>NC_143016.1:147635063-147960313 GCF_055824585.1 Amblyomma mixtum | reverse complement strand
AGACCTGTGGCGTCGACTAAATGACTAAAACGCTCATAGAGAAAAAAAACGTAACCTATCCTGGAGACTATACACGGGTGACCCTGTAATAGTTGATTTCAGGCTATTGCTTTCCGGAGCTGAACTCGAGTTGGCAGGTTCAATCCCTCTGGGTAGAGCAGTACTTCATAACAGGCCAATTGGCAAAACACCTGTGGGGTTCACGCACTGGTACAAGCTGAAGCAGTCAGAGCTTACCTGGAATCATCAGTCATAGAGTTTCTATAGCCGACGATGTAGCTTGCTCCCGAATGATTTAATTACATGCAATTTTTTGGCGCTGCTAATCGTTGAACATCTCAGCCGCAGTGGGAATTTTACGTGGGCGCCAAAGGAAACTTACAGGTTTCATCTTCTGTCATATTCCTCAGTGGTCTCGCCCCTTGTGGTCCTTCGGCGTAGGAAAGCACGGTGTACTCAACCGGTGCGCTGCTTGTGGTGTTCCCGGCAAATCCTTTGAAGGGTTGAAAAAAACGCTGTGACACTGCCATTGGAAACGGATTCCTTCAGCAAGAGACTTCACGCTTCGCGGGAAAATCCCCAAACGCGGCCATACTAAGTTCGAATGACTTTAAAAGGAAATATTTTTCCATAAGGTGCACAGTTAACGTTGGAGGTGACCTGTTGGTTTATGATTACGCTGCGCTGCATACATGCCAATTAAATATTAAGAAGCAGCACACTTATATTGCAACATTCTACTACGTTAACAGCTTAGCCCTCTTTCTGCAAAAACGTCACGGTCTGTGTCAAGCCTCCCACGCACTCCTAGCGGATCGGAGCGGATAGGGACACCTTCCGGCACCCTCCGGTACCTCCTCCGGATCACCCTCTAGTGTGTGCGCCTCTGGGCACACCTTCCACCTTCGAGCCTTCACCCGCTACCCAACCATCAACCTCTCCTCTAATAAGATTGTGACTATGTTTCCCGTTCCTTTTCTCCTCCCTGTTTAATCCCCTCATCCCCTTCCCCAGTGCAGAGCATTCAACCGGAAACCTTTCTGGTTATCATCCATGCATTTCCACCTCTCTGTATCTCTCTCTCTCCTTTAGGAGGTTTCCAGTTACCACCCACGTCAACTCACCACCCACGTCCACATTGCAAAAGCTTGTACCCACCAGAAGCCCGTGGAAAAGCGAAACGAAAATTCCGGGGCGAAGCGAAATTAGGAGATGCAGAGAAAAGGCGATCAGTACAAATGAGAGGTGTCAAGCAATACTACTAACACAGATTTGCGGAAAAACATCGTACTATCGCCTGCGCATTTTTATTTTTGGGATTTTCTTTTACCACGACAGTGTGGAGGAGCGCGTGTCGCAGAAAAGCCGGTGTCACTGTCGTCGGCATTGTGATACGATAACCTGCATATATAAAAAAAATTGTGGAGATACGAGGAATTGACCCAGAAGTTTCAAACTGCGAGGCGAGCACCTGCAAAATACGCTACGAACGCTCGCTGATTAGAACTGAATAAAAGTCACCTAGTGAATGCGCTGTAGTCTTTGACTCCTTGAAGTGTTCTTCATAACTGATGCCTACATGTGTAATACCCTGGCAACGCTGCATCACGCTGTCGCGTTCCGCTCTTAAAGGCGAAGCTTAAGCGTTCTCCAATTTTTTTATTGGAAGTCATCGAGGCACTAAGCGACTGAGGAGCTTTTAGCTGTACCAAGAGCTGCTTCTAAAAGCAATGCAAATAGCAAATGCGTCATAAAATACTTCCTTGGAACGTAGTCACCATTTTCTGCGCGCCTAAAAAAATCAGATGCTTTTTCTAAGGGTATGCAATGATACAGTTTATTTTGTGCTCGTGAGTGCTACTAATTCAAAGCAGTGCAAAAAACTTACCCTCTACACTATGAACAAAATTTTCGCCTCCACTGTCTAATAAACCACCTCAGATGGACAAGGACTTTCTTCCAAGTCAGCCTTGGTTTAACTTAAACTCTATTGCTTGTTTTCTGACGTAACCTCGCCATGCCATTCATGCTGTTTTATTTGCTGGCAGTTCACGAAGGCCAGATTGTTGAACATCGAAACCGCTGGGTGAGAATAAGAAACACTCCCAAAGGAGAGCGTGCCCTCGAATCTTATCAGCACCATCTTTGAAAGACTGGACTCTAATGGCTTTAAATGGAAGCTGTATACCTCCCCACTCAATCTGTAAATGGTTCATATCGACATTAATATTCTTCATCTGAAACAAGTGTCAGGTTTTCTAAGAAAAATAACATGAAGACGGTTTTGGAGGACCAAAAGACTGATTGCTATTAGTTTTTTTTTTCATCGTAACAGCGTCTCTAAACTGTTCACTATTCCTCTTCATGGAGCGTAAAGAAGCACAGTGATGCCACACGGCTTGTATTTTTTAAAGCACCCCTGGCGGCTCAAATAAAACCGCAGCCCTTCTCTTCGGTGTGCTCGGTAGCGTGCAGCGTTCGTTTATGCAAAAATGCATTATCATAATTTTACTTTTCAGGGTGTCACGAGATTGTGACGACAGGAACGACGGTACACAACATATAATAAAGCTGGTGCGGAAATCATCGGTTGTTGGGAGAATTCATGCCCAGAAAAGCAAAAACAATAAAGCAGGAGAGATAGCAAGCAAGTGCCCTGGGCAGTCGTTAAGAATGCTGGTCGCACCAGGCCATGCTCAGTTTAAAGGGAGCAGCGAAGTTTTAGGATAATGCCCCTGAAGCATCCACAACCAACTGGAACATCGTGGAAACAGCCACAGATGATCATCATTTTTCTAGAGTGCACCGGTCGCATCTCGCGTATTTTAAAAAGTGATTCGGCCTCCTACCAACGGCGATAAATAAAGTACATTTGAAACAAAAATAAAAAAAAATAAAAGAGCTGCGGATGAAACCGATCTCAACTTCGCCGGTCTGTATCTCACTCAGTGGCGTGCTACTCTTTGCCCTCTTTGGGCAATTAGCGATTTGACTCTTATGTGGGGTCGAACTTGAGGTTTAATTCCTTTCATTCTCATGACCTATAATGTTGACGGAGTCTCTGCCAAAGCGTTCTACAGCCAATTGACGAGGACAGGGAGCGCGTAACAGGCACGACTGACGGCATTACGATCATACTTTGCTAAAAAATATTTAAAACTTTTTAGCACAGGTTAAGAAATACGAAACGAAAGAACAGTAACACCATTGCGCGATGCGTTATTAAAAACAAAGCTACCATTCCAATAAACACGACAATACTACAGCAAACCATGATGAACACCCGAAAAAAACAAAGTAATATCTTTTTAGGTTGATTACACGTGGTACAACTGCAAGATCAGTACGGGTCAGTACGGTAAAATTGAGCGCAAACTTTGACCTCTTAATGTAGGATTTCCAAAGTTGAAATTATGCGGCTTATTTAATAAAGCTGTACGCAATAGGTTAAACACGGCAGAATGTAATTTGTTCGCTGGCGCGGAATCCCTTGTTTTTCGGGGGCGTGGCTTAGAGAGGTAGTAGAATGCGATGTCAGATCCAGTGGATACGGTAAATTGTGCTGATACTTTCTTTTATAAGGTATAAGAGCTAGACGAGACGGTAGTTGTAAATATATTGAACATTGATAATTTGATGATAATGAAAATTATTTCGAAGCGTTTGAATACGCTACCTTGTTTATGCAACGCATGGCTTTTTTCTCTAAACACCGAAGTGCGCAATTCTTTTCGTCAGTCGTCCCCAGACTAAGCTACAACAACCTGGTGCAAACGAAAAAGACCATGATAAATTTGCAACTTCGAGGTGATAAGGAAGAGTCCCCGGATTCGAAATACCGCACCTACACATAAGGAGTATTTTAGCCATTTGTTCAGTATTACTATCCCACGTCTTCTGGCTTGCGATTGTAACACCTAATATTTTCTGGTTTTAAGATACTGAGGTGATGACACAAAATTGTTTCCATCACCTCCCCTCCACCCGTTAGCACTTCAAGAAAGGAACGAGAAGTCTGCAAATCCTCAGTGCTTAGACGAGCGTATGTTAAATGTGGAGAGAGAACGCTGAAAGGCCCGTAGTTTAGTGTTGCGAATGACTTAGAAATTTTTCATGGCGAAAAAGAACAAGATCATTTGAAATCATCATTTGAATCATTTGAAAAAAATCTGTTCTTACACAAAATATGCCTCGCAGTAACCGAAAAGACCCTCATTGAAATCAAAATCATGACACTGTGAAAATGCATCGTTTACAAGTTTGCGAATTTGATTTCTGTCCGTCATACTGATAAACAAAAGGATGAAATTTAGACTTTTTTAATGTAGAAAGCTTGCCATCTTGCTGCATATCTGTAGCACACGTATAGTACCAGCTGTTTATAACACTGTTGAGATGCGGATGACCGGAGGAAGCGTGAGCTGAAGTGACTGGTTACGGAGAGGCTTACCGAAGATGTTGGTTCCCCGCGGTGGGTACCCAGCAATAGTCATGGTGTGAGAGTGATCCGCAGTTACTACGATGAGTGTTTCCTCCTTTGGCAGCATGCTTGCCGCTTTGTTAACTGCTTCATCAAACTCGAGGGCCTCTTGCAATGCAAGCTGAGCCCGTGTAATATGATGACCATGGTCAATGCGTGCGCCTGCGAGAAAAAAATACTCGTATAGTGCTGTTAATAAAAGCTTTTTGCATTTTAGAGCGCAGCTCTTTGGCGTCCGTTCCTGGGTTTCGCGTCGTCGTCGGCGTCGGCCTCGTAACCAGCTCCGCCCCCCTTTCATCCCCCCAGCGCTATCGGCGTCAGCGGCATCAGTCAGTCGCTGCTATCTCTTCCCTCCTCCCTTTATCGTGTTGTCCGCTTGCTGCGCGCGCTTCTGCCCCCATCGTTTGCCGCTGGGTGTACACGCCGCCCCCCTCCCCCCTCTTCCTGCGAGTCTCCGGTTGTCAAAGCGCCGGCTCGAACTTAATTCCTTTCTTCGCTCCTCCTCCAATGCAACCCCTGTGCGGTGGCAATCAGAGAGCCAGATCGGTGGCGGCGGATCTGTATATGTGCACCGCCCGAGCCGAAATTGCGAATACGTGTGAAAAATAAAAAAAAAATTCTGTGATAGCGCATACATGTGTTGCTCGATTTCTTTGCCTCAATCTATCGAAAAGGTGAAACAGCTTATTTGCTGCGCTCAAATTTCGCATTAGGAAGTAACGTAATCGTCGGTAATTTTTGTTAGGATTCTGTTTGAGGCCAGAAAGAAGCAAGAGGATCAGATTAAAAACTCAGCAAACCTATGCAAGTAATGCGAACAGTATGAAGCTGACTCCGACTTTATTTTGCTGTATAAGTGACAGAAAGCTGCAGCCGGAGTGCATGGTGTAAAGATTTATCCTTAGCAGTGTTCCTAGAGCACCTCCTTTTTATAAAAGTTTTGGGGCACATTAGTAAATCAGTAAGGGGAGCGACTGATGAGGAAATATTGTCGTCCGGGCGTCATCTCGCTTTGCGAAACTTTTCCACCAACATGAGACGAGATAACCTGCATGGCCTTACTGCCAACAGGCATTTCTGCTAGACGTTTTGATATGTTTTGAAGTTTTCCTACTCCTCACCTTCAGCTCATTATAACCTCTATAAATGTATAGTGGAGGTAATTTGGTAAGATTATCACCTATGCTGCGGAAACATTGGCCGCTTTTGTAACTGTGTGTACTTTTGTGAAATCTAGATTGCACCCCAAGCCCGTGCAGTTGGTTGCCGCCTGTATTTTTGCAATGCCGCGCAGAGTAGTTGATTACAATCAATGCTCTTGTCTTTACTCACGCCTGTATAACTTTTTTCTCTATTTACTTTTATTTATGGTGGCGTATACATTATATTCACCGTTTCTGCATTTGAAGCTGCAAGGCATTCTATCCTACTGCGATCGCATGTAGCCGGGCAAGTGTGGGCAGGAGTCATGCAGGCTGTCAGTCGCTTAGCTGCATCTAGTAGATACTTCTGCTGGCTAGTCCCTTGCGGAGAAATTTGTGCAAACGGGCTGTCCTTCTTAGCTGCCAACTGCTGGTCTTAGTTCTGTTTCCCTCAGTACTTGCAAATCTTTGAGGCGCCAGTTTTCGTCTCTAGGTACATCTTCGGCGCAGAAAACGTATTTTCAAGATGTTCTTTGTTTCTTTAGGCAAGAAAGAAGGCAGTATATAAAAGGGAGAATTTTCACAGCTTGAATAAAGCTGAGGAGCACACGATGCCGGTGTCTGTGTCCATGAAGCGTAACACGTTGCGTATTGCGCATTTCGGCAAACATCTCGTAGCTTTCAGGAGTCGGATATTAATGCGAAAGCATTAGGTTTCTCACAGACACAAAAAAAAACGAAGTGCCGTCCAAAAAGTGATGGCTTTACAAAACTCGCCATGGGTGTAAAACGTGTGGCGTCATCAAAAGGGCAAAATTCGAAATATTAACCTGTTGCAGTCAGTACTAGAGCTTACAAATGCACCAAAAAGGAATAGAATAGAATAGAATTAGATTTGGAATATAATAAAATAGAGTTGGAATAGAAAAATACTTGAATTCAAGTAGAGTTTGGAATAGAATTACAATACTTTTGTGTTACTCGCATGTAAGTTCCAATTGCCCCTGGAAATTTTTTTTTAGCCTAACTTAGAGGCACGAAGAAATCCCGGCTTCAACGCCGAGGCAAGTGGGCAAAGATAGCCAGGGCGTGAATTTGCACATAGGATGTTTGGCTAGCCAGCGGTAATCGCGCGTTGTGATATCACTGTATCCAGGATTTTCCAAGCTGACTTTTTAACCGCATTTTTTTTTCATCATAATCACCCGTATACACACACGCTCATTATATCACATGGCATTTTGTTCTCATGTCCTAGTCTTGTCATCATATTGAGACATTTGTATAGTCTCTAACAACTCAGAAACATTACTATTGGCTTGTCTTGCACTAGCCATAAACTTGGGTGAAACCTGTGCTTCCCGCATCAAATTATTGGGTGATGGTGTGCCAAGAAAAAGAACATAACTTTTAAGAAGTTGTACGCCTAGTTTCGTGCCTTCCCGTTGTTTTCAATCTGGTTGGCAGTTTTAAAGGTTGTTTTCAGCACGTAATGTTTAATTAATTATATGATACATGTGGGCGGCAGTGAGCAAAAAAGTCCGATCTAGACAAATGAATTTCTGACCGTACGTTTGGAATAAACGCTCATTTACAAGACATACCAGGGCAAAAAAAGATGTCCTTATGTTAGAAGGGCCAACATTTCAGTTAGTTTAAATGAATCTACAGAACTGTCGCCTGGCACTTACTGACTATGGATTGAAAAACTAGTAAGCAAGACAAATTTTAGCTTCTGGAAATAAGGCCGCCTGGGATGGTATGAAAGGTTACGGTTCTTCTTGCAAAACTCGAGATGGACGCTCGTTCCCTAGTGTAGTTAACTACCCCTCATGCGATGGGGTAGTGCTCGATGACATGCAGTGCGATACTATCTCGTTTCTCTCTCAAGGATATCATAATACACGGAGAAAAAAATACAGCCCAAAAAAGCCTCTAGTGCTCCAGCTTAGCGCTATGAGCAGTGGAAAGCAACCTTTCATGCTGCAATGAGGCAATCTGAATGAAACGACAAATCTAGGCCAAAAGTTTTGTTTCTTACCTTCAGCGAACAAAACGAAGCCTGCAGGATTCCTCGAAAGGATTTCAATAGCAACTGTAACCATTTCTGTGAGGTTGGGTTTCGTGGAGTCAGACTGGCTTCGATCGATCCAATAAGGCATGTCTTTACTGTCGAAGAGTCCTGAAACATCGGCCAAATAGAGGGAACTGCTCCGGGTGCGGAACAAGAAAGCTGTTTTCTCATTCAGGTGACACTGATGAGTCCTAATCTAAAACCTCAACCTATAGGACAATTAGAGCTTGTTGGTCTTCTAAACTACATTCCTAAAACAGAAAATGTGATAGTGTTTAGGTTGCCCGTTTTGGTGTTTACAATAAATGTGTAACCCCAAGAAGCACACACTGGCGGGCCCCGGTGCGTCCCACATGGGCAAGTGGGGCTGAGGCAACAGCTAGAGCACCTGCCTTGGCCCTGTTAGATACGAGGTAGCCGTACCCCACCGCTGCCACCAGTTTGTTAGGGACGAGGTAGCAGCACCCCACCGCTGCCACCAGTTTGTTACGGACGAGGTAGCATGGACGTGCCCCGGAGAGCAAAATGAGGGACGCCTGTGACGAGGCTGCTGGGAAAAGACAATGAAGAGGAATTTATACATGAATATTTACAAGTGAGCTGCAGGAACGCTGCATCACGACAGCTCAACAGGAGAGCATGATGAAAAAAAGCTCTTCGGCCGTGCCGCTGCCGGCTTTTTAAGAGTCCTCTTCCCTAGGGTCCCTAGATGGGGGCCGGGTTTCACTGGCACCAATCACCGACACGCACGCACTCACTCACTCCCGAGAGATCACGCCGTCGTCACGCGCTGGGAGAGGGGAACGATGCCAACCACGTAGCGCAGACGCCGAAATGTCCATGAGCGGCGTTCGCGCGCATTTCGAACGCGCGTTCACACTCGGTGTACGGGAAACGCTCGCTCAACCGGGCAGACGGACGCGGCTTCCGTGGCCATCCAGGCGTTCACCCAACGCGCGTCTCGGGGTTTGTCGGCGTTTCGCTGCTTCCATGTCGTTGTCTTCCCCACGACGAAAGCCGGACGTAACAGTCTGCCCCGCCGGGGGAAGGAGATCCCGATGGACAGGGGACAGCATCCGCTGTCCGGAGGGATGTCGCTTGAGGCTGGTCTCAACCGGAGTCGGTTCTCTCTCGGCGGTTCTGGAGCTCAGCGCACCCCGAAGTCTTCCTTTGCAGGTGCAGGTTCCCAAAGGGCACTGCAAAGTGACTCGTGCTCTGCTAGCGTTAGAACCACGCCGAAAACCCGACCGCTCAGTCCGCAAGCACGACACAATCCCCACTAAGCGATGCCAGGCTCTTTCCCTCTTACAACCCAATCAATCCCTGGGAGTAGTTCCGCAGCACTGAGAAAATGCCCACAAATCGGCACATTACACCACAAAGCGCATCTCAATTTAAAACAAACAAAACCAATCGGTTCAAAATCCTAGATCAGGAAGAAAAACTACCAGCAAACTGCAACTATGATGCTGACTCTTGCGCTAGGGACCTCAACTTAAGCTATCGGCATTACCTTTGAGACTCCCCTTTTTGTGATGTATTCCGATTCGTAATTACCACGACAATTACGAACGCACTTGTTTCCTCACAAAGATTCGCTCAACAACGAAGCCAAGGTCACAGTAATTTTCCTAATGCCATAAAATCAACTCCAGGCGCTTATGCTAGTCGCTTACAATGGCCCGTCTGGCTAGTACTTCCGCGTGTCAGCGGACGCTGCTACACATAGGCACCACTAGTGCATGTTTCAAAACAATTTCAAAAGAAACGCTTTCAATGTAAACAACGCGTCGGGAACCTATTCCTGCTCAAACTCTTTTTTTTTTCTACAAAACTTTTTGTCTGCAGGAATGGTTTAAAAAAAGAAAAAGCAAACAGCAGAGACATCCTCGGAATCCGCTGCTAGCGAGCCGCGCCGCGGCTCAAAGGGGTCGCCTATTCTTCAACCGCGCCCTGCGCGGACGCACACCAACAGTGGCTTTAGCAGCCGACAATTCACAAAATTCGAAGGGCTTAACTGCGCTTCGACACCTGCGAGCCTCAGACGCCACGCGACATTGATTTGTTTCGCACACCGGCCGCGTGTCTCCACCACCCAAGTAGCGTCTGAACATTTGAATGCGAGGGGTTGACGGACGCGCATGAAAGAAACGCCTACGAGAACTCCTTTCTCGATTCAACAGTGTCCTTCGACTGGAACGCGTTCTGCGGCGTTCTTTCATGCGGTAGCTGGGCGTCCTCTGCGACCCGCTGTGAGGTTCCACCGTCCTGCAAGAACTACCGCGGGGTCGCCGCGATGGGTCAGGTGGCTTTCGTTTTTTCTGAACGCGCCCAGACAGTCTGGCCCTTTTTCGGCGCCTGTCGCGTCTGGAGTACTCGGTTGACTCGCGGTCAATCTCTTTAAAGCAAAACGACGTCTCCAAATTTGGGCTGCTATTGTTCGCCGGCCGCATCGAAGAAATGTCTCCCTTGATTCCCTCATTGCGCCGGCCGGTGAGCTCACTATTCTCTTCCTGAGAGAAAACGCCAGCCTCACTTTTCAAAATAGCCTCGGCCTCAAAGTTAGAGACGGCCGCTTCTTTATTAGCACTGACAGTGCTCTCGAACAAAGCAGGTCGCTCGGCTTTGTTTTCGATGGGATTCCTGCAACTCACAGTTTGCTTTTGGTTCCCATTACTCTCTGCTGAGAGCAACAACTTGCCCTCCTGAGGCTTGCTGTTCGATCCTACTACCCTAACGCTCTTGCCCGGAACTTGAACTATGAGACGCTGTTCGGCTAACGTAGCGTTATTGTCCTGGGTACTACCTTCTCGATCGCAGCAATCAGCCTCCTTCCCGGAAAGTGCATGCTTCTCTGGGCTCAAAACCAACGCATTGCCCCTTTCCTTATTTTTAGCAGTGCATACATTATCGCCCAAGCCCTCATGGCTGGCGGATCTGCACTCTTCCTCGTTGCTAACCTCAGTGCCTACATTATCGCCCGAGCCCTCATGGCTGGCGGATCTGCACTCTTCCTCGTTGCTAGCCTTAGTGCCTACATTATCCCCCAAGCCCTCACGGCTGGTGGATCTGCACTCTTCGCTAGCTTTTCGACCGAACTCGTCGGTCCTCGCTGCCGAAGTGGCCTTTCTTTCCTGGACCAAACCTGTCCTATACCGCCACTTCTGCACAGCCTTCGTGTCATCCGGCGACTGAGCGGAGCTCCTAACTCGGTCCCTGACACTCTCACGGTGTAGCTTACCACCGTCAATTTGGCCTTCCTTTGGTCTGATGGGCGTGAACTTCGGCCTCTCAAACTTCGAGCCGAATTCACCCCGTTGACCGTCCCTGGCTCCGCGAGCCCGACGAGTCACAAACTCCTCTGCTAACTCAGCGGCTCTCGCCACGGTACTAACGTCTGGCCTGTCCAAGACCCAGTACCGCACGTTTTCCGGTAATCGTCTATAAAATTTCTCCAGCCCGAAACACTGCAGAACTTTCTCGTGATTGCCAAACGCTTTCTCTTCTTTAAGCCATTCCTGCATGTTTGACATAAGCTTGTAGGCGAAATCCGGATATGACTCGTTTTTGTCTTTCTCCGTTTCGCGAAACTTCCGACGGAACGCTTCTGCCGACAGCCTGTACTTTTTAAGCAGACTCGATTTCACAAGATCGTAATCCTCCGCCTCCTCTTTCTTCAGGCGAGCGATTACGTCGGCCGCCTCAGCGGGCAACAAAGTGAGCAAACGCCGTGGCCACGTTTCTTTAGAAAACCGCTGATACTCGCACGTTCGCTCGAAGTTAACAAGGAAGAAACCAATGTCGTCTCCAGTCTGAAACGGCCGCATTAAGTCAGTCATTTTGTACGATACCCGCTCTCCTGCACCGTGTGCCTGACTTGACCCACGAACGCGTTCCATCTCTATGTCGAGACGCTTCATTTCCAAAGCGTATTGACACTCGCGTTCCTCTTTCTCTTGTTTTTCTTTACGTTCGCGTTCCTCTTGCTTTTCTTTACGTTCGCGTTCCTCTTGTTCTCTTTTTGCCAATTCCCTCTCCTCAATGGCCTCAAGGCATTCCGCAAGCTCGTCATCTTCAGCCTCCAACGCAAGAATAGCCTTCAGCAGTTCTGGTTTTCTGAGTTTGTCTGATACCTCCAGACCCAACTCTTTCGCAAGCTCCAGTAACTTTGGTTTGCGCAGCGTCTTCAAATCCATGGCTGCTCCGAGTACTGCTTCTCTACTGCCCGCTATTGTCTTGCTGCAACTAACCCAGCAGCAACGACAACCGAATTACCAGCTCTGTTCCCGACACTAACAAAAGCCTGGCAAAACTCAGCAGAAGAAAGTCCCGCACTCACCAAACCTCGCAGCCAAGAATCCAGCGCAGTCGGTCCGCTGCAGGCAACCAGTCAACACACAGGGCTCGTTGCACTGCCCCCGACTCGCCGTTCTGCTGCTCAGCGTCCCGTTGTCCGCAACTCTCCGCCGGCGTCCGACGATTCGCGTCCCACCGCTGCCACCAGTTTGTTAGATACGAGGTAGCCGTACCCCACCGCTGCCACCAGTTTGTTAGGGACGAGGTAGCAGCACCCCACCGCTGCCACCAGTTTGTTACGGACGAGGTAGCATGGACGTGCCCCGGAGAGCAAAATGAGGGACGCCTGTGACGAGGCTGCTGGGAAAAGACAATGAAGAGGAATTTATACATGAATATTTACAAGTGAGCTGCAGGAACGCTGCATCACGACAGCTCAACAGGAGAGCATGATGAAAAAAAGCTCTTCGGCCGTGCCGCTGCCGGCTTTTTAAGAGTCCTCTTCCCTAGGGTCCCTAGATGGGGGCCGGGTTTCACTGGCACCAATCACCGACACGCACGCACTCACTCACTCCCGAGAGATCACGCCGTCGTCACGCGCTGGGAGAGGGGAACGATGCCAACCACGTAGCGCAGACGCCGAAATGTCCATGAGCGGCGTTCGCGCGCATTTCGAACGCGCGTTCACACTCGGTGTACGGGAAACGCTCGCTCAACCGGGCAGACGGACGCGGCTTCCGTGGCCATCCAGGCGTTCACCCAACGCGCGTCTCGGGGTTTGTCGGCGTTTCGCTGCTTCCATGTCGTTGTCTTCCCCACGACGAAAGCCGGACGTAACAGCCCCTTTGGGAGATAAGTTGGCCAGAGCAAATTGGTCTTCCTCCTGTTGATTCTACATTTGTCTCATATCGATGTTGCTAGGATACTTCATGCCGCTTTCCTACATATAGGCCACATCGGTCGTTCATCGGATACCTGGATCAGGTAAATGTAGGCCTTATGCTTGAAGAACCTCTGCTAGCCCAAATAGGGCTGCTTGCATGAGACCTCTGTATCCGTCATGGGGCGTTGACGGACTGGTAAACGGGCGCGCCCAAATGCAGCCCGTATTGGTCCCTTGTAGCGTACTTTAGGGCACAGGGAACGCCAATGTGACCGCTATGCTGAAAAAACCTCTGCTAGCCCAAATAGTTCTGCCCCAAAAAAAACCACAGCAGGTCCCTCATAGCCCGACATAGGGCTGGAAAAAGGGCGCGCCTACATGCTCCCCACATTGGTTCTTTGGGGATGCTTGAGAGCAAGTGGAACACAAAGGTCATTATAGTTCCGAACACAGACCTGGGCTCTCCTCGCAACTACCAACTATAAGGTATGCTGCCTGCACGAAGTGCAACACGCGCTCATTTTGGGCAGCCTACACAGCCCATTTCCCTCGTGTTTACAAAGAAAATTTTGGTGGCTTAATTAGGAGGAGCAATGAAAAAATTGAGGGGACCTTGAGGGGACTTTGGGAAGGAATTTCAAATTCCTCGCTGCTCTGATTTATCAACTGGCGGTCACATGACTGGCGATGTCGTCACTACGTTCACCAATCAAGAAAATTCGTTACGGGGAAGCCGGAAATTTTCTATCACGTCATAGCCTAAATGCTATTGCATTCAAATACTTGCTCGTGCTCATCGAGCAGCTACAAAACTATTGGTGCTTCATGCTACAGACTATTCCGTATTTTATTTTAGTTTTCACAATGTAGAGTGGGCGAATTTCAGTACCAGAGTTATAATAACATTTAAATTATAGTAGGTTGTCATATAACTAATCAGCTACTAAAACACTTCTAAAAACTGCCGTTCAAGAGTAACTTGGACTGGACGGTGTGTGCTCTAGAAAGTGATAAGGCCTGCCGACTGCTCCAACAAACAGAGACGCGGAAAAGCACCATAAACCAGCTTCGTTCGTTATGGCTGAAGAGATATGGTGGGTACAGTATAGCACAAATGAGAAACACGGCACCGGCGAAGTACAGGAACACGATGGTTTTTGTTTTGGCGTCTCTTCGATAACAAGGCACTTTTACATCAGTCCACTTTATGAAAACGGTGAATTGATGAAAACCTGATGCATTTTTCGCTCTTTTCGTTCCTCTTGAGGGCTTCGCCAACATTACAGCTTTGCTCAGTTTTGTAATGCTTCATGATCTCGCAACTATCCGAATGATGCAGTCAGTGGCGCAATCGGCGCTTTGCTTTACCGTAATAAAGATACAGGTGCAAACATTTAAAAAAAAAGCGCTTTGGGTGCTTTAAGAAAAGATCAGCAAAATTGCCAAAGATAAGAATTCCCAAATGTGAGAGGGATGCCGTGGTTGTCTTATCTCAGACAGGAGACATATTTTCTGACGTACAGCTTAGAAAAAAAAAACAGTTTTTCTGGCGCATTCTTCGTTCGATAGGTTGCAAAGCCGGCCGAGATTGTTAGAAGGAGTGACTGCAATGATAAAACCTGCGTTTTAGAATGATTTGAAAGGTGTCCAAAACTACGCGATAAAATGAAGCCATCTACTTGGCAATCTAGATTGCTGCTAAATGGCCATCCAACTCTGAGGAAGCTTTGACTCGGATACTCCAACAAGTACGTATGCTCTGAATCCAGCGTTGTTGCACTGGGGTTAAATAAGAACTAAATCTACTTTCGACCTGATGTGCACTTCAGATCGGGAAGACGGCTTTTGGGCGCATTTTGGCGGTGCCTCTTATAGCCAGCTTAGCTTGTGAAGCAGTGAAGAGTACAGTCAGCATACATAGAAGACGGAAATGTTGATTTTGGGTCCAAAAGCCATAGCTTATCATTTTCAGGTTGCTTTATTAATCAACATAGTGTTTTGATCTTGGAGCGGAACACGTCCGAATCTGCCCTACATTCACTGGCACCGCAAAAGCAAAAGAAAACAATACTTATTCGTCCATAAATCTAACAATATTCGTTGTGCGAACATTTTTCTGGGCAAATGCTGGGGAGAACAGCTCAACCATCCTTCTTAAGCCACAAGGTCAGTTGAGTCAGACTGTGAATAATGGAAAACTTTTTCGTCCATTCTCATTTCAGATAAAAAGATGGCTTATCTATCCTATTGTCTCGATCATGAACAGGACACCTCGGAAATCATGACGTCGTTAATTTTGTGTGTTTCTGCACCGTGCCATGGGACATTGTTCGTTATGGAAGTCTTTTTCACCGACAAGCAGCTCAGATGGCTGACATTCAACGCTCGTGGTACGCGTCACTTTTTCTTCGCTCGTCTCAGAGTCACACTGTTTCACCCTTTGTGAATGCCAAAATACGAATGACCTACATCTTGCGCCATCCGTATTATAGGCACGGCGTACAAGAGTGCAATGTACTTGTGGTTTTTGCGGCTCATGCTTTTGATTAAAACATATTTCTTCAAAAATATTGAGACCTTCATACATTTGACCTGCCACGACAACTCAGCGACAGTGTATTGAAATGTTGGCTGTCTTTAGCTGGACTATATGCCCCTATGGGAGATTCCGCTGGGGTGAGAACGTAGGGCACAATTACCTAGTAAATATTCGGTAGATCGTGCGTCCAAAGCATGAAGCTCGGCTCTGTTCCAAACATAATGGGCATTGCGTCCCTTTTTCAATTCCTTCCACTTCTTGATCAAGTTCTCGCCGTCGCTTCTTTTACCCTTTTCACCTTCTTCATCACGCTCAGTTGAGTTGAGGAAGACTGACCGGCCTCCTCCCAGAATCACCTGCACATAACCATAAATCATTCGTAAAATGTTCAATTTCAATTTGTGAATTATCACGCTTTCATGAACAGCCCTAGGCAACATCCTTGACCTGCGCATATTTTTTTAATAAAAAATATCTCGTGCTTCCCCACCAATACAAGCTTCACAGTTTCAATATAGAGGTACAGTACGGTCCATTGTTAAAGGGAACATGCGGTCGCGTGCCTACCGCGCTTCACGAAGACCTGCCGCCTAGATGCGGTGAGAATAGGCGGCATCAGGTGCATGCGCGGAATGACCAGTCGTCATGCTTACTGCGCATGCGTCTTGTGCCGACAATTCCCTCAAGTTATCGGCGGCAGCGCTCCGCGAAGAGCGGAGGCCGCGTGATCACATGTTCCCTTTAACAGTGGACCGTACTGTATATATCTGTGACACTTAAATTGCGCGGAAAATACAGCTGGACAATAAAATGAAAGAAAAATGGAAATGAATCGTGATGTTAAATATAGCATAACGCTTCTTTCAGTGAATTCAGTAGTTCACAAACAAAATTCGGGCACGATTTCTTTAATGCGGCCGACAGCATAGCGGCTAAACCAACAGCAACTCAGTTCGACGCTAAATCTAAGTTTAAATAACTGGTAACTGTGACTACAGTCACTCACTTTCCGTAGCCGAAGTAAGGCATGAATGTTGTGGGAAAGCAATTCTGGAGAACCTTGGCCATATATTTTAATAATAATTGATACCGCATGAAAATCATTTAATCTGGTTAAAAATAAGCACTGTTATGTTATAAAATCTGGTGCTTTTGGATGCACTTGAAAGCGAGAGGAAATTTAAGTGAGGTCGATTTCTTTGTGGTCTGCATTATTCATGCTGACATCAATTCGTACCATGGGATGTTTCATCTGAGGGACGCCGGCTCAATCATAGCTTCTCTTGCTTACTTTGCCTGCAGCGGTGGTTCGGTGGCTCTCGTGTTCGGCTGCTGATCGCAAGGTAGCGGGATAGAATCTCGGACGCGGCGGCGACATTTACATGCAGCCTAAATGCAAAAACTGCCGTGTGCTGTGCGATCTCAGAGCGCGTTAAAAATACCCTACGTAGACGAAATTAATTCTTAGCCCTCCACTACGGCGCTCCTGATAGACCTTGCGTCTCTGCTAGTCGTTAATCCTCACATGCCACAACGCTTATACCCTTCCTTTGTTCACAACTACCAGCAGTTTTTTTATGACAGTTCATTGTGAAAACAGCCAAGCAATAATGAATATTAATTAAACGCTGTCAGTGTTCATTATTCACAACAGCGCAGGAAACGCGGACAAAAGGGGAGAAAAGACAAAACAAGCGTTTGTTTTTTTTTCTCTCTCTCTTTTTGTCCGTGTTTCCTGCGCTGTTGTGAACAATAAGTATGTACCAACTCGCCCAATTTTTTTTTCCCTCATCTAGGTCAGTGTATTGCAGTGTGAGATCCTGAAGTCGGCTGTCCGCCGCGTTTCTTTCGTAATCACTTTGTGAACCGGTAAGTCTTTCGTGTGGGATGTACACCCCCCGTCAAAAGTATACAGCCCAAGGGGTTTGCTTGTGAGGCCTGCAGCGTGGCTCGTTATGCATCTCCAGCAACCACGATCTCTCGAAAGAGGAATGGCATTGTGTCCTCAATCATCCCAAGGTTTGGACTCCTTGATGTGCAAGAGAGCCACGCTAAACAGCTTCGAAGCGAACCCCTTGAACTGTGTACTTTTGACGGGGGGTGTACATGATTGTGTATATAGCAGACTCGCAACATCCTATGAGAGCATGCTAAACCTGCGATTGATTGCTTAGATTCAAGTAAATTCAACGCCCTCTATTTTTTCCAAATAAGGGGATTTCTTGATCTCAGGCGAAACAATTCACTTAGAAACACAGTTACGTTGCAGTGGCAATGCGATAGCATATTACAAGCTGTTGATGCCTTTAAATCGAGTTTCGTGCCATTCTTTTACGGTCTTGTTGGCCGACCTCTACACGGCTGTCTGCCCGCAACCAGAGGCCTCATCAGATCATTGCGCTAATAGTCAAATGCTGCCTCGCAGGTATCAAGGCAATTTTCAGCGCGGGCAAACTTAGCCAACAGTAACAAGATATTTGCCTGCGGGCTTCGAATATAATGCGCACCTTCGAAACAAATATAACTATACGACACCTCCTGTACTCATATAAAAACTTCTGCTGTTTAGAAGTAATATTTTTCAGCCAATATGAGGCTTTGTACTAAACTTTCATATTGCCGCTAGAAAAATATCAGTTGATGCTTCGCATTACAATACTAGTATGGCATTTGAGGTGCACGTAAAATATTTTGGCGGAAAAGATGTATTTAATAGGAATAACTACAACACCTGAAGTGCTTAAAAAGTCATGCGTACACAAAATAATGCCTACTCAATTCCCGCCAAGTACTCTACCATATACTGCTGCTTCGGTGCCGCACGACCGTAGCTTACCAGAAGAGTGCCTCTCGAATGACTTCAAGAAAGCTGCTCACTCTTCCAAATTAGCTTGATTTGGTTTATTGGGGTTTAACGTCCCGAAGCCACTCAGGCTATGAGGGACGCCGTAGTGAAGGGCTCCGGAAATTTCGACCACCTGGGGTTCTTTAACGTTCACTGACATCGCACAGCACAGGGGCCTCTAGAATTTCGCCTCCATCGAAATTCAGCCGCCGCGACCGGGATCGAACCCGCGTCTTTCGGGTCAGCAGCCGAGCGCCGTAACCACTGAGCCACCGCGGAGGGGCTCTTCTAAATTAGTCCCACCGCATCACAACGAAACTACTCAATACAACACATGTGCAACACTTGCTTTCGTGGGATGTACGAGTATCTTTGTACAGCTCGTCTAAAGTGACCTGCCAATTTTTGGGGGGTTCTTTTTATGTAAATTGCTAAAAAATGTTAAGACCACGCAAACAAAAAACATCTCCAGCTTTAAACAAACAGCACACAGTTTGACTCCAGAAGGCCATATTCAGTACCTCGTCAAGCATGATCCACCCCTAACTAACAGAGCTATCTAATGGGTTACTAGTCCTAGGACAAAGTATTGTCAGTTTTCACAACATCCACTTCACGCTGCGACAGCGCCGCGAGCTAGTCAAAGAAAAATAGGCACACGCTGAACAACGACGTTTGGTGCGTTTAAAGAGTGGTTCGTCCACACATTCATAAATTGTTCTGAGAATTTTATCGTAAAAATATCTTTAAGGAGGACTAGTACACGCCTTTTTCACGCGAACGACATACAAGGACTGCTGAGTGCCTTTTTGTGATTTTGCAGTCCCAGTAGACC
Source organism: Amblyomma mixtum (assembly GCF_055824585.1). Taxonomy (NCBI): domain Eukaryota; kingdom Metazoa; phylum Arthropoda; class Arachnida; order Ixodida; family Ixodidae; genus Amblyomma; species Amblyomma mixtum. The sequence goes on along the minus strand of NC_143016.1, from coordinate 147,941,219 downwards.
ATAGCTTGCAAACAAACAGGAAGTTACACATTCTACCGGAACGCTTTCTTGATCATCATAGAGTAGTTATTGCCAGGCGCCTAAGAGATATTTTTCCAGAGATAAGTTACCAGGAATTTAAAAGCCTATGCATATACGATGTACTATTTGTTAGCGCACATAGCTGACCCCACATAACAAGCATATTCCAATCGCTAGCAGTGTAGTGCATGACTGCCTCTGCAATGGCAAGCCTTATTCTGCAGGTATCGCCATATGGTGCTGTTGTTATTCACGGAGCGGTTTGCGAGGATGGTATAAGGATTCGTTCAAACTGAGTTTCATTTTGATTTCTTCTGCTCTTAGTCATTTCCCCGTGTACTCACAACTTGAATCAGTCAGTCGGACAGGCGGATGGTAAGTAGTGAATACAGCCGCAAGGAAAAGACTTAATCAAAGTAGCCATTTTTTAACAAGCTCGGCACCCAGTGCTTGCGAAGAAATGGAGTGACAAGGTGCAGTTAACTGCTCCAGGAAAACAGTGCGCGTGAGAAGGCGATGTCCCTGTTCTGGCTTTCCACTTTAAATGCATTTAGAAATTAATATTAATCTTTAAAGGAACAAGCAAGATGCAAAAAACACTCAAGAGCTCCGCTTTAGTGATTAATAGTGAAATGACAGTGACTGTGAAGCTTACTTTTTTGCTTCGCCAGCAGCATAACACTCAATGGTGTTTACTTGCGTAGTGCTACATGGAAAGAATTGCCCTTCTAGTATTTTCACTCGCCCGTTTCTCGAGAGTGGTAGTCGTCGATGCTATTTATTGCGAATCTCCGAAGCGCGCGTCGGCCGCATTCATGCTGGAGGTTTTCAAATTCCAGACAGCGATTTCTTTCTTGTCTGTCGCTTAATCGAGAAATGAAGGCCGGCTTTGCCTACAACCAACCAGCGCGAGTTCATAGTGACATTTAAAAACACGCGAGATTCTACCAAGATTGGCTCTAGAGCTGGTCCTCCGTAACGCAGCCATAATGGACCAATTGAGGGCGCCCCCTCTAGGTTGTGGAAACCGCTCATAGCATTTGCTGCGAATTCAACAAAAGGGTGCGCTACCACTCATGTAGTGAAAATTCTATGCATTGCATGAATTCAGTAGAATGCGTATATGATGCAAAATACGTTCTGGAAGAGCTATAATGGTGCAATCAGGCTTCTATTTAACTGTATTTATTAAGGCAGTAATATATCAATGAATAGTATTAAGGTTAAAAATAATAACTAATGTTTCAACATTATTTCAATAACTATTCTTTACGGCGATACCTGTGGCCACAGTGGCAAGTAGAAGCATAAAATTGCTGTGCATTTATTGGTTTACCTAAAAAAGAAAAGGAAAGGCATGCTCAGAATTACCCTCATTTGGGAGCCAGGTAAGTCGTAGATAAGCTGCTGCGCGATGTCCGAGGCATTGCACCCTTCGGGAACGGACGCCTGCCACCTGCGGTAGCCAGTGTGCGCGTAAGCCCCCGCTGGAGAGGCATCGGTGACCCTCGCAGTGGTCACAATGCCTGTCCACATGCCGGCATCCTGGGCCCACTTCATGATGCTCTCCACGTACGCTGTGGTATCGTTGTGGCATTGCTCCGCCTGTAATAAGGGTAAATACACAAGTACTGACATTGGTTTTGTAAACACAGTCGGCGTAATTAAAATCATCGAAATGTGGTTTAACATGTTTTGCCGGAAGGCATAAGGCCCAGAACGGAAATCATATGATTTTTTTTTAATTAGATCAATTAGAACTTCAGCTTCGGAACCATATGTTAATATTACCTATGAGGTGCATCAATGGTCAGTTTATCGACTATATATCTTTCCTTTCCGGACGAGAACCGCCTGCAGATGAGCTGCTGTTTCTTTGAAATATTACTGCATCTTAGATCATTCAATATTTGCGATCAAATATAGTAATTTTGCTTAAGTGCAGGATTCACAAGAGCGCACAGGCGTATTAGCGCGTGCTAAGGATGGTGCCTGGGTCGAATTTGAGAAAGATCTGTTTGAAGTGGCAATCTATTTTCCGTTTCATTTGGACTGGCGTCAACGTAACAGCCGCATTAGGCAAAAGCAGCACGGAGCCAGTCACACAATTCACAAGATAGCGGGTGTACTTGTCGACTATGTCATTCGATACAGGCCATCACCCAAGTTAACTATTGTATGTGATATGCAACCAATGACGCGGTCCGGTTGCCGTTGCGCCAATGATCCAGTCACTTTCCGACCAGGCTTGATAGCCACATCTACGCGACCGAACAACAGCGAACAATGAAAATGAACCTTCTGAGCCAGAAATTGCAAATGAACGAATAGATAGTTGTAAGATACGGCCCCCGCTTTCTAGAGGTTGTCATGGTGATTTTGAGACTGATCTTGAGAGGAGTGAATGGCCAGCCACTACGCGCAAGCGTCCTTGGAAAGATGTAATGCGTGCGTTGTATGGTCATGACTGTTCCAACAAGGCAATGGTCAGGTATCGATGATTTGAACATACTGAGAAGCTTTCACTGCGCTGAACAGAAGGTAACCATAATGAACCTAAGCTAACTCTGATCGTTCATGAGATATAAGTAAAAAAATATGGCAACGTCGTTCCCAAAATACACCTTAAATTTTCTGTCCTTCTATTATAAAAAACCAGGCCGCTTGTTGTGGAATGCATTCGCCTGACGTCGAGACATAACTGGCACTGTTGTGTCTACAAGCGACAGCTGAACACAGAAGGTGTTATTGCAACGTCAATTTCTTTTGTTACGGCAAGGATTACAGCTCAAAGTATATAGTATTTAGCTCCCGAAATACTACAACAATACCGGTTCTAACAAAAGGACGTTTTTCTTGAATTTCTCGATACGGTCGTGAGAGTGCAGGTGGGAAAGATTGGCGTGAAAAACTTGATGCTCACTGCACTTTACCCTACCATCCGGCTACATTTTGACAAGCTATGCTTTGCACTGGCAATGGCCTGCTCACAACCCTGTTCAAACACATCGCCGAAATATCTGGCGTGCTTTTGATCCCCCCCCCCCGTCCTTGTCATCGATTAAAGCATAAAGCAGCCCATATTATTAGGAATTCTGAGGTAATCAGCACTGGCTCTCTGTTCATGCAGGCTTCCTTAACCACTTGTCATGGTAGTCCATGATTAACAACGCCCTAATTCAACGTCCAGTGGATTTAGAATAATCGTAGCAACACTTCAATGTTTATATTTTATCTCGGTAATATTACTCTCCGCTTCTCGATTCTACTCTCAGGAAAACAGTTACCCACTGATGGATGAAATTTGCTTGAAATAAGCGTAATTTTTCCCCTCGGAATAACATGTTCCTCGTGCAACAAGTAGCGTTACTACGGTAGTTTCTGGTACCGAGAAGCGCCAACAAAACAGCCGGCCCTTTTAACAAACAGCGTCCGTTGTTGATGTTGTTTTCCAAGTGGCATGACGCAAGCCCACTAAGGGGAATGGCTAGGGTTCAATGAGGAGGGCCAGCAGAAAAGTATAAACTGTTTGCAAGCTAATCAATGTGCTTATAATTAAACAGGAAAAATTAGGAGACAACATCGTGGAATTGAAAAAAAGCGAAAATATTGAGATGTTTTCGAATTTTGAAAATTTGGAACGCTATTAGCGAGGGAATGCCGGCAGCTGTTATGCAATCGTGAACGTATTCGCAAATTTGATGCAGTGCAAAACTTATGGCGCTCGCACGAAAGGAGAGAAGTAGCGGGAGCGATAAACTAATTCCCAGCTTTGTAGTGGGGATTTGTAGATGCGTCCTTCTCTAAAATGCGAACCTCCCCCAAGAGAGCAAGAAGTTCTCCACTGTTTCATCCTCTCCAGAAGCCTCGCAAGGGCTTGTGAGACTGAACCGGCATCTACATAAGTACAGATTAAAGCGGAGGGTCCTGCGGAGGATACCTCAAAGCGGAGGATACCTCACACTGCCGTGATTTTCGTTCAGCATCACTCTTCGGTGTCATCGTTGTCTTCAAATACAATGGCTGTGCTAGAGCGCCATTACCTTCGGTGAAAAATTAGGCATCTTTCCAACTTAGATACAAGCAATCGGTGGATCGTAGTATGACTTCAGACGGTCGATGTCTGTAGTGCCTCGCCCGCGACCAAGCAAATGTTGGGGAGCTATAATTGGCTTGCTCAGATGTAATTGGTCCAGGATAACAGATGGTCCTTAAGGGTAACCGACTGGATTCTAAGGGAAGGTAAGCGTAGCAGGAGGCGGACGAAAGTTAGGTGACCGGATGAGATTAAGAAATTTGCGGCAATAGAGTGGCCGCAGCTGGCACAGGACAGGTTTAAATGGAGAGATTGGGAGAGCGCTTGCTCTGCAATGCACGTAGTCATTTTGATGATGATGTTAATGAAGCGGCTCAGTAACATAGTTTCAAAGGAGAGGTCTGGCAGAGAACACGGTTTGAGCCGTGGCACTTCTTGAGGAGTTTAGTAGGAAGCCCGGTGCTGGTGGAGTGGAAAGAAAAGCCATGCGAGGGAACCGGGAGGATGAGTCGCTGCAGGCTCGGTGATGGCTTGAACGTGTTTTGGGTGATACTGGTCCTCTGTGGTAAACGATCGGGCTCGTTGGCGACATTCTTCTACAGTTCGATAAGAGCGCAGTTTTGACTGTTTTCCTCTGGAACATTGGTTGGGTGACGGGGCATGGAAGATAGAGAACGGCGACGGGGAGACGACGGCCGACGAGAAGAGTTGGAGGGACGATTCTATAATCAGGGTTGCGGCAACGGGCCATAGGAAAGAATCGGTGAAGCACGAGCATCTTCACTAGTGGTACGGTGGTGCCTCGCAACCAGAATTCGGCACCCGCAAGTGAGAGAGGCGCATGCCATGTCCGGGGAAAGCCGCATGCAAAACAGATGGAACAGTTCTCTTGGATTTGACACGGCTTCAGTGATGGTCACCGCAGAGTAGTGAAAGAGTGAAGGAGTCGGTGGCGGCGTTCAAGGCCTCAAGAATGAGGTGCTGGCGTCGGGGACATGGTGTAGCCGCGGCCTTGCTACGGCCTCAGAGTTCGTAAAGGGAGATGTGATAGGGGCGGCCGAGGGCTCGGGGATAGAATCTTCCCAGCCTGCTCTTGGGTGACGCGCCTGATTCAGAGAGTGAGCGATGGCGGAAACTGCTGGGAACAGACACCAGCAGCAGCTGGCGTGCCAATTCTTCGCGCATCAAGGCAACGGTCTCGAGAAGCAAAGCAGTTGGATCACCGCCGGGAATGCAAAATGCCAAACCGGAAAAGTAATGCTTCAGGCAGGCAGGAACCGGTAGTAGAAACCCGCTGTCTTTCCAAAATTTCGTAACTTTGCAGAGCTTAATGACATCAGTGACGGTTTCGGAGTTGTTGGCAAGTAACATCTTGAAGGTATCGTCAGATGTGCCTTTCAACAGGTATTTGGTAATGTTGATCTCCGGTATAGATGGATTTGTGTTTACAAAGATAAACAGCGTCTTTCGCGTAACTAGTACAAGGCTCGTCAGGCAGATGGGCACGAGAACGAAGCCCTTTTCCGGCGCGTAGCTTACGGACGGCTGCACGGCCGAGTACATCTCAGAAACTGGTTTTAAGAGAACTTATTTTAGGCGCTTACTCGTTCATAGGACGAGCGCCAGTCAATTACGTCGTTATCGTGAGCTCCTCTGAAGATGTGGGGAAGGAAAGTAAGTGACAGTCAGGTTGGTGTCCACGGGAACGACCGAAATATGTGGCAAGGCGCGGTTTCGAAGTTAAAGCCCTAGAGGTAGTAAACGCTCACAGCTACGCCAAATCTAAGGTGTATAATTGCGCTGCTCTCGGGTATCGGGGAGCGTCAGCAGAACAGCCCTGGCGTTCGTCCAGCATCACAGCACTGGTCCTCAAAGTAGACGTCGTGATCTTCAAATCCGAAGCAAATGCGCTAACTACGCTACAGTACACTAGGAACATCTGGCATATTTTCGACTAAGCAAGATAGAAAAATATGACAGGTGTAATCACATGCATTCACTGTATGTACCTTATGGCTGAGAAGCAAAGTTCTTAAATAAGTTATAGTATCTTAAAAACTTATTTCGTACTCATTTATCACATGTGAAATCCTTGTATTAGGTTCGAGATAGCGTTAGTTGCTACTGTGCCATTAAACACAGCAAATATCCCAGCGCGCACCTTAAAGAAGAACAGCGAATATGTTTTCAGCTAACAATTTTCCACCTGGCTGTTTATTGAGATAGGTTACGAAAAGGTGAGCCGAGGCATTGTTTATTTAAGTCGCCGTCCGTTAGCCTGCACAGCTTCCCTTTTCCCTCTTTCCAAATTCTTCAATGAAGAAATTTCGTGCTATCAGCGCGAATACAGAGGAACGTGACAGAAATGAGTGCTGAGGCATCCACAGGCGCTTTGGTTTCAGCCAATCTGTATTTTTTTGTTCCTTCGCGTCGTATTTATGCGTGTTCCCGCTTCTGTTAGGCTGCTTCGACGCCAGGAGCCGTCCTGAACTAACTAAGCCGATCGACGCTAGCATTCGTCATCTCTCAGAAGCAATTTGAATTTGAAATGAGTTGAATTTTTTCCACCGAACTAGAAAAAATGGACCTCGGACGGAAAGCCATGAATATAGGTTGAGAGGTTCGTGAGGGCCAGTAGGGAAGTTAAAAAGAAAATAAAAATGCAGAGCAACAGAACATGCGAACACTCGAAGGCAAACAAATACATGGAGCACAGAACATTGTACAGAGCGCCGAAATTTACGCTTATCAAGCAAGGAAGTCAAAAACGCGGAAAATGGTAAGTCACCACAAAAGATCCAACAGTATACAGGACTATATGGCTTAAACCATAAGAAACGAAGTGTTCAGCGTAATGCCCATCTAGGCAAGGAACAGAAAGCGGGAGCTCCATGCAAGAATTACAATTCAGAGTCCTTCACGAGTGCTGTAAAAGTTATTGGTTGTTTATACAGTGACGATTAAGCGTGTATGGTAAAGTGAACCGAAGGCTCTGCTCGAAACATAATGTCCTAGTTCGAGAAACGTGCCATTATTCTTTGCTTCTGGCGAAGAAGCGTTTTTCGTTAAGCTTAAGTCTAGCAAGAGTTTTCTAAAAGTCGGATACGCATTGCGGCGAGAACCTAAGGCAATGAATAAGTGATACTCAATGTGGCACGCAAGCAAAGAATCCTGCATTATGGAAATTAAACTTCCCGTAGGAGAACTGTAACACGCATCAGCGATAAGTCTAATTGCCTTATTTTGGAAAGCGAGTATGATATTTGTTTTCTGTGTTCTAACCCAAACAAGATAAGATTAACATATATGAAAGACTGAAATATCCAGTGGTGAATCGTAAGCTTATTCTTCGCAGAAAACGCTTTGCGGCATCAAGAGAAGAAGCCAACAGATTTAGAAAGACTACTTTCAATAAGCATTACATGGTCAGACAATCTCATGCAAGAGTCGAAAACCACACCAAGTGATGTAAACCTGTTTATGATTTCAATCAAGTTATTTTCTAGCTTTAGTTCGTTTCTTCTAGGAATATCCGGGATATGAGGCCGAAAAAAGAAAGGTTAGCCTTGCTATAGTTAACTACCAAACTATTAGATGTGGACCACTTGTGGACCGCATGAATAATCACATTTCCTAAATTAGTTACTTAGATCGCTGAGGAACCCCTTCAAGCCTCTTCGAGTTCATTCTTGCAGTAAAAATATCTTATGTGAGTGATGGGTTGAAAGTACATAGCCTATGTTTCAAACTGTTTTGCAAATGTTCTCCTTTGCCTCTCAATTAAAAAAATAAATTGCTGCCACCTATGTGGAAGCTTGTTCGCGAAGTGTTTGCTCTCCTGCCATAATTTCAGGCTAGTTCGTTGCCTCTTTCATAATGTGACATACGGAGGCGACATGTTGCCTTTGCAGGGCCGCATGACATTCTTGAGGACTCTCTTCCTGTGTTCCGTGATTTGCTTCTAACAAAACCTGTTCATAAGGCAGCATTTTTCGCTTCGCGAAATGTTGTGTCTACGCAAAGCAGACGCTGTGATTTGCATGAATTCAATGTAATGGAGTTCATATCGGAGCGAAGAAGCTTGAAATGAGGCATATATGGCAGCAGAGGATGCTGACCGTTATCATAAGACAACATACAAATGCAGCATGCATGTTTTGTATCATTATGACGCATGCAGGGTTACTTCTGAAACATACCTTCACACTTGAATCGACGCCAATAGTTTCAATGTTGGCCTTGACACCACAGAGGTAGGCTGTAGCTGTGTTGGCTGAGTCGGAGGTCTGCGCGTCGAGACCGTATGTCTTCGACAATGAAAGATGTGGGAAACTCTCCCATGACAGCACAGACTCCTCACCGCTGAAATTCTTCTTGAACTGCCCTTTGTAGATCCTCGCAGCCGTCACGGTGCTGATGCCCATGCCGTCTCCGAGGAAGAGCACCACCCCCTTAGCGCGATTGGTGTTCGGCCGTGCTCTTAGCTTCATCTCAATCTGGGACTTTGCTAGGTCGCTCCAATACTTCCTTTTGTCTGCGTGAAAAAGTGTGATGACAATATCACTCTCCCTCGCACTGGGCCACTTTATTGTAGTGTCGTTTAATATTACACTGCGCATGACTGCCGCGCGGTAAGCAAGAAGAGTACCCCAGAAAGTGGCGAATGCTGGGCACTGAGACTGCACCTTCGCAAGACTGCTGCGAATATATGAATCGAAAAATAGGCTTTCTTCTAGCGTCAGAGAATCCTTTTACGGGCCCTTTGAACACAAGCGATCTTTGCCACCCCTGCATGGTGAACGTTGCTGACAGAAAAAGCCAAGGATTCGCGAACCGCATCGACTGAGAGCATCTACAACGCACTACTGAAGCTTCATTTGACACTCGTGCAGGCATTCGACGATCCGCGGCAAGGCAGCAAAAAACTCCGCTTAGCACAGAGTTTTACTCGCCGAGTGGGTCGCACCAAACTACACGAGACTATGATCAAAAGCAAAATCATTCCTGGTAGACGAAACGTTGTTATAAACGTTAACGCATAAAAATTCATAACTTCTAGGGAGTCACTAACGCAACACCGTAGAATTTCAGAGAGTTTGCAAGGTTTTTAATCGCATGCCGTAGTTGTTAAAATTGAAGGTTATTAACCTACCGCGCCAAAAATCAAGTCTCACTGGTATATAAACGCAGAAGAACAAATTGCGTTTACAGTGGCTCTTCAACGAGGGCTCAGCGCTGTTTTGGTTTAGAAAAGGTCTTTTTTTTTTTGTTCTGTGAAATGACTAAACGGCCAAGCACAACCTCAAATTGTCGCTGAGGAAAGAATTCCTCGCAGTAATTCTACACGATACTCGTACCAGTGCAATTCAAAACTAACACACTTTCCTTTAAATACCTTGCAGATGAAGTCTTCCTCGCACACGCGCTAAACGTAGAACAATGCAGATTTTACAGAAGCGACCAGAAGTGCGCGCATTTTGAGAAAGAAAAGGCACTGTTTTTTTTTCTGTTAGCAAAAAACTAGAGAGCTCCGCTTGACGTCAGCATTGAATCTGTCGTTTCGCACAAGATGACCTTTACTAAGGCCATGCGTTACGGTAAACATTTTTGCGACTAAAGTGGTTTCTCTACCAGACGGGCTCATTAACTAGTTGATAATCTTTGCACTCCCTTCAGTTGTTGATGATATCGAGAAGTCTTTCGAAGTTTGAAGTAAACAAGGCACGAAGCCGCAACGCTTGAATTGCCAATGCAAGAAGTTGGCCTAGTTGGTTTTGCATTCCAAGAATTTAGAGCACACAACGAAGAGAGACGATAACAAGAGCGCTGTTGTTGCCGTCTCTCTTCTTCTCGTCCCATCCTGTGCGCTAAATTCTTGGCTTGAATCGCATGCCGCTTCTCTAAAATATAGACCTTTTGATACCGAGCACTGATGCAGTCAACTAGCCTTTCCGTAAAGATCATTTTCGGATATATTGCCTTTCTGACAAAGGACGGCGTGTAGTTCATATTAGACAATATGTTCTTTCTTGAAGGATGAATCAGCATTGTTCAGAAAACTAGCAATATAATAGGTTCGACCATCAGAGAAAGAGCACGTTGCATTTTCTCCCTGAGTAATCGCGGACAGCTTTTCATACGTTTTGCGGGCACTTTACACAGTATTTGCTGTTGGCCATACACTGTAATTTATCTTCAGTTCTTTGACGTTCTGTGTAGTCCTAACTTGCGAGAATGTAAACTTGTGAATGCAGGCCCTCAAAAGGAATCAAGCACATCTTGTCTCAAAGAAAAGCGATCACTATGAGCTCAGTGTTACTTGTTTCATCCAAGCTACCTTTTTCTTCGGTTCTTCGTTCCCGCCTCCTTCTACTTCTGCGTTCACCTGAGATCTCTGTCTGCATGCAAAACGACTTACCTTCTTTATCCTTGTCGGGCACAGGGAACACAGCGTGGGCATTCCCTACAAGTGTAGCGAGGAGAAATACGACGATATATTCCATTGCGTGGCTTCAAAATACTCCTACTTCCGGCTACAGAAATAGGTCTACTGGCAATACGGTCGTACTTTCAGATCGTGCAGCCAAACAGCGGCTGCACTCGCAGCTGTCATCGAAAACAAAAATTAGGCGCATCATAGTTGAAAAGCCTTAACCTAACAATCCGTCTTTTGTCTACTGAGATATCCACCTTCTATTTTAACCTGGCTTTGTGCGTCGTATTTTGTTCCTTTGCGTGTTCGACGCTGCTGTGAATAACGTATAGTCATGGAGAAACGTTTGCGGGACGCGGGTTCGCGGGAAAGAGAAACTATTTCTGCGCGGCCGGGAAAAGCAGGTCAATAAAAAATGCTGAATCACGCGGGCACATGCATGCTGCATTTAGAGGAGAATATTCGCTGGCTGAATAGCGTGGTAGCGCAAAAATAATGTTTTTACGCGAATCAGCAGACCTCAAACTTTGGTCCATGGCAGTACAATTTCGTAGGAAGTCTTCACTTTAAAGACAAATACAGCATAAATTCAAGAGGAGCAAAAACAGTCTCTTGTGTCATCTTCAATCACGCATTTCACAAAGGACCGAATGTCGCTTTACTGGGCTGCGAAATAGATTAACTATCGGAGCGGTGACTTTTCCCTTCGTAACGTGTTTTCTTGTTCATATGGACCTTCATATGCTAAAAGCGAAATGACGTACTCGAAAAGAAATTCATAGCAGTTACTTTAAAGAACACATGGAAGCAAAGTAAAAGTTAAACAACGAGAAATCCTTCGTTTTAGTTGCCAAAATTTCAAAATTATGAGTTGTCGCTGAATGCAGAATTTCAGATGCCCTGCTCAGCATGCTCACACTGAAGAATAATCAAAGTTTTTCCAAATGCATCCAAAATTTGAAATTTCTTGCTTTTGCTAGAAGTTTACCGACAGTACACGCATCAGGTGTAATTTATATTTGCGTTTGCACCCGTTTTTAAGGACACAACGTTTTTAAGGCAAGACTGCAACAACTGATCGGTCGCAACGAAGTGACTTAACGGCGAAATGACTGAGCGATCAAGTGTCTGAGCAACACAGTAACCTCCAGGGCAGCTACTGCTTGCAGCCTTTCAATGAGGGGCAATGTTTTCGAGTTTCGCATAAGTTTTTTTAGCCGAGACAAACGAATAATTTGCTTCACACAAATATTTTGGCGCAGGTACTGTTTTCACAGGGAAGAAAAAGTTAAATGCATCAGAAGTTCTTAATGAAATAAAATCCCATTTTGGTCTGTATACAAGTTCGCAAAAATATTATTCCTAATCACCCAGTTATTCATGCTTTCTCTACGATATTTTTGCATGTTTTAGAGCTTTCTGCGTTTGTGATTTATGCTGATTCCGAACATGAAGTATTTATATTTTGCGTCGCTTTCTTTAGAGCCAGGTCGCATATGACTCCTGGCATGTTCGAGCAGTGACGTAGCTATATGTATTTTCTGCCTGCAAATTCCCTGTCTGTCAAATTTCTTTCTCGTTACTACCTTTATTGTTATACATAGTTCGTTTTTCCAGCGTCATCCCACTATGTTCATTTTTACTGTCGCCAAATATCTAGAGCCAAGCCTGCGTTTTTCTTAAGCTCTCAGCCTGCTAGCTTTTCGGCCCACCTGTATTTTTCTGATGAAAATAATTTTTTTATATCAGTTAGTAAAGGCCACCAAAGAGGCGATAACATCGTCGCCCTCGTTCATACTGTCACACAAGCGTTCGAACAGACAGGGTTGAGAAGCGTCGGTGGGAACAGCAGCATCTATGAAAGCATAGAGAGTTCTGAAACTTGCATGGCGTTGGCACTAAGCCCGATCCTAATTTAATAATAATGGCGATTTAATAATCTTATATCAGGCAAAGTGGCAGTAGTAGTGAGTCATTAACTACTATTAGGAGTTTTCACTTCCTAAACAACACCTCGGTCTCTTTCTGCGTAACGTCCCAATTTCACGAATTTGCTTTTTTGATGTCACCGGACCTTGTTACTGTCCACAGCCGTTTGGCTCTTTTCGGGGACAAATGTATATATTGTATCCTTGGGCTTCAATAACTACAAAAATGACTGAATACAGACAGGAAAACATGTTTGTTATAAAACCCTGAACCCCAAAGGCTGACAGGCAAAGCTTAAAGACAAATGTTTGCAGCTTCGCCGCACCTGTACGCCTGTTAACCTCGAAAAACACTAGACGAAGCGCAAAGTTAAGCTGATCATTTTAATTTTTCACGCGTCACTCTCAAGCCGTCATCTGAATTTATTTCAGAGCAGTATACCACCTCCAAAACGTGCCCTTACCGCAAAAGGGCATGTTTTTCACATAGTTGGTACATGATGCACCAAAGAGTAAAGAGCAAAATTTGCAGTTCACTTGCATTTATTCTTCTTTTTACGCTCTGGCATTAGTGCATATATTTTCCGGTACTCCACTCATACTATTGAGCCAGCGATGGCCGCACTATTGCTTCATATTGCATCTGATTCTCAGCCGCGCCTGTCTACAATTTCCTTCTAGTGCATTCACTCTGGCTCTGTCTCGACTCCAGTGTGAGCATTTATCCTACTCCTCTTATTCTCAGCTAGATTTCTTTAATTCGCGTTGCTTAGTCAAATCTTGTTCCTTCCAGGATATGAGCGCTTTGTCTGGCTCTTTCTTAGCCCTTCATGGCTCCGCAGACCTCACCGCTAAATCCTTCCACAATGTTAGCCCCCCGTGTTTAGTTCTAAAAGCTAATCTTCTCTGGATATGTTGGCGTTGTCCGTTCCATGTCAAGCAATATGCGAAGCTTATGCTCTAACTTTTCGCTCTCATAGCAAGGATCCCTGCCACGGCACTTAATAATGCGTAGATTCATCTCTAACTAGTTGAGTATTTTACGCGTTTAGTGAACAGAGGACCCTCCAATATAAAGTTGAAATTTGTGCTTGTTTTTATGACGGGATTTTAACGGCTACTCTGTCTATGCCTCCGGACCCTTAATGACTGGCCTTAAGACACACCTCATTTGCAAAACAGAGGACGCTCTAACTAAAGGGGCCGTCGTACAGGTAGAAGCAATATAAAAGGGGTACATGGGACCGCATGGCCTACGCTCTTCCGGAAGCGCTGACGCAGACAGCTGAAGAAAATGGGCGGCACCAGGCGCATGCGGAAAGACCGGGCGGCCATGTTTACGCGGCATGCTCCTTTCCCGTTAATTATCGCCGGCCTTCGTTTGCAGCGATACGTGAAGTGCGGCGGCCACGTGCTCCCGTGTTCCCTTTTATACTGCTTCTACCTGGACAGAGACGCAATCTGGCAAAGGCAGGCGCTGTAGACTGAGCACGCCGTTGAATTTTGCGCTTTTACAATGCGACTGTGACTTGGCTAATGGGACGAACTGAAGTGCACAAATTAGGAGAGCGGTAGGCAAAGCACAACACTAGACTTCAAAACTGTAAAAAAAAAAAGATACCCAGGCTTAGCTTGGTAAAGCCAAGAATGCGTTGCATATTGCGCGGTCTTTTTGCGCGAGGTATTGCTTGGCGGCACTCGATTTTCTCAGCAGCTTTTCCTCCGTGACGTATCGATGGATGGATGGATGGATAGGAGCGCCCCTTTTGAAAATTGGTGGTGGCAACCGCCACCATGCTCAGCCGTCTTTTTTTCTCTTTTTTTCCTTTCTTTTTTTCTTTCTTTCTTTTTCTTTTTTTTACGTTGTTTGGTGACGTCACGTATCCACGTGACGTGACGTCACCAAACCACGTGCCGTGACGTCACGTGGTTTGGTGGCTGCCCGGCCGCGCCCAAGGGCTGAACTGATTGAATGCAATATGCTACGCATAAGAAGAAATGTTGTTTAACAAGGGGTCAAAAAAGATATTGGTATAAATAACGCACACCTCGAAGAAGTGAGGGCGTACATCAATCAGAGTGAAGAAGTAACAGGAGAAAAGTGGATTAACAGCATATGACGAGGAAAAGAACATGATTATGTGCTCTCGGCAAGGGGCTCTCAAATTACGAGCAGAGTAACTCGTTGTTATCGATATCTTTATTGCTTACACGAGGTTCCAGGTAGTGATGTGTTACGCTTATTAAATTTTTCAGGAGTGCTGTTTCTTTCACACGACATGGTTCCGGTCTTCATATTTTGTAATGCTTTATCTACTTGCTTGTCCACCACCCTCAATTTTGCTACTTAAACAAAAATATTTATGTCTCTGGACGGCTGGTCTTTAGGATAGTATGAATAAAATTCTTGCCCTTCCCTGTCTTTCCAATATTCCTGAGGAGAGTGTAGGCTTTGGTGAGTTCACGAGAAGTAATATAATTCTTTGAGTCATAGTTTGTTCCAGTCGCCTTTTTTTTCAGTGAATTTAATAAACTTACGCAGCTGCAGCGAAAAATCCTAAATGGGGGCACCATGACGAGCAATAAACACAAGAAACGTTCCGTTGCTTCTTCCTAGAAGGTCATCAACAAAAGCTTTTCTCGTACGTCGAAACGCGTCGTCTCTGTCAAAAGTTTCAAGTGCACGTGGTTTGCTTTTCAGCCATACAGTGGAGCACTGAGAGCAAAGATGAAGAATAAGAGGTGAAAAGGGCTCTACCTACAGTAGCAAAGTGGAGCTTTAGGGGTGCTCCAAGTACTCCACTAAGTTCCAAAAAGCATAATTTATGGCCTGAAGTCTATACACCGCGCCTAATCATGTAGGGTAAACGACAGTGTTCTAATGAAATCCTATGAAAGCTCTACTGGAAGGCCTGCAAAGCAGAGAAGCCACTCTCGGCTGTTGCATTGGTATCAGCTACGCAATGCGCCAGAAGATGAAAATGAAGTAGAACGGTGCGTGCCCGGGGCGCAAGCTGGGCACAGACAGTTCGGAGGCGCAAGCCAGGCACAGGCAGTTCGGTCGTAGATCCATCCTATGTTGCACGTCTAGTTTTGCCGCTGTAGCTTTGGCCGCTGCAAGCCACCGATTTCTCGACAGTGGGGACTCCGGACAGAGAAATGACCGCAGCAACATAACGCCCTCACGCTAACTTCCGCCTGACGCTACCTCGCGCACAAGGTACTTCGCAGCAATTCAACTCTGCCTGCAATTATTCTGGCGTAAGAGCGCGCACGTCTGGATCGGCCAGGTGGAAGCCATCTTCCATCTCCACCGCGTCACTTCGGAGACTTCTCGGTTTCACCACCTACTCTCTAGTATGTCTCCTGAACCGGCCCAAGATGTAGCGGTCGTCATCTGCCACTAGCATGAGGCAGCTTGTGCAAGAAAACAACATCGACTGCAACGGTGCGTTGTTGAGGGAGCCTTTCCTGCAGCGCCCGCCGCAATCCACCCGCCTCGTACTGGCTGCTAAAGGCGACATTACCTTCGACCGCTTCGCCCAGTTAGCTGATCGAGTCCACGACGCGTATTGTCCTTATGTCGCCGCCCTCAGCTCCACACCAGAGTCCTCTACCATGTCCCGATTAGAGACCCGGATCGACCAGCTCGCCGCTTCTCTCGGCGCCCTGCGAACGTCCACATATGACCAGCGCAGTTCCCCCCCCCCCCCGTCCTGGCCTCCATTCAGCTTTCCGGAGTGACCCACACAAGCGCAGGTCTCCCACGTCACCTATGTGCTGGTATTATCGCACTTTCTAGCACCGTGCCCGCCGGTGCACTCCCCCATGCAAATCGTCTGGAAATGCGATGCGAAATCACTGACGGTGGCATGTGACCTCGCCTCTCAACCTGCCTGCCTTTTCTTCCTAGACCATGCTTCCGGCCTGCATTTCCTCGTCGACACGAATGCCGATGTCGGCGTACAGTCGGCCTCTAAGTGAGACCTCACTTCTAGTCAGCTGGCCCTCTTCGTGCGGTGAACTCTTCGTCCATCGCCACATATTGTCTGTATTCCCTCACTGTCGACGTTAGCCTGCGGCGTACTTTCTGATGGGTCTTCATCGTACCCGATGTCTGTCAGCCCTTCTTCGGCTCCGACATTTTGACCCATTTCGACCTGGATGTCAGCATGTTCCGCCGTCACCTCACCAACAGCAAGACGCGCCTTTCCATCACTGGCGTTATGTCGGCTGTTGCTCCCATTTGCATCTATAAGCTCATTCTGCTATGCCCATAAGGCAAAATCTTGGAAGATTTTCCTGACGTCACGAAGCCCTGCACTCTAAACCAGCCAACCAGGCACAGCGCAACCCAGCACACTGTTACGTGTGGTCCACCTGTCGCAGCACGACCACGCCGTCTCTTCGGTGAACGCCTGACGATTGCTTAAAGGAAATTAATGCACATATTCAAGCTGGGTACAATACTACCTTCGCGCAGCACGTGGGGCTCACAGACCCATCTGGTGCCCAAGAAACTATCAGAAGTCTGGTGGCCATGCGGAGACTGCCGGGCTGTCAACACTCACACGGTTCACGATAGCTGTCACCCTCGCACACCCAAGATTTCATCGCCAACTTGGAAGCGTGCAAGATCTTTAGCAAAGAGGGACTTGTAAAAGCGTATTACCGAATCCCGGTCTAGCCTGCCGATATACCGAAGACGACCATCACTGCACCTCTCAACAATCCGTTTCATTGGTTTGAAGGCGCTTTGTTTTAAAGCATCGAGTCGATGCTCCTTTGAGAAGGGAGTAATACCGCACATCTTTGTGTTGTTTGTTTGCTAATTCTACAAAATTGCCTGCGCGCTGTTTTATCGCGTTGTTTGTGATACGAGACGCGATAAGATTAATCTGGATTGATCGCATCCAGGCGGAGCAGATTCCATGTAATTTGCAGAATGTTTTGGTAACTTTGCGAGTCGCATCTCGAAAGTTCGCTCTCAGCTTTGATCGACGGGCATTCTGTTCGACGACCGCCGAGCGCGTCTGTTGCTACGCCGCCACCGAGCCGTTCAGTTTATTGCGGGCGCAAGTCAGCCCAAATAAAGACTTTCGTTCGGAAGTCATTATCACTCCTTTCCTGCTCGCCGGACTGTATTCACCGCTACGTGACAATATGTGTGCTGATTGATGAACCCGCCGCAGTGAATGCCAAGGTGCAGCGTTCGGCTGCTGAGTTCACGGACGCGGCATCAGAATCCTCTTGCGGTGGCCATGCTTCAATGAAGGCGAAATTTAAGAACATTCGTGTGTTGTGGCATCCCAATGCACGGTAACGAACCTGAGGGCTTGAGATTCATCCCAATTCCTCAACTGCGGTGGCCGCTATGGTCTATGTGACGATACGGGAGATTAAACCCCACATAACATGCGTTTGATGTGTGCGGATTTTTGCACAAGCTTTTTTTCTTCAGTACTAACAGCTGTTTTTTTTTTCAGTGGTATTATTTCTATTTCCGCAATGTCATTTTATTGGGCATATGTTAGCTATGCCGGAACATAGCTATGCCTTTACGCTTCAAGGCTTCTTTCGCCCTGCAGGTATCCAAACCTTGGCCAGGCAGTGAAACTTGTGCTCTGTTTAGCGCGATTATCATAAAGTGCGAGCACAATAGTCTAGGTTGCTTCCCTGCAAGGCGGTTTTCACTCGGAAGCAAATGTTTTGTTTCAAGATTTCGAAGCTTTTGGGTCAATGTACCGTTTGTAGTGCCTGTTCAATGGTTTACCTGTGTTTTACTGAATTTTCTGAAGTAGTACAAAAGCATAACAATATTGTCACCGACAAACGGGTGAAGAAATAGCCCAGGTTCTAATTAGACGAGGTGGGCGTGCCAGCCAGCAGGCAGCTCGAGCGAGGAAGAAGTCGATCTTCGATCACCTCGAATGCCCAAGGCTTGGCAAATCCCTGCTTAAACAGTTCGGCCGCGGTACGGCGCCACTGATTGGTCGGACGGTGGCATTGCTCCCCCTCTCTGAAGGGCACCGACTCGGTGCCGCAGCAATGGGCAGCACGAAGAGAAGGGACGCTGCATGTGTCCAGCGGCAGGTGTAGACATGCCTGAAGCGCTAGCGGGCGTGGTATGGCTTCATCCGTGCGACATGGACAACTTCGGAGGTCGGCCGTCTGGAGGAGCGAACTGTTCCTTGGGGAAGGACCTCATAGTTCACCTCACTTACTTGGCGGAGTACTTCGTAGGGGCCGAAATATCGGCGCAGAAGCTTTTCGGAGCGTCCACGCATGCGGATTGGGCTCCAAACCCAGACTTGTTCGCCGGGCTTGTAACTAATAGCTCTGTGGCGGAGGTTATAGCGGCGAGCGTCGTGGGTTTGCTGGTGCCGGATGCGCTGTCGAGCGAGTTGGCGGGCGTCCTCGGCGTGACGAACGAAGTGGTCAGCACCCACAACAGTTGAGGTAGTACTAGTTGGAAGCAACATTGCGTCCAGCATGGTGGTGGCTTCGCGACCATGCACTAAACGAAACGGAGTGAAACGCGTAGTTTCCTGTAGTGCAGTGTTATAGGCGAAAGTGACGTAAGGGAGTATGGCATCCCAGTTCCGGTGGTCTGCGTCAACATACATGGAGATCATGTCGGCGATCGTCTTGTTGAGCTGTTCGGTGAGTCCGTTCGTTTGAGGGTGGTAAGCGGTTGTTTTTCGGTGACTCGTGCCGCTAAGGCGCATAACCTCCTGTATGAGGGCCGAGGTGAACGCCGTTCCCCTGTCAGTTATAACGACGAGGGGGGCACCATGACGAAGCACAATGTTTTGAATGAAAAAGTTCGCAATTTCGTCAGCGGTACCACGGGGAAGAGCTTTAGTTTCACAGTACCGGCTGAGGTAGTCGGTGGCCACCACAATGTAGCGGTTACCCAGCGAGGACTGCGGAAAGGGGCCGAGTAAGTCCATGCCGACTTGGTGGAAGGGGGCTTGTGGCGGATCAATGGGCTGTAGTAGTCCGGCTGGCTTAGTCGGTGGCGTCTTCCGACGTTGGCACTTGCGGCAAGTTCGGACGTAACGCTGTACAACTGCCGCAACCCTGGGCCAGTAGTACATTTGGCGTATCCGCGCCAAAGTGCGAGAAAAACCCAGGTGACCAGAAGATGGGTCATCATGGCACGCCTGCAGGACTTCTTCGCGCAAAGCCGCAGGTACAACGAGCAGATAGACAGCTTCCGTCGGGCGGTAGTTTTTCTTATACAGAACGCCATCGCGCAAACAGGATGACGACAGACCACGTGAGAAGAGTCGCGGGGGCGACTCTGCGCTGCCTTCAAGATACTCAATGAGAGGCCGGAGTTCACTGTCGTCTCTTTGGTGTTGAGTGAGGACGGACGTGGAGATGGCGCCGAGAAACACAGAATCGTCGTCGGGATCAGCTCGGTTGTCCTCGACAGGGGCACGAGACAGACAGTCGGCATCACTGTGCTTCCTACCGGACTTATAACCGATGGTGACATCGAACTCTTGAAGACGAAGGCTCCAGCGTGCAAGCCGCCCCGAGGGATCTTTCAGGTTCGCTAGCCAACACAGCGAATGGTGACAATGGTCACTGACAACTCGAAACGGGCGGCCGTATAAATATGGACGAAATTTGGTCACTGCCCACACAATTGCCAGGCATTCTTTTTCAGTAGTGGAATAGTTCGCCTCCGAGCGTGACAAGGTGCGGCTTGCGTATGCGATTACGCGTTCGAGACCATCCTGCCACTGCACAAGGACCGCACCGAGGCCGATGTTGCTGGCGTCTGTGTGCAGTTCAGTGTCGGCTGACTCGTCGAAGTGGCCAAGGATGGGCGTACTTTGCAGACGACTGCGGAGGTCTTCGAAGGCCTGTTGTTGCTCCTGGCCCCAGAAGAACGGGTCGGCATCTTTCGTGAGGCGGATGAGGGGCTCAGCAATCTGGGAGAAGTTCCGCACAAAACGCCGATAATAGGCGCAGAGGCCCAGAAAGCGGCGCACACTGCGCTTATCGGTTGGCATGGGAAAAGCAGCGACGGCGGCTGTCTTATCGGGATCAGGGCTTACTCCCTTAGCGCTCACGATGTGGCCCAGAAACTTCAACTCCTGGAAAGCGAAGTGACACTTTTCGGGCTTGAGGGAAAGACCGGCCGAACGAATTGCGGCGAACACGGCGCGCAGGCGCATCAGGTGCTCTTCGAACGTAGCGGAGAAGATGACAACGTCATCCAGGTAGGCGAGGCAGGACTGCCATTTTAGGTCGGCAAGCACGGTGTCCATCATTCTCTGGAAGGTGGCAGGAGCCGAGCACAGTCCGAAAGGGAGCACCCGGAATTCGTACAAGCCATCCGGTGTAATAAAGGCGGTCTTTTCCCGGTCGCGCTCGTCCACCTCCATCTGCCAATAGCCACTACGTAAATCTAGTGACGAGAAATACGTGGCGTGGCGTAGCCTGTCCAGGGAGTCATCAATCCGCGGCAGAGGATAAGCGTCCTTTTTGGTGACTTTGTTGAGACGCCTGTAATCAACACAGAACCGTAGAGTGCCATCCTTTTTCGCCACAAGAACAACAGGCGAAGCCCACGGGCCGACCAATCAGCGGCGATATTAATCAGAAAAGGGTAAATCATACTGCACAAGGAACTTCCATGCCATGCGATATTTACCGAATCGACACCAAAAAAAACGTCTCACTCGGGGTATTGCTGCGGCCGACGTTTGCACCTCTGCTTGCCGTACGCCAAACAGTGATGAACCACATTATATTTCATGCCCATTCTCGGCCGCCATTGTCAACGACGTCGGAGATTAAAGTTTCCTGGTGGCGCCGCAAAATTGTGTCCATAGTCTGAAGGCGCCCGTGTTCGAGCGTTTGTCTTTCCCCTGTTGGGGTGGTGCAGTCGACTGTGCCGGAGACGGTGAGATACCTCTCGCTCCTGATGCGCGATAGGAACTGGTTTGTCTCTCACCACCTCGTGAACCTTATGTCTGCTGGTCGCGGTACCCTAACGGCCTATACAGATAAAGGAAGCCAAAAGTTACCGAAACCAAGAAGCATAGATGATTTTTTATGTGTAGTGTTAATTAATTGTATAATAACAGTGTAATTCAGCTTATGAAGCGCAAAAAAAAACAGGACAAAAGGGAGACGGGAGGAGACACGAGCGCTGCCCTTTGAGCTCGACTTTTGTCCTATTTTCTGCGCTGCTTAAGCGTGCACCCATACTTACTCACTTTTCCGTTATTGTGTGTAGTGTAATTATATATCGCTTAAAGGTACAAAGCAGAAGAAAAACAACCTCACGTCACCGGTGTGATCCGACCCCACAACCTCCTAATTTCGCGCCCCGTGCTCTACCAATGAGCCACGGCAATGACTGTCCAATCTTCTTCTTTCGGGAGTATTTATGTGCAGTGTAACCGAACCTTGAGAGTGTTCGCATGCGCCACCCTCGTCCGTAGTGGCGGAGGTAGAACGGCCTGTATTACAACGAGTGCCACGTAGTAACGTGATCGCACGGCGAGGGAAGAAGCTGTGCGAGTACCTTATTACACGTACTACCCACGGCGTAAAACGCCCAGATTCGACGCCCTCGTTACACTGTTAAGTATAAAAGGGAATGGAAGGCTTCCATCAAGTATGTGATAAAGAGCAGCTCCTTTCTCTTCACTTGTCTGCTATACTATTGAAGGATTCCTGCTTGCGTGCGAGCTAAAAATCGATCCAAGTATCTGTCTTGAGTGTGGCAACACTAAGAATAAACAAAGTATACGGCTTTATTTTCAATTCATGCAGTCGTACTTATGTTACTCAGGTTTTAAAACGCGTAGGATTGCCCCCGGTGTCTGTGCGCAATCGTGTTTACCGGTAAGAACTTTGTTACAACTCGTAAATGCTAATTGTAACATTGTTACTTTGCGCTTACTTGTTCATCATCAGGTTTTATTGCGGAACGCAGGCATACTCTAGCAATAACACGTTTAAATGCACGAAATGACTATTTTCTGTATTGTTTCTTCCCTAGGAAGACTGTAGACTGGAATAACCTTAAGCGTTGCAGAGAATGCTTTATTGGTCTCCCAAAAACCCCTGCAAGGGCTTTATATCTGATCATTTTGCCTATGTGTTCTACGTGCGTTTTTTTCTGTGCACTCACCTTTCCGTGGTGTTCTATGAGATCGGAATAATTATAAATAAAAAGAGTAAATTCTTGCCAAGGTGCACTGTTCTTGCTTTAAAATGCTTCACAAAGAAAGTGCACAATCTCAACAGAGAAAACAGATCAATTTTGACTGCCCTTTTATCCAACGATGTTTTGAACCTCGAGTACTATTCACTTTTATTTACTTTTGGGAACTCTCTCTAGGGCCCCCACGGTTAGTTATTACATTCACTGTTCAGAGCGACAGCTTCCGTGACGGATTTATCAGGTTGTGCTAGCTCTTTTGGACTGAATGATCAAGAAAATAAGGCATTGGACTGTACATCATTCACACTAAAACAAATTAGCCTGTAGCGCTCTAGCAATGTTACACTGGCCTCACGCATATCAGACCAAAACTAACGAAAGCATTGTAGAATTTTTAAAACATTGCAACGTTGATGAATGCGAAATAAGTAGTTTAATCATTTTTGCCTTAAATATAATTGATTAGGAAATAGACGGCCACATAGCGTCAGTGGAATCCCTACGCACGACCTCCGTATGTGGCGTACTGAGGTCGTGCGTTTGGATCCCTCGGCCGACATAAGACTAGTTTTCTTTTTTTTTTTCTAGAGTAGAAAACAATACAGTGCTAATTTCACAGTGATAAAAAATAGAAACTAAGGAAAATACCCTTTGCTTCCCATGGTTTCGATGACTCTTGGCTAGAACTCTCATTAAAAGGCTAGAACTCTAGTTAAAAGTCTAGAACTCTCATAGCTTATTTACATTTCAATGACATCAGGAACAGAGCATTCTTTTTTTACTTCGGTCTTTACGCTCTAGTTTTTTAACCTTGAAGTATGGAATAGTAGTAGCTCAGCTGCACGCTCAGTCAAAGTAAGTTCATGGAATTCAGGATTGCGGTTACAAAATGGGTTGCCTCTGCCAACATTGATGACGGCGTTCGACTTCTGAAATCGCTAGATCATGCAATATTGTGCAGAGGAACTAAGAAGAGCAGCAGCTGAGGCACAACCAAAATTTTGTTCGCATTGATTAATTGCTATTTGTATAGCCATAACTGTATAAGAATCCTGGAAACGTTATCGCCGTCAGCACCATAAACCCTTATATGAAATCAATGAGCAAATCTGCCAAGCAGACTCACGTGGCACAGTTGAAGTGGTCATTGCAACATCTGACGACTTCCCGGCTGTTTGAGATGCAGAGAGAAAACTTTATTGCCACATTTAAGTTTTAGAATTCAAATTCTCGAAAACAAGCGCTTGCTACGCACGTTTACCTGTCTGTCTTGTGTGCCTGCGTTTAACTATTTTAATAATGTATCACCACCTGGAAGAACATTCAGCGCTTCCGGTGGACACCTCTTACGTGCTTAATAAAAGCTCCCTTTGAGGCCACAGATTTTGGAATGTGCACTCCGTAAGGTTCCCAATAAATGGTCGCCTAGTCTTAGAGTATACATTTTATACAGCAAAGGAGAGCCGCTTTATATGACCGCTTGCAGTCTTCACAATGCGATGAAGCACTTAGGCCAATAAGCAGACTTCAGCAAGCAGATGCTGCGACTGCTACTAGAAACTCTGCTGAAGAAAGAATACAATGCATCCTGGGACATATCTTCAATGTTGTCTTCACGTGTGAAGGGCCTGCGGCATGATTACGAACAGCTTCTAAAGCTGAAATTTTTTTTGTTCAAGAGGGGCCACCGCTGCAGGGCCGGCTATGTTGTATTTGTTGCTCAGGTGCCAATTTTTGCGCCAATTGTGTGATAACTCTCATGAACATGGCATTCGGAACACAAAATCTAAATCCCTCCTGTGATTAAGATTTCCATTATTCTCTACACTATGCCTCAGCTTACAACCTTTATTTGGAATAATTGCAATTCCAACTTATTCCTTCGAAAGTGGAACCACTGTTAGTTTCTCGGGGCAGAAACCAAAACTGCAGCCCATGTTCAGCTCGTAAAATCCACTTAAGTTAGTAGAGCATGAACCTGACTACTCATGAAATTTATTAAAATGTTCCTCTACCGATATAGCCTGGAGAAGGCCCTACTGGATACAAAGTCTAGCGGATATCGCAGGCGATGTTGTAGTCACCGCAACAAGTCAGGCGTAGATTCCCCTCTCTAGTGCATTTGTGTTGCACGTATGTCCGTGTCTGTCTGAGTGCAGTGTTATTACAGATCAAAGCGGGAGAAGTGCGTGCCTATATTCATCGCGCTGCTTATTCGACATCGCGTTTCTTCGCTAGCAGCTGAGTGCAGTAAATACAGCTTCCTAGACTAAAAAGACCCATTCCGGACCAGACATTGGCAGAAACCTCACAAAGCTGATCACGCTGCCAGAACTGAACGTTCAACACGTTAGTAGAATATCAAAAAAAAAATAGTTTTACAAGAGGTTACCGAAAATCTGAAGACGCCGCGCAATTGTTTAATATAGCTTTTTTCCGTTGAAGGAATACACGTGACTACAGCTGATACAGAATATTACCGCACCTTTGTTCATCGGCGAAAAGCTATGAAAATGCCTATTCTTGAAAAATCTTGGTTTACACTTAATTCGCACTTATTAATTAACAAA
Organism: Amblyomma mixtum; assembly: GCF_055824585.1. Lineage (NCBI taxonomy): Eukaryota > Metazoa > Arthropoda > Arachnida > Ixodida > Ixodidae > Amblyomma > Amblyomma mixtum. The sequence continues at coordinate 147,916,036 of NC_143016.1, read as the reverse complement.
ACTGTTCTCTACCAGACACTAACAGAAAATTTTCTTCTTTTTGTAGCGATTTGTGCGATATCTACAACTTGATATACACTGTACGGCTAGACCAAATATCACGCATCCGACCTCAGAATGAAACTGCTCTTCCAGGCAAACAGTTATTGCACATGGTGAGCCCGTCGGACCAACTAAGCCTCTTGCAGCACAAAAATCCTGAAAGGCGAATCTTGAGAAAACGAATTACAATGAATAACTCGGTTTAAATGAGATGTTTGTCGAATAATGCGGCGTCTTCCATGCTGTTTGAGAGCAGGGAAAGCCGGCCAATGCAACGGTAGGTCCTCTGTGTAGAAACGATAAAAGTATTGACGTGCTCCGCCAAAGCATTCACTAAGGCCGCGCTGGGAGGGCAAGCCATTAAGCGATGTTCAGCGCAGACGCATGCCTAGTTTGCTGTGCGCATTATTTTGGCATCTTCATTCTGGTTACAGTGACACTCACGGACAAGACCGACCCCAATTTTTTTACTACACTCTGCTTTGATTATTAAGAGCAGAAAGACGAAATCATACAGTTTTTAACGAAGACGCATATACCCGGTCGGTATCCTTAAGATCGACCGGAAAATGTGACGTTGTTTTAGAAGGTCAAGGAGAGCAGATTAAGAATTAAGATTAGGAAGAATCTTTCAAGGTATCAAAATTTGTCCCCCTTTTTTCGAATCCCAGTGCGGATAACATCGTTTCGTGGGCAAAACCCGCGAAATTCGAAAAGCTGCAGCCTTCATAGGGGTCGAATACACTTTGCAAAATTCTTACTCCAACTATGCAGCGTCGTCGGTAATGTAGTGAGACCCCTAATCTTGCTTCATTACCTCATGTCTTACGTCTGCATTGTTCAGACAAGATGGAAGTAACAGATATTTGAGTTTTGCTTCAAAATTATTGTTCAACTGGTGCAAGCGAGTGGAGCCAAAGGTGTTTTCATTACTGCGGGACGTCGTATGCGTACACACACCGTAGCAGCCCGCTCGTCGTCATGCTCCTTGGCTTCAATTACGCCGTGGCTCTTTCGACCAAAATTATGTAGAAAGAATAGTGCGTGACTTCCAACTCGCTTTTTGAATTGCAGTTGAGGTACGTGAAGCTCTGTTTTATTTCGCTGTGCCTTACGTGCCTTGCGGTAACGTGAATGCTTAGTGATGTACATTTGCCGAGAACTTAAAGCCAGCATAATTGTCGTGAAAAAAAAAATAGAGATTCGAATAAAAGGAGCACATCACTGCGGTCCTTGAATCGTTTGATTCTTATTATAGTAGCCCTCATTTGAGTAGCAACAATGGAAGAAAAGGCATCGTTTACTCACCGTGCATTAAGTAAAACACCACAGCCAGCACTGAAGCAGTGAGGAGTTCGCCGATCACCACCAGACAGAGCCATAACGGCTTCTTCCTATCTTCGACTCTAGCGAAAAAAAAGTATACCTTTAGCATGACCAAACTGACTTCGACTCCGGGAAAAAAAAGACCTATAGCCTGATCAAACTAACTCACTCTACGCATCAACGGCAGCAAATGTGAAATTGGCAATGATGCTAATAGTATATTATATCGGAACTCTTTTATAAATCAGGCATCACGCCACGTGCCGTAACATTTTAGTTCTTTAATTCTAACAGCATTAATGGAATAAAGCATACATTCAACGCCACCACACGCGGCGGGCTTCGGAGAGCACGACTAAAACCAATGCGTTAGTCGCGGAATATCGCCGAGGTAGGTGAGTCGCGCTAAGAGCAGTGCCATCAATAAAGCGGAGAAACAGCACATGGAAGCTCATGCTCATGACGCGGCGCGTAATTGTGAGGCACCGGCGCGGACAGGTCAAGATGATGGGGGTGGTAACTGCCAGAACGAACAAGGCAGACTTGAAGCAAACCACAACGTAAGGGAAAGGAGACGCAAAAGCCTGAAACGCAAGCAGCTCGCGCTGACCATTGGTATTGCCACAGGTGCCGTCGCTCTTTCAGACTTTTTTTCGCAGTTATATTTAGTTGCCAGTCGTTTAAAAAATATATTTCCAGACTATGATGTGCTGAGATCGCTAACTTTTCAGCCTGGGCGGGGCTTGTCGATACAGCCAATATGGCGTCGTTAACCCTTTGCGGCATGGTGTCCAGTTTTGTGCGCGTGACTTTTGCCGGTAAGTCCTAGCGTAATTTTCGCAAAGCCAGTGATGCCGGCAACATTTCAATTCCCTCCTGGACACAATGGAAAACTCAATCAGAGCATAGAAAACAGAACCGTTTTTCAAGATTAGTCAACAGAGTCGGACATCGCGGATTTCTGCGGCGCGCTTTGGAAGGGCTGTGTGGGGCTCTAGCTTCTTTTCTCTCGAACGCTGTGCAATGCTTTTGTAAAGGACACTGTGGCTAATTTTTCAATGCGGAAACAATATTGAATGATAAAAAGTGGGCAATACTTATTTTTGAAGAATATGGCTGCAATTTCGTCCGCGTGAAAATGTGCCCCTTCCGAGAATTTATAAATGTTTCTAGCCATTCTTGTCATTTTTGTGAACAGCAGCACTCCAGCAGGTACAAGCCAACATCGCAGATTGGATCCTCGATGTCGCCCCTTCATGGAGGCCACCTGGGGTGAAATTGGATTAACGACGACAGAAAAGCCGAATAAAGTTTCTTCCTCCTCCTCCTCCTCCAAATATGCACACCGAAAATTTTAGATTTTCCTAGATAATAGAGCTTAATGCATGCCTGAAAAGGTTAAGGAGGACTGATTTTGCGGTATGTAGTATGGGGTTTGTTTTTCAATCTCGGGATTGATCACCGGTTGTTTCCCACAGTTTTTCGCGATCATCCTAAAATCTAAAAAAGCAGTGCAATCGTAATGCGCCTTCCTAAGTAAATGAGTAACATGAATGTTTGTTACCGAGCTTTATTTGACTTTGCCTCGTAAAACTGGCCCTTTTCATACTGTTTTGGGGGTTTGAATTTGATTATTAGGAAGATTTCTAAACACCCGTAAAGTGCAAGGCGAAACTGCAAAGGTGGCATTTCTCTCGCGCACTACCTTTTAAAAGCATCAGTACCTTCTGCATTCAGTGCTGTCGTAAGCACTGGATAATAAACGTGTGATGGTTCTAATGCTCATGTGACAATCCTTTCTTTTCTATTCGGGTCAATTTTTCCCATCTACCCGAATAACTGCTACCAGTTACAGCGAGGCTATGCAACAATGACGATGACCGCAGAAAATTGAACTCAAATAGAATTCGGTTAAGACAGTAGTATCAACAACCCCGTCGGTAGTGAATTATCGCATCACCATGCAAAGGCGCTATAATAATGGCGTTCATGAGTGAAAAAGGCACGCTAAAAACTGCTCGCTCTAGAAATGGCTGTGCTGAGCTATGTATGCTAGTAAGCACCACCTGCTTTTCACATGGGCACTTCTACATTAGAAAAATATCCTTAGGGAGAAAAGCTTCAACGAATAGCTGCACGGTTATGACGCGTGGACTTACAAAAGTAGGATTTACTTGCTGAACGTGTAGTTAAGCTATCAGGACGCACTAGAGGAAGCTTCTGCGTTGATCTAGACCCGCAAGGCCTTCTTAAAGTGGACCAGAAATGTCAGTAAGAGGTTAACCGGTTAGTAAATTTACAAGAGATGTATGTCGTAAGTTTTAGACTGCCTAACACAACTGTAGACGAACAGGAGCCTACGAGGCTCAATCGCTGGTCATCCATGAAACGATCTGTAGAAGTCAGGGGGGAACAAGGCCGCTAACTTTGAAACATGTCATTAGCTGTTATGCCTGGTGGAGGCCGTTTTAGCGAAGGCGAGTCTTTCTCCAAGGTGTCATTACTCTACGAGTTTGTCCTTCTGGCCATAGCTCGCCTGTCCCCAGCGGGGCATTCTGAAAGCTGAATACAAAACCCGGTGTGAAACTGATAACACCCATGAATATTAGACGAAAATTTCGCGTTTGGGCAACGTGATCCGTATTTAAATAATTTCAACCATACGGTCTAGTCTCTATTAAATTCCTCCAGGCGTCCAACTGTAATGCGGAGACTTCCTGTTCTTAAGCTCCGTCGCTTTTGTTGGTCTTAAAGAACAAAAAACGTGACACAGCATCTCTGCTTCCTACAGTGTCAATCATCCGCTCTATTTCTTTTTAATCCACCTCCACTCTCCATAAATTGCCGGCTGGCGCCTGCTGAACTAAAGCATAAGCTGATTTTATTGCTCCAAACAGGTGACATTTTCAACATTTATTGTTTGTTTACAAAACTTAATTCTCCCCTACTCTCTCTCTCTCTCTTTCTTTCTTTGTATCTCACTACGTGCAAAACTATGTACTGAAACGTACAGCCTTTGCGGATAGTTCAGAGCTGAGAGCGTTTGCTTCCACGCCATTATGTGGAGCCTCTTAAGCAGAACCAACACTGCAAATCCTTCAAAGTGAAATCACCTCTCGCCCTCACTATGCCAAAAGTTTGGTGTTTCAGAGATGCTACAAGAACATCACTACAAGACATAGAATTACACCTGTTGGGCCTCTTGACAAAGGTGTAGTATTCACATTGCCCCTGCCATGAAAATGGGCTGTCAAGGGCCCATGTTTCCTTCGATGGTTACGCCTCAGTCTACTTGTTCCTCTTCGTCTTCTCTTGTGCTCAGCAGAATAATACCGATAATGTGACCTTCAACTGACTCACGCGGGCGGGCACGCAGTCTATGCAATGCATGGCCGAGTGTAAGAAGTGTACGCCTGAAAATGCACGGACACTTCTCCGTTACCTACGTGAGCTGAGATTGTTATCGCCCCCCATATGAGATTAGCTCTCCTCATATAGAGCAAGCTGCCGGGCTAGTTGGTGAAGCATGTTAAATAGAATTGAGCGCAAAAAAAAAAAAAATTTGCGCTGAATTCTATTTAACTCCTCATATAAGCTTGACGGGCACTGCGGAGGAAAACTGAAATCGTCCTCTGCATCCAAAGAAAGACGTTGCCAGTTAAGAGCGAACGCTTAGAAATGGGTCGGTGCTGCTTATTATTATCCCGCGCTGCACTTTATCGCCCAGTCTGTTCCTGCGCGTGTGTACAGACGAGTGTAGTCGTGAGGAACAGACATAAGTAAGGTGAACAGCAGATTAAGGCGCTGTACAGCATTTCCTGCATTGAAAAATTTACCTAGCTTCTCAGAATTTCCTCTCTTTAAATTATCTTTCTTTTTTTGCCCCACTGCTACCGCACTGCCACTGGGAGGTTCGAGACGCGTCGGCGGCACGTTTACGAAACAGTAGGGCTGTGCGAATATCGAAAACTTCGAATAGCGTTTCGATGGGGGCGGAACGCAAAAGGCGACTGTGTGGTGTGCGATGTCAATGCACGTTAAATATCCCCAGGTGGTTGAAATTATCGCGGAGAACTCGACTACGGCGCCTCTCTGTTTCTTTCTTCGTTCACTCCCTCCTTTGTTCCTTCCCTTACGACGCAGTTCAGCTGTCCTCCGAGATGTGAGACAGATACTGCGCCATTTGCTTTCCTCAAAAACAAAAAAAATAAAAATAATAATTCAATACCCTCCAATGCACTATTCGAAAGATTCCAAGAGTGTATTTTCAAAAATTGGTCAAAACGAATCGAATATGCTCTCAACTTAACGAATGCTTTTCGAATAATTGGGAGGAGGTCAAATAAGACGCCGTATTTTTTCTTAGGCCACAGTTCCAGAAACGTCCCACACCCAAGCCACGCACGGTTCTTCCGCGAAAAGTATGAACTGGATGAAGGGTTAAGCGCCCCGATGGGGTTGATTTGTTTGGCGGCGTTTACAGTTTTTGCAGACTGTCTGTAATATTGGACAACGAGGCAGGACTAAGGTAAATTTGCCAATACCTTGCTTGGATGCTCGATTTCGGAGGTCAAGGCTTATACCTAGGGTCACTAGTCTCATTTCCTACGGTGTCGATCTAGTGGCGCCGTGTAACCCCGGTTTTATAATGGGTAAGATGCTTCATCGGGTCAGTTACTCGGCTATTCTGGGATCAAATGCTTGGGAAACGGGTCTCTGACCAAATCAAGCAAATGGTGATTTTCCTATGCCTGCAACTTGATGGTCTTAGTATTACAGTGTCCTCGTTTTGCGACACGTATGTGGAGACTGGTTCTGCGTTTTTTAGCAGCTGTAGCATTCAGAAGTTTTAAGGGTATTACATCGTACGGCAGGGCCACCATTAGCACTTCAGTGTTTCTTACGATTGCTCCTTTTGCAAGAATACTTGAACAAGTAGCAGATATTAGTACTGTAACGGGGGGTTTATTACGAGGTACTGGGGCGACGGGAATGGCAACGGCAGCAGTCCGGGATCAGGTCGGCGAAAGGCACACAAGCGTAGCGCTGGCCAAAGACTCTCGAGAGCACTGTCACCTCGTCTTCGTCTTTGCAAACCATCAGACGCATCTTCTTTATCCTTACAATCGCCCCGGGGACAAGAGGAGCCATCCTGGCGACTTAGGATGATGGCAAGACGGCGGGGTCGTAGTAGGGCTTGAGGCGCTGGACATGAACGATCTCCCGTCCCGGACTAATATTTGATTCATATTCGAATCGTATCACTATTCGCTTCATATTCGATTCTGAAGCGAGGCTGCATTATTCGGCTTTCCTTCCGTTTGGAAAAATCCCTATTCGCACACCCTTAACAAAAAGTAGTCGCACAGAGAGGCGTTTGCCCAGTTCTCTTTTATACCTGCACTACTCGGGCATCTGTCCAATCAGGCTGATGTACCACACACTACAGTGTTACTTTTTCGCCGAAAGGGAGAAAATTCCCAGTGGTCTAAGATAACCAAAAAAACACTTCAACCAATAAACAGACCAGGGTGTAAATTTTCAACAGAAGCACAAATGAAGAAACCAAGTAGCCAGATACGTTTCTTAAAATGCACATATCAAAACCGCACGCCCTACAATGAACTTAGTAAACTTTTTTGGGTGTGTAGATCTCTTTAATAAACTTTTTCATCAGCCGCCGCAGCGGCTATGGTGCTCGGCTGCTGTCCCGAAAAACGCTGGTTCGATCCCGGTCACGACGGTCGAATTTCGATGGAGGCAAAATTCTAGAGGTCCGTGTACTGTGCGATGTCAGTGCACGTTAAAAGAACCCCAGGCGGTCGAAATTTCCGGAGCCCTTCACTACGGCGTCCCTCATAGCCTGAGTTGCTCTGGGAGGTTAAACCCCTATAAACCAAACCAACATTTGCACCGTGTCAAGCACATGAGCCATATGGATTTTGTTTCAACGTACATGTATTCCGATGAAACGCACCTATTTTAGATAGCACATTTCACACATGTAACATACCTCACTTTAAAACACCGCACATTTTAGTTTTCCATTCAGATGTCTACGGAGTGATCAAAGCCTTAATATAAGCCAGGAAATTCGCGAATCGTTTCAACCTTATCGTCAGTCAGGATCGCAAAGTGTGCAATAAACAATCTGCGGCTTTTAGCTCAATTTTATGGCACAGAATCTTCAGCGTCCCCTTCAAAGACGATATGTAGGAGACGATTGCAAGTGACACCTTAGCAGCAGTGGCAAATCATGACCGCATGGCTCCCATAGCCCGACTGGGTGGCATTATCATCGCGGAACTGGTCATCCAAAGTGTTTGGGATAAGGACTTCCGAAAGTGTCAGGTTACCAGCGTTAAAGACCACACACAGAAATAATTCAATAACCTAGAGTTTTATGCGTATGTACAGTCTACAAACTGGACGGAATAAAAAGCCTAGCCAGGCCTTTGTGGAGAACAGTGTACCAGTCCTCTCCTTAGACCGAGATTGAAGTGGAAATAATGTTGTACAGGATAGTAAAAGAAAAACAACAACCCAACAGTAGGCAGAAGAAAAGGCGGTATCTTTTGCACCGCTTTGTTTCAATGACGCTGATATATCTTCCTCTTTCATGTCAATCAGCACGTCGCACGACGCGTAGAAAAGAAAACTATTTTTCGTGCAATTCACTGGCTGGAGTAATACTTACCGACGTGCTTCCGCATCTGTATGAAAACATATTTTGGGACAAATAATACCATGTAAAGTCCTGCCACATTTTACCAACCGGTCCTGCTGTCTAACATAAGGGCGCGAAAAATTACATCGTGCTTTTTTTTTGCAACTTTCTTCTCTTTGTGGCTGACAAACGTTGGCCGTTCATGCTATTCGCGCTAAACTAGAATAAGATTGTCAGTAGAGGCTCACCCAGCTCTAGAGGATCCGTTTAGTTCATAGACATTCTATGCGAATAAGAATGTGGAGTATTTAAGAGCTATAAATAGTTTTGTGGCTGCAAGCGTTGAAATTAAATAAAAGGCTTAAACCGCACAATGCTACCGGAAGTAGATCTCAAGTCACACCTTTCTGGCTCAATGCACCGTATTACGTACTGTGCTAAGCATTTTTTCAATCGGGTGTGTCTATCGTTTAGTGCAACCAGAGCTTGCGATGTCTTCCAAAGAGACCCTACAATGTGGAGCTCGCACGATGCTCTTCGCTAGAACGAGAGCGCCATGAAGATTTACCGCCACAATGAGCGCAACAAACTTCTAATGAAAATTTACCTACTTGGAAGACCTAGGCTGCTTCAAAGTAAAGCAGGCAGATTCTCACTGGAGCCAAAGATATTGGTGAGTGGGGGTCTCAGTGCTCGCGCACTAAAACTGAAAGCTTGTCTGCAGCAGTGCCATCGTGAGCATTGGCATACGCGCATGAACAGAAAGCAGCAAGGAACTCACCTTCTGGCTCTTTTTCGGGCTCTGTTCCTGGCTGAGGCTCCGGTTGAAAGGAACGCTCGGGCTCTGAAAGAAAATCAGGAAGAGTTAAAAGCTCATCCCGTGTTCCTGTCACCGGTTGAAGTTTTGTTTGTTAGGAGGCCTCTGGGTCTAAATGTGATAGACCCAATATTAATACAAATATTACATTGTGTGAGTGCCTGAATAGTTCAAAAAGAACAAAAATGAGCTTCTGCAGCACACAAAAATACGAGGAGAATTAGCACAGGTACCGTTATACACCCATCTTAAATTTCTAAGTTCGATAACAGACCAGCGTCTTGTGTACGCACATCATAATTGCCTTTCTTCATTTCGCGCCATCCTCCTACTCAAGAATGCGCGTCACTCGCGTAACATACTCGAGGTATTCACACACTCAAACGTGCAGAATAAGGTCGTTCCACGCAAGATTTCCCATAAAAATCGTCCCGATTGAGGACACAAAATGAAAAGTTTTAAATTTCATTTGCGCTGCAACAAGACGTCGCCCGGCTGCTAAATTTGACAAAAATCACCAGGGCACTGCGAAGAACTTAGCCTGAAGGTTTGACGAAAGTCCGCGGATGTGCAAAAAACGCTGGAGTAGCTTAAGGGACAATAAGGGACTCAAAGGCCTCCATCGACGACATACTCACGCAGTCGGTTATTGAGCCTCAAGTCGCGGGGTAGTATCGCGGCTACGGCGGCCGCATCTCAGTTGTGCAGAAAAAATCAGGGCCACTTTGTTGACCTAAAGTGCGGTGAGGCGAAAGCCTTAAGCGTGGTGTTGCTGCTTGTGTCACTGATGTGTGGTTAAGGTGTTAAGCTTTGCCTCTAAGAGCGGAACGCTACAGCGTCTTGCAACGCTGCCAAGGAGTCCATTGAACGCCATCGCCCGTTCGGTTCTATACCTTGCTCGTCGGTAAATTGGTTTTTGAGGAAAGGAAATGTATCTGTCTCTCATATCTCGGTGGACACCTAAACCTCTTCGTAACGGGAAGGGAAGAAGATGGGAATGAACGAAGACACCGTATTCACTAGACGCGCCTTTGTTCATTCCAAACCATTGAGCTGGCATGGCGGAGTGGTAGTGTGCTCGTCTCGCACTCCGGAGACCGGGGTTCGATTCCCGAGCTCGGCCAATTTCCTACTCGGTTTTATTTATTTATCTGGTCTGACTAGAAAGGTTAATTAGGCTAATTGGTGAAGTAAGCAATTAACTAAACTCAGTCCCACTTAATTGGAGCATCACTATACGATCCCTTTAATCAATTGAATGGTTACTAGCCTAAGTACAATTGGCCTCGTTTGAAATTCGCGCACTGTGACGTCACGACCGTTTCAACCAATTGAAAAGCGTGACATTTCTGTCGACAACCCCTGCTTACAATGATGAGACATTAAAGGCTTCCGCCTTAATGCAGAAGGCCCGAGTGCTGAGGCATGTTAGTGTACGCCACGACCGTTTCGACCAATTGAAAAGCGTGACATTTCTGTCGACAACCCCTGCTTACAATGATGAGGCATTAAAGGCTTCCGCCTTAATACAGAAGGCCCGAGTGCTGAGGCATGTTAGTGTACGCCACATTCTATGCGATTTTGTTGTCCTCTCGCGGACGAACCACATCGGCACGACCATTACTCATTCTCGAGACTAAATGTAGAGGGATTAACCTAGACAGCCTAGTAAAATAAGCGTGACATGTTTAACAAAACTGCAAAACTAAATTTGGGGGCGTTCATTACACCAAGGATGTTCATTACACCAAGGTGATTACACCAAGTAAGACTGTCTGCGAGGGGATGACATCCGCGGAACCAGTCAACGGGGGCCTCATTCCATAACCATGCATTTAAATCGCGGGACATGGGGATTGCTATTTGCACTGCTCCTCGCAGTGGAAAAGTTTCGCTCAAATAAAACTCACCCATGGCAGAAGCGCTAGACGAACCAAAGGCTGACCAAGAAACCCAAACGTCGTCGTCTTCTTCTTCTCAGTAAACATTGCACATAGCCACAAGGGGGGATTAGCCAAGGTACGGTCCTTCTTTCAATATTATCTTCTTCGGTTAATGCGAGAGCAATTCACATGATGGCGGGTTACCCGCGAGTACCTTTACATTTTTCCTTTCTTTTGCACGAAGACAGCCTAGTAAAATAAGCGTGATATGTTTAACAAAACTGCAAAACTAAATTTTGCGGACGTTCTTGTCGTGAGAACAAGCGTTTTTCGACATGTCTTGCAGATTTCATAAGCGTAATTTTTTGTCGCTATTAAGGCTCTGATTTTCCCTCCGCACCTACCTACCACGGATTTTGTCGGATAATATTTTAATCTGCCGGTACAAAATGTTTAATTCGAAGAGGTTACTGTAATTCATGGGAGCCATTAATCTAGAAGACATTGAAATAGAACTTTTTCGGAAACATATAAAAATATATTGTGAAAGGGAGAACTGCATTTCGAAATACATTTTTGTAAGTTATGCGCTGCCACAGCGCATTTGAAATGCTGGCAAACATGCCTGAATGTACCTCCACAGCGGTCCGGCCCTAGAGGTGATGGCATTGGTCATGTGAGCTGAACACTGCGGATTTTCTTACACAGAATTTACTAGTTCTGACGTCATGCAGGTCCGCCCACCGGGAAACTCCAGCGCACGTCGGCACCCGGCGGAGGGGCGAGTGCGTGCGGAAGAGCGCCGATATTTCAGTGTGCAAAAGTGACGAGAGGAGAGAGAAAGGCACGGAAACACCGAAATTCAAATTTTAACCGCAGAAGCTTCAACAAGGCGATTAGAAAAATTGTTGCTGGAGGATATTTGTGAAGTGGCGTTTTTCACATCCTATGCATACCGCAACTTTAGCGCCTTTTTCAGAACCCTTTTATGTTTCCTGGCACTACCCACAATGAGCCTGACGTTGCAGAACTACAGAGATGACAGAAATTGTTAATCTTACATTCAAAGGCCACAATATTGCGCATTTACAGGGCGCCTGTGTAAGAGCGCCATGGGTGTTACCTTGCTGATATAAGTGCTGGATGGGCACCTGTGAGTAAGTGATGATTAGAGCGCCATGGGTGTTACTTACTTTGCTGGTACAGGTGCTTGATGGACACCTGTCAGTAAGTGATGTCTCTGCTTTTAATGCCAGAGCATTAAGCAGGTACGCTTCGTCAACCATGTTCAGGCCGCATCTTTGTTGACTGTTAATGTTGCCCTTCCTTGTCTTACTGGCGATGTACACTACGCGCCGAACATTTATATTTTCATCACCATCAGCCTGACTATGCCCACTGCAGGGCAAAGGCCTCTAGCATGTCTTCTCTATGAACCCTGGCCTTTGCCAGATGCTGCGGCCGTCGTATCCTCGCAAACTTAATAATCTCATCCGCCCACCTAACTTTCTGTCGCCCCATCCCACGCTTCCCTTCGTGTTACATGCCCTGCCCAAGCCCATTTCTTCCTCTTGATTTCGAGTTAATTCCTTCCCTCTTCCTTTTGAGTCAATTGAAAGATAAGTGTGCACATTTGGTTGCGCACGTAAGTACAGGATGCGTGGCTCGTTTGGGTGAGACTAGGATTCCAGGTAAGACTGCCCACAAGACTACGCGTGTTAGCCTGGAAGCATAATATATTAAGAGATATGGCGACACTTGCATCAGCACTCCCTCATTATCCCTTTTTTCAGCAGAGGTCAACTTTATAGAAGCAGCTAACGTTTGACTTTGTATGTCGTGTTGCTTGCTTGGGCTTGCTGTTATCTTTCACGACGGTTCGTTTCCCTCCTTTTCACCTCTTTTCCTGACCTTATTTAAGGTGTGCCTTCCTTGAAAAAAATTCAGTGGATAGTCAGCACTTTCGCCGTCTCTTTTCTTCGTCTGTGGTTGCATGCTTTGGCGCTGGTTCTTTTCTTAGGTTCAAAATGCACCAACTAGCTCAAAAAGAATTTTTATTCATTTTGACTGGGATGTCATTAACCCGATCCTCACCCACTCCGCCTGCTGTCTGTCTCTTAACTTTACACCTATAATTTTTGTTTCCGTAGCTCGGTGCGTTGTCCTTAACTTAATCTGAACCCTTTTCGTTAGCCTCCATGTTTCTGCTCCATGGTACTAATAAGATACAGCTCTTCTATACATTTTTTATGAATATCGGCAAACTGCCATTCATGATCTGAGAGAGACTGCCATATGCGCTCCACACCATTCTCATTTTTCTAGTTACTTCCCTCTCATGATCCGGATCAGCGGTCACTACCTGCCCTAAGTAGACATATTCTCTTACTACTGCCAGCACTTCGCTACCAGTTGCGAACTGCTGTTCCCTTGCTAGACTGTTGAACATTACTTAGGTTTTCTGCATGTTAATATTTAGCCCCAGCGTTCTGCTCTGCCTCTCTAACGCACTGATCATGATTTTCACTTTCCTGTCCTCAAGGACTTAGCAAGGCAACGTCAGCAGCGAATCACCGATTACTCAGGTATTCTCCATTAACCCTTATCCCCAACTGTTCCCATTTCAGGCCCAAGAGGCATTCCGGGGCCTGAAAAGAGAACAGTTAGGGATCGGCGAATAGCATTGGCGAAATTGTGTCTCGCTGCCTGACACCCTTCTTACTGGAATTTTATTGAAGTTTAAGGTTGTACCGACTCTATTAGCGAATACCTTAGTAAATACCTTGCTGGCAACGGAGAGTAAGCTGATCGGTCGGGAATTCTTCATGTTCTTAGCGTCTTCTTTCTTCTGAATTAAGATAATGTTAGCGTTCTTCCATGCTTCTGGTACACTCGAGGTGATAATGCATTGTGTATACAGGGTGGCTAGTTTTTCTAGCACAATTTCCCCTCTGTCGTTCAAGTGATATGATATTACCTGATCCTCACCAGCTGTTTTCCCCCGTTACGTACATTACTTTAAGTTTTTTTTTTCCGTCGCCTTTGGTTACTGGCGTGATGTCCCATTTATGCGCGCTGCTGCCTCTGAGCTGCGGCTGGAGAAGCAGTTGCAGCATTAGATTTCCCGAAGCGGCGGCTCCTTACTGCTTACCTGCGGCAGAAAGCAGCCGTATAAAGAAGATTTTCCCTTGGTTTCTTTGGACAGCTGCGCTAAGGAAAAAAGGTTTGGGCGATTCAGATTTTCGCAACTGATTCACAATTTCACAACACTTCGCATTATTGGCCTACGTGCAAACTCCCATTTCCTTCTTAAAGTCGCCATAAAGAATGCGAAATCTGACACCTAGAAGCCGTGTTGGCGCCTTCTAAGCGGCTAATGAAAAATGCTTGCCTTGGCATGCATGCAGCTACGGTTAAAGTAGCCCAAAGGACGAGCTTTCAAGCTTTACTGACGAGACACGGCACTTCCTCACTATATCAGCTCCCTGAAACATGCACAGCTAAGAAGTCAGGACGAGCTTTTGTTGCGGTGTTGCAAACTTAATGGCCACCTACACCCGTCTTCATAAAAAAATATAGAACCGCGATTGTTAACAGCTGATAGCAAAAGGACTTAATGAAAAGGCTTCGCACAAAAATGATAAAAAAGGCTTCAGACATAAACCGCTAGCTTTCCCGAATGCAACTTCCTCTTTTGTGGTTCGTTCGCCCATGCTATCGCGCATGGTTGAATCGGATAAAGCAACTCAGCACAAAAAAAAATTTAAAAGGCGAAAAAATAACCTATCGGAATGCGTTATGTAAGATTCGCTCATAGATGTGAATTAATAAATATCTGGAGCCGGCTGACTTTTACTAGTTCGCCGTAAATCTATGTTCTGAAACAAAAACTTACGAAAATAATTTGTTCAGTTTTGTGAATGAAGACCCATTTCTCTCGACCTTTTGAATTTCGCGGCCAGTGCTCGCTTTACTTCAGTAGCCCGCAGCTCTTTAATATATAAAGCTAGAAGCATAATGGGAATGTCAGTTGTAAGAGTTTTTTAAAGTAAACAATTATCTTTTTGAGGCAGTCAATTCTACTGAGCGCACGTCTCGTGCGCATGTCAGCAGACATTTTTGAGAGCGCGTCTTTATTTTCCCAGGGTGAGATTGTCTTATAACTGCTACTAAACCTTCTTTGCTCAGTAATCCAAAAGAGATCAAGAAGAAAACCGCTTTAGTATTGCTCAAATGCGTTTTTGTACGCACGCGAGCCGCCGTCAGCTGGCGCTCATCATGCAAGGTGTACCAGACGGTGCGCGCGACATCGCAAAGCAACCGCAACTCCAACGCCTAAGCGGCGATTGCGTGGGCCCGCTTCGCTCCCTGGCGCGCCATCTCCCTTTACTAACTGACCCTATATTGAAACGTTGGCAGAAGGGACATTACAAGAATAGAGGGGGTAATGAGAATTCGCTACAGGAAGTGACGTCACTAGATTGGCAGTGATGTCGGCGAATCAAATTCTTCTGTGTGAAGCCCCACCTGGCAACCAGCACAGGCGGCAGCTAGCGTACGTAAAGAGATTGGGTAGAGAAAGCCGAGTCTGACAAGCTCTACCTGAACGTCAAGCAAATACATCAACAGATTCGAATCCTACCTCATAGCCAACACATATTTTAATTAAATGACACGGTGTTTTTAATTCGATAATAGTAGATTTATTGCACCAATACCCCGCTGATGTTCGCTGTCACAAAAATCGCTAATTGGCCCTAAAAGGTCATATGACATGGTGACGTCATCGCAGCCTAAACATCGTGACAAGTGGCAACCTGGCCATCGGACTGTGAGCAACCCGCCCTCCGTCGCAGTGTCAAATAAACTGGTGATTGGTCGAGAGAGGACACGTGACCTTGTGACGTCGCGCTCGAGCGCGTGGCTGGAATGGACATTGGTGGGGGTGGCGGCGGCATGCACTTGCACCTTGCCGCCGTGACCACTGGTTTGTTGACTTTCGATTTCTGGCCGCGTTTCCAGTCCTTGGAAGTGTCGCATCTGATTGGTCGGATTGCAAAGACGTCATAGAACTGCCACGACGGGATAGAAGGTCTCCTCGATTTGGCTGCACTTTCTGCACTAGTTCACAAAAGTGCAGTGCCAGTGCAGTGCCAATTCTTGCGGCGCGAGTGCAGCCTGACACTAGTGCTGTCGGTGCAGCGGCCAAATCGAGTGCGAAAGTGCAGAAACGTTCGTCTGCTGCGGCCGTGTGTCGGTGTTTGTCGCGTGGTTTGACATATGCGCGGGATTGTGCTAGCTCTATAGAACACTGCGCATTTTTCGAAGTGGCGCATCTCGTGGAGTGGCTCAAAAATTTGTTAATTCCAAAAGTGGTGAAGAATTTGACACCGTCCTTTCCGCTGCATTGTGCAAAGTTGTGTCAGTCAACTTTAAGTCGCATGACGCCGCTCCTCGACGTACGAGACCAACCTGCGGATGGCATTCTCTACGACAGCTGCTCCTCAAGCAGCCTCCAGCGAACATTTTGATGATTCTGGCTGCTGTACTGCCACGCCTGTCCATTGGATGCCATTGTCAACTGTAGCCACACCGCCACTTCTCCCCGCCTGGCTCCCATTCCGTCTCACAAAATGAAGTGGAGACACGCTTTGTACCACCACCCTTTTTAGCGCCGACGCCCGTCGCTGCTTGCTACCGTCGTCTTGGGCGGAAAACTGGCCGGTCAGCCGCTAGCGGTGACAAGTGGTCAAGGTCAGGAAGCTTGTCGACTTTTGTACGTCACCCATAAGTCCACCATTACCAAATTCGTCACGGATACAGGCGCACAAGTAACTGTTCTCACGCACGCGCCACGAACGTACGTCCCGGCCATTTACGGTCTTTGACATCGAACTTGGGCTTGCGTCGAGTTATTCGTTAGATCTCTGTCACCCAGACTTCGCGCACTTTTACGTGGGAAGCTCCCAGACACCCTTAGAGCGTGTGGGAGTAGCGGTCTCGGACTCAAAGGAGATGCCCTCGACTGAGCGTGGCAAGCTCAGCGGAGACCAGCTACCAAGTGACAAGAGGTTTTTGGGCGTTCGGTGCCCAACTTTCGCTGGTCGCAAGCTAGAGAATGGGTCGGAGCCAAAGGTTCACAAACAAAACAAAGTTTATACAGCAAAGAGACGATACAGAGGATTTCACAATCACTAGTACAGACACATACAAAGTGATTAACAGAACAATGCAGCTCGTGCAAAGTTAAACTCGAGAGAGAATGCAATACAAAGGCAAAATTGCACCTAAAGTGCACTAACACACGAGAGAGAAGTAAAGAAACAAAACACAATTTCTTCACCGGGCACTGCGGCAGTCCGACGACCAGAGTTCCACGACGATGCCGTCCCGCAGACTGGCGAACGTTGCCTCGTTGGTCCGATGCTGGCCGAGTGGTGTTTTCCCGGGAGTCGGACGGGCGCGCTTCGATGAAGCTTAAACGGCGGTCCGGGCTGACTTGACAGCGGTCAACGTCCTTCTTTTATAGGCTCGCTCTCATGTCTGTTTGTTGCACGCGCCGAAGTAGGCGCGCACATACACGCATCATTGGCAGTGCTGCCTCCCTTCTGTTCTCTCGCCGGCCGCGCGTCCTCATTGGTTAAAGTCAAGTGTCGTTTCGCGAAGGTTCCAGCGTGTTCTAGCGTGGCGCCGTCGTGGCGGCGTAGCCGACGTCCGAGTGCAGAGGAGGGGGGACATGTCTTAGCGCACGCAAGGCTTCCCCCTCTTCCCCCGGTTAACAGTCGAAACGACTCGCATGCTCTAGAGAAATCGGCGTGGAAGACTCATTCCTTCGGCGGACGCCGTGGCGGTGGAGAGAGAGGCACGTGCTCGGCGGGGGTTTTCCCTCTCTCCCGTTGGGCTCGCGCCGGCGAGACGCCGTGCGCGCGGCGGTTTTTCTTTGTTTGTTTCTAAAATGCGCCGAATTTTGTGACAATCTCCTTGGTAGTCGACGTCCGGTAATCAATTATTGGTACCAACTTCATCGCTAAAAATAATATTCTCGTCGACATCACGTGCCGCCACCTTCTGGATTTGACAATGCATCTCTCTATCCACGGTCATGAACCGCAGGTAACTACTCGTGTGGCGCCTTCTTGTGGCACAGTTGCCATTCATCAGCTGCGCCTTTAGTACGAGTGTATTTCACCCCCACGGCTCCACCTGAATGCAGTCGTCTCGGCACACACTCCCGCCTGTCATTTTCCGACCAAGTCGCCTTGCCCCAGACAAGCTCATGATCGCGCATGCGGAATTTGAGCACCTGCTCGAACTTGACATGTTTGGCCGAATTCGGAGTTGGGCCTGTCCTCTTCACAGGGTCCTCAAAAAGACCAGGAACTGATAGCCATATGGCGACCACCGGTCTCTTGAAGCCCGCACCATGGCCTATCGCTACCCACTGCCCAGAGCTCTATGGCACGACCATCTTTTCAAGGAAGGATCTAGTCCATGGATATTCCAAAAATAGCTATCATAACAAATGCACTCTATAGTGTCCAGGTTCAGGGCGCGCTCGAATCGTATAGTGCATTCCCCTATGAAAACCAGAACAAACTGCAGAATGTTTTAAGTGAAACACCCAGTATTTAGTGTTCTTACATCCTTGCAGGTGTGATGTATAATGTAGCAGCCACAAAGTGAACATGGAAAGTCTGGTGCTTCACCAGCAGTAATAAAACTTTATTGCATGTTAAAGAGGGGGAGGTGCCACTCTGCGCTGTCATGAGGAACATGTAAATGTCCTGATGCCGACTATTCACAATGCTTTTATGCATAAAAGTGCAGTCTCAGTCGGAGGAGTGGCTCCCAATCGGTAGCATGCAGTGAGCTCCCAGCTGATCGCATGAAGTCCTTAACACAAATCGCCTTACGACAAACGTGCCCGGCGCTCAAGGCAATCGCAGGCAAGCAATATCTCATGGCAAACAGGCTACGGCACACGTATCGAAGCCACGCGCACTTAGAAAAATTGGGTTCCATTCAGGTGACGAAGCCATAGCGCATAAAGCTACCTCTACCTGAAAGAAGACAGAAAAAAAGTATTACATAATGGTGAAACGTAGAGCAAGCTTTGACGGCAGAACACAGCGCTTCTTGCTGAAAAAATTGCTGTTATACATTATATGAATTATACAGACATTATACAAATTGATTTCTAGTTGACATGTACAGCCAAATCTAGGTGAAGGAACAAAATTTAGTGCAGATGAACACATTCGACAAATAGAAAAATTATACCAAGTCAGTTAACATCGCAAAATCTCGTGCGAACTGAAAAAGCTTTAAAGAAGGCACTGAAAAAAACGAAAGGAACACATTCACTTCAAAAAAAAACGAGAATTGCACGCGCTAAATCAATTTGGAAGAGGAAAAAGTCTTCACTCTGTAAATACAGCGCGCTCCGTAGTACCACAAAAGAATAAAAGAGCCTAAAATAACATTGCGGTTCAGGCAGCTCATCGGGAGGAGTCCTGGGGCATAAATCTTGCTCAGGGCGAGGCGATCACCCTACAAGTACCGGTAACTCCTCGCCGACTTAATTTTGTCCGGTAGATTAGGGAAGCCAGGAGGAAGGATTGAAGTGCGCAGTTTTTCGCACACTTCCTTCCTAGTGTCGCTGATGAGCTCGGCTCCTTTGTGATCTATCCATACGTGGTAGTTGTGACTGCGCGAGAACCTTGGCCACTCTGCGTTGCTCGCGTGCGGCAGGCTCCTGCACACAAAGCACACAGCGTGTGGTTAGACGAGAAGTGAAAATGAAGCGGTTATTTAAATTATGTTTATCAATATATATATTTCTTCACGCCGCGAAGGCTGAACAGGACGATATAAAGCAACGACAAGACAGTTGTTTACGTCGGCCGCAGTGGTTCGGGAGTTTTCAAGCGATAGCGTTACGGAGCTCGTGTCACAAAAATGCAGGCGTCGTCATCGGCTTCGGTGACCGCGAGTGAAACATCTACAAAATATTCGCGGAGGAGCTACCCACCGTGGCAGATGGCTGTTAACTAACCTATGAATTAACGATCTATGAGTGTGAAGTCGAAAATTACCAGTTCCGCATATATGGGTATTAATTACCCATTAAAACTACCGCGGCATACCTTTAAAGCGTAGCTTATATTTCCCCTTTAATTGTTTTTTTTCAGCTGATCTCTTAATGTCAGCCGTCGCCAATTTGAGCTAGAGATTTATGGCACCCGAAATGATAAACGTGACCTTTTTATACTTTCTAACGATTATCGTTCTGGTAAATTAACCATTTATGTCAGCGGCTTCAATAAACATTCCTACATGAGTCTGATTCCTTCTGTTATTCATTGTCTTGTACTCTGTTTTCTTAACGGAGCGTTCTCGGGAGATGTATATAAGTTCACAAGAAAAATATGAACGCATGTTAGTTGCAATTCTGCCGAAGCCTAATACAGAGCGAAAGCTGCTTTTCTGCAATTCTTTCTGTAATTCATTGCACATTTCTTTCTGCAATTCTTTCTGCAATTTTTAGCACATATCAATCTACCATTCTTTCTGCAATTGGTTTTGCAGTTCTTTACAAATTTTTTTCTACAATTCATTACTTTTATATATGTTGTTTTTACTGCTTATTTTGCATTATTTTTATTTGTTTTTATTTCGCCCTCCGCTGCCTCCTAAAGTCGTTCTACATATCGAGATGGCCTTGAAGAACCGGTGGAGTATTTTATTATTTTTATTCTGCGCTCCGCTACCTCCCATGGTCACTTGAAGAACGGGAGCAGCAGAGCTTGCGCTTTAAAATTAATTGCGGTCGCAACCTGGCCGATATGTCTCAATTCTTACGCGATAGTGTGATGAAAGTAGAAGGTTGTCTAGCCAGCTACGCACACACAATTAAGCACTGAGAAACAGAACCAACTTATTATTATTCGCAACAGCTCCTCTTTAATCCAATATATAGGGTTAGTTGTCTCCACGCTTTCAGTTTCGGTTCTTTGCCTTGATACATGCATATTGTACATTCGTTGCCATTGGACTCTTGGCTGCAACCGATGTCTACGCAACTGCTCTCGTGCTTTTTTCCATGTGACATCGATTCCATTGAAAATATTTGAATAATCGCTTATCAGCCCGCCCAATCCCAGCCATTCGACCCGAAAGTGAAGGTGTAAGGTTGTACAGAACCTTCGTCGTTAAAAAAAATGTGACGTCATCGCAACAAAGCGAGTAAACTACTTCTTTATTTGCAGTCTATTCCACCTGCGGGTTTTCTTCAACATATGACATTCTCGCAGTTCTCAGCACGAATTATTCATCACTTCTGTCTTGCCGCACCATCTCCTAGCTGACCAGAGTCCCTTAGCTGGTACCGCAGCTGCTCCGGTCAGACGGCGGTCTCGGGTTGAATACGCAGAACAGGACGCATCTTTCTTCAACTACGAAGCTTCCGTGAAAGCTTTCATTTATTTGGGGCCGTAGAGCTGCGCTGGAGTGGCTTCTGGCGAGTAATTAGTCCCATATTTCGACTATTCTCCACTTTGAGTGCTTCTCTAAAAAGATTCGAGGCTTGCGTTTGAAAGTCTTTATTGCACTTGGGACATTAACTGTCTCCTACGGATTTGGATATAGCTCCTGGTTAGGAGTGTAAGGTTTAGTGAAACCCGTATGCATTAATTGTGGTGCCACAAATGCAGCCCTCCTTAAGGTGAGCCTATAGTGCCTGTTCTTACTGAAGAAGATGGTGCTAGATATATTTTAGCAGGTTGCGCTGCTAATCGGAGATGCCTTGCACGTTCTGCTTTGAACATGAGTCGGGGTGCATTCAGCGTGGAAGCATCATGCACCTACTCACCCAGTTTTGGCGAAGCCGCTGAAGATGCCGATAAGCTTCCGACTTATGTCCTGCTCGTAGTAGGGCGTACTGCTGACGTCCAATAGTGGCTCTCCGAAGAGAAGGGCAAGGTCGTCCTTGAATATGACGGTATGGCCGGTCTCTTCAACAGGCAGCGGAATCGACTTGTAGTTGAGCAAGTACGAGTACACGCTGTGGCCCAGAGAACTCAGGTACTCGGAGAAGTACAGCACCGGACACTTGGTCATCACGTCGCCGTACATTTCCTGCGACAGTTTTGGCGCCAGAACGGTCGCTGTGAGAGCATATCTTGACCTTTACACATGCCCTCTTCAGCAATAAGTTGACTTCTGCTGAGGACAAGCTTTCCCTATTCATCTGCGTGCTGCAGGGACGCTTCGCTTCTACTCTGAAAAAGACAATGATGTAGGACCCTCCGCGACCGGCAGGCCTTTATCGCAGTGCTTTTAACACAAGTGAGGAAATGATTGTGTCTTTCACCAGAACAAAAAGCTGCAAGAGTTTCTGGTATCTCTCGGGGCTATGACCGAATAGTGGTGAAAGCATTATACCCCCTTTTCGCGGACTTCGTGATCCTCCGTGGAACGAAATTCAAAGCAAAAATAAACATAGGAAAAAGCCTGCATACGAGAGAGTCGCAACGTGATCATGGTCGATTCGAACAAAAATGAACAGTTATTCTCATCAGCTCAAAAGATCTAAATTGCTTATGGCATGGTTTATGGGGATTAACGTCCCAAACCCAGTCGGGCTGTGAGGGACGCCGTAAGGGAGGGCTCCGGATATTTTCGACCACCTGGGGTTCTTCAACGTGCAATCACATCACACAGTATGCCGGCCTCTAGCATGTGACCTCCATTTAAATGCGTCCGCATTTGCCGGGATCGAAGACATATCTTCGGAGTCATTAGCCAAGCTTCTAAACTTTAAAGCAAAGAGTAAAACGACAGTCAGAAAACTTAGGCTTGGTAACGCGGGCTGGTGGTTCTATGGTGCATTAAACGAAGGCAGAAGGCCCTCACACAGTTAATTCTGGCTAATCTGTGCAGGATTTTCCGGTAAAGTGATGGAGCCATGAGTATTCTGAGAGATTTGGAATACTGCGCACGGTTGGTGTTGTGATGCCATTAATGTCGCATTAAAGTACAGAACGTCCATTTTACAACATCCAATCTGACTTAAACGTCTATCTCCGACTGCTGTGATGCAGACGAATAATCGCTTTCACCGGTTGCCAGCCACATCACTCTTGTCTTGAGGGATGATCAAAGAGCGGGGCGTACAGACGTAGAGAATTCAGCGCCTGAATATGAAAGCAGGTAGACGTGGCATACATCTGTGTTGCATTTAATTCGCATTATCAATGTGCTTTACATAGCTCATTTGACACGCAGCTCAGTCCCGAACATAGTATGTACCTTGACTGCGCCTGTGTATGAATGGCCAGTTCTAAATAATGTAGCGTTAACAACATGGGCGTTGCCATTCGAAAATACGACACAGCCGTTCCCAAACTACAACATTTACTGTCGTATGTTCCTGCTGGCCTGAAAAAAAAAAAACATGCGTCGGCCGCGAATCGAACCCGAACCACCCACGTGCCTGGCTAGTATTCTGCCACTCAACCACCGATACCGATGTTCCAGTGCTGCACTGACCATTTATTAATGCAGAAGCATTATATGCCTCATTCGCAACCGATCCCGGCGTCGTATAGAAAAAGTGGCGTCCAGACTCCCGGTGACGTCACCTGTACTCAATGTATAGTTAATGGGTAATGAAACTGGTGTTACTAAATAATGAAGGGGGTCATTAATCACAGTTATATTGTCGTTCAAGGCAAACATATTTCAGTTGAAGGCATTAAGGTGAACATCTTTTATGGTTATTTTGCATTCACAGCCCTTAAGTAGTCTTAAGTGCCCTCCCTAACTCTTCTAATGGGAGGGTCGCCCGCTGCAGCTACAGAACTGGGTCTGCCGAACACTGCGCAACGCTGCAGAAAATCGTGCTGGCCGGTGCTGAGGAGCACCCCTAAGTGAGAGTAGATTTCTAACAACAAAGTAAATACATGCTAATTACCATCCACGTAAGCGCTCGCCTATGGCCACACAGGGACGCTATACAGTCTTTACAGAAACTTCGTAGCTGAAGACGAAAATTCTAAGGATGATTACGATTCTCCCTGATGCGAAATTTGAGAGCACCTCTATCGAAGTCGAAGGCTCTGTAAATCATTATTTTGCTTTTCTGGGTCGTCAGCACGTGTAGCGAAGATATTTCGATACTAGCATTAGTTGAACACGACAATCTGCTATGCACAGCGCGCGATAACGTGTATATTTGTTCGATGGCAGTATTAGTAGAAGACGACGCCGATGTGCAATGCACAGGGTGATAGTGTGTTGCAATTCAGCATGAGGCGTGATCGGCTGCAGGGTTAGCAAAGCGCTCTCGGTCTCTGTAGGCTCATTTCTTTGCTTCTTTGGGTCGTCAGCACGTCAGGCGACGACATTAGTTCGATAGATACTAATATCGTTATCGTCTAGTTGATGACAATGTGCACTGCACAGTGCTCGAGTCGGTTTATGGGAGTAAAGCTCCACAGAGCGACTCAGGTTATGAGGGACGCCGTAGTGAAGGGCTGCAGAATTTTCGACCGCCTGGGGTTCTTTGACGTGCACGGACATCGCACAGTACACGAGCCACTAGAATTTCACCTCCATTATCCGCTGAACCTGAAAGTTATGTTTCTCACCTCTCCTCGTCCTTGAGAAATAATTTCAACTACTCTCTGGATTGACAATGCTAATTCATGAAATGCAATTAAACCTAAGCGCGGAGACTGCACACGCACCTTGAGGTCAACGGTGCATCTTAGGTCAGTGCAGCTGGTGGCATTGGTGTAGACACCGCGGGAAACATCGAATCCGCTGCTCACACCGAGGGAGTCCATCTCGTCCATGATGAACGCAGTCAGGTTTGTTTCGTCCTCGCTCAGCAGCTGCATCTTCAGTGCCAGCTGCAGGAGATACATGCAGCATGCGTCATTATTTTCGGCCCCTAATTGCGTAGTTTTTGGCTTGGCAGTCACTACGTGGAAAAAAATTGTAGGGCACATGTAGCGAAAACAACTCAAGAGGAGAGGTCACTAAAGTGTTACTGTTGATTCTCGCTGTGAAGTGAGCTGTGGCGGATCAGTGCATGAGGTGCGGCTCCCACGCTGAAAGAGGAGGAAAAAAGGAAAAAAAACTGGAGGGGACATTTAAGAGAGAGAGAGAGAGAAAAAAGGACGGAAAGGCAGGGAGGTTAACCAGGCGATGCCCAGTTGGCTACCCTACACTTGGGGAGGGGAACAAAGGGGAAAAAAGGAAAAAGAGCGGCAAGGAAATGAGTTTTCTAAGTGTCCAGCGACCACCATGTCACAGGGACAGAGGGCGCGCACTTAAGCTCCGCTTTAAGGTTACGACATGACAGCGTTAATAGATTGAGGACCATATATCTTGAAGTCGTCGTTCTCCAGTTTACATTCATAGATCATTGGTAGTCCTCATAGCACTCCTGGCGAACTGACGCGGCCGTTAAGCTATGCGCCGTTGGCCTACGATGGCAGGCGCGGCCACAGGTGGCGCTAGTGAAACCGAGATTACACTTTTTGAGCAACCTCTCGCGACCAGACCTTAATTTAATTGCTACCTACTACGATGGGCAGTTTTCTCAGAGTCCGATACGCAGGCTGTGATAACGTAAAAAGGTCATATGATGCTCACGATCCGATGCGCAGGCTGTGAAACGTAAGAAGGTCATGTGACCTAGTTGGCCCACCTACAGCCTTGCTGGGCACCCACCTAAGTTGCGTATTTGGGCATTTCTCTCTTGCGCCGACAACGACCCTGTTTTCTGCTGAACGGAACCGTCAACGCTATCGAGTTGAAAGAAGATGGAGAAGAAAGAAGAAAAGGGTGCCCCAGCCGAAGGAGGGCGTGCGAGTTATCGAGGAGCACGTCCTCAGGAGTCGTGGGTAGGCGTCTCAAGCTAAATGTGAAAAATAGTGTAACGTGATGGTTTCAACGCCGTAGGGAACAGACTAGCAGACTGCCGTGGATCTGAATTTGATTCTTTAATGGGCTGACTCGCATCCACAAAGAAAGGAAGTCCTCGGCGGTAGCAATAGACAGTCGTACTCGGCGGTCCTCGAGTGAAATCCCTGCAACGCTGTATTCAAGCGGAAGCAGAGGTTTTTCGGAGAGTTTGAGATGATTAAAGGATTTCAAGGTATGAAGCTTCGAGATGAAGCATGTCAAGTAGATTTGTGCTGGCATTTAAAATGATGACATAAGCGCCTATTAGAACAGCGACGTTGTTCAGGCTTCTCCTCACTGCGGCGAAATGCGGAGAAATTCGTGATGGCGCCATTGTTAGCGAAACTGAGGGTTCCCGCTGCCTTCAACCAAAGGTTGCCGTCCATCATCCGACGCTATCAAGCAACTCTTCGTTGAGTTTACATTCAGTGGCATTGGTTTTCCTCCTTCAAGCAGCAGTTTCTTCGCTATAAACGTTGCATCACCGTACATGTAGTCATCATCACGGCCCCTGCCTGGAGCTGTGCACTGCGGAAAAGCCTGAATGTCGATCTACGCGGCTGCATTCGTCGATTATGTCATCATTTCAATGCTAGCCCTAAAATACTTCGCATTCATTACCCGCAAGTTTCGCGTATGCTACGTCATTAAGCTCGTCGAATTCTAAAAGCTTTTCAATCGCCCTACCCGCCGCTATGGTTCAGTTGTTAGGGCGCTCGGCTACTGAGCCGAAGTACTCGGGTTCGAACCCGACTAGAGCGGCAGCGTTTCGATGGAGGCGAAACGCAAAAGGCGCCGTAAGGCTGTGCGATGTCAGTGCACGTTAAAGATCCGTAGGAGGTCGAAATTATTCCGGAGACCTCCACTACGGCACCTTTTCCTTCCTTTCTTCTCTTAGTTCCTCCTTTATCCCTTCCCTTACGGAGCGGTTCAGGTGTCCACCGAGATATGTGAGAAAGCTACTGCGCCATATCCTTTCTAAAAAAAACAATTTTCAATTTTCAATTGCCCTATGATGTCATTAGGAACTTAGCTATCAGGCGTTGAAAGAAACTACAATCTCCAACAACGTAAAAGTAGCTGCGCAGGGCTCCAAACATTAAAGATAAGTGAGGCCGCATCTACGGTCACAAACAAATTATTAAAGCCATGTGCCGGCGGCTTTGAGCATTAAAAAAACAATTATTTTAAAGCTTCGCTCGTTGCCCACTCTTGAATACACATCGACGCGACGCTAAAAGCAAAAGTAATGATAGCCAAGAAAATCGAGGAGGATTTAGCGTGCTTAGGTCAAATGCGAATTAGGGGCGCTCGCACCTGGGTTTTCGATTCGGTGTAGCATCCAGACTCGGTTTTTCAGGTCAAGTAGGCTCGGTGAAATCGGACTTCAATTCCTCCTCAAGGGTACGACGCGACACCGTCGATGAGTTAATGCCCACATATGCGGAATTGGCCATCCTCTACTTTACATTCATAGATTGCTAGTAGTCATACCACTCCTGGCGCAGGGGTGCAGCGGTTAATCGATGCACAAATGCCCTACAACGGCAGGTGCCGCCACCGGTAGGCCTAGTGAGACTGTTGCTATTCCCCAGTATCCTCAAGGTCACGGACAAAGGCTTCACTGAGAAAAACAGGCGAAAGTTGAGATTGGCGGTTTTAGTGCTAGGGCACTAAAATCTAAAAATACGAACACTAGCGTACTGTCGCGATCGCAATATTGCGGGACGTCGGAAAGCGTGGCAGAACTGCGTTCTGCGCCATCTAACGGCGCACTCCCGCTCGTTCTTTCTGCTCGGGCATGTCTGTAACCTCACTACTACTTTACGCGCGGTGCATGAAGAACGGAACGAGCGCCAGGGGCCGCTGGCGCTGCGATGGGTGAAGTAGATAGTTGCCGCTTTCGCGGAGGATTGACTCCGGGGAAAGGGGAGGGGAGTTGCAAAGACGAGTAGTTTGTTTTTCAGGGGAGTGCTTGGTACACCAAAATTTTTGGCGACAAGAAGTTGGTCATCCCGGCATTCAGCCTTGAGGCCTGTTCGTTCAACGCGCATACTCTCGCACAACAAAAACAGACAAAACATAATTGCTCGCTCCCTGTCCCCTATCAACAGTCGCTGCACCGCGATAGCGACACGCTATCTGCTTCATTCATCAGCGGCTGAGCCTGATGCTGGCTAGATTCCGAAGCGGCACCTGGCGCCAGTGGCGATCTACGTGCTGCGCGCGAGCTAGGAGTGACAGTACAGAAATGCCCGAAAGGGGGAGAAGGAGCGAGGCTGCGCCGTTAGATGGCGCGGAACGCAGTTCTGCCACACTTTCCGACGTCCCGCAATATTGTGATCGCGACAGTACATCAGAGAACTTAATAAGGAAACCCAAAGACACGTCGAAAATTCGAACAGTAGCGTAAATTGGTAAATTGGTTTTTTAGGGTACGAAATGGCGCAGTATCTCTCATATATCTCGGTGGACACCTGAACCGCGCCGTGAGGGAAGGAAGGAAGGTGAGAGTGAAAAGAAGAAAGAGAGAAAGAGGTGCCGTAGTGGAGGTCTCCGCAGTTATTTCGGCCACCTAGGGATCTTTGAAAGTGCACTGTCATCACACAGCACATGGGCGCCTTTTGCGTTTCGCCTCCATCTATTAAGCGTGTATGGGGACGCAGACGTACGGAATGCGCCACTAATGCTGACGTTTAGGAGCATGGCGTAGAGCGGGGTAGTTGAATCCTTGCTGTGGACGAGCCGCAAATGGATCGTTTCGGCGGCCCCGTGCACTTTAGTGTTGCAGGCGAAGACGATTTGGGGGCGAATGAAATCCCAGGTCTTGTGTTCTTTGCCACATATATGAAAGCATGCCTAAAATGATTGTTCAAGCGCTCTGTGAGGCTGTTAGTCTGCATGTGATACGCAGTCGACCTCCAGTGGCTTTCTCATTGTAGCCTACGATGGCGTGCGCCAGCGCTGCATTCAACGCTGTTGCCGTGTCCGTGATTAGCCCTTCGGAGGCGCCGTGCCTGAGGATGATTCATAAGAAAACTGTGAGAACTGCTGCTGCTCTACCGTTTGGTATCGTTTATGCTTCGGCGCGGGGGGGGGGGGTGAATAGTCGCCACAATATGTGTTTGTTTCCGAGTGTCAACGTCGGGAAGCGGGTGAGGAAATAAATGCCGATAGACTGGAAGGTCCTAGTTTGTGGTGACATTAACTTGAGTAGCCCTGCCGGCTTGCTCGTAGGTCTATTTCAGCCCTGACAATCTCGACAGGCTCTTACGTACCGGGCGACGTCGGCGGTAGTCGAGCAGAATAGTATGTTTCTTGGGTGTGACGTAAGGTGTTGGTAAACCTGAGGTGCCCAGCTGACAATTCTTTGTAGAGAGCCTGCAGAATTCAATCTCGAAGGCTGACGTCAATATTGTCAACTTCTATTGTAAATGTTTTAGCGTCTTCTTTTGAAGAGTTTCCGCTCAGTAGCAGCATTTGCAGTGTTGGCGAGCTTGGTTAAAAAATCTTTTATATTGCACAAGAATTTATCTCACAATTCTTTCCCCGAACGTATATAAAGCTCAACGGGAAGCATTTAAGCTGTAACAGGGACATTATTCACCTCATCAACCACATAAAAAAAGACTCCGGAAACGCAGAAACATGAATCCGCGCAGTCAAGTTAAAGCTACAAACGCTTAAAGCTGAGCTAAAGACCAAAGTGAATGAAGCGAGGAACTCTTATTTCAGTTGCACTTTATCAATATTCAGAAAAGCAAACCCATCAAAGTTCTGAACAACGATACTTTCCGCATCTCGTGAGTCTTCACTAACGATCATCCTTCATCTGATCCTCAGATTATTTCAGATGCATTAAAGAGTCGATGCCAGAGAGATGGCATCAAACCCTCTTTCTGTGTCAGTGGCACCTTGCCAGAACTTCCTGCCCTTGTTATAACTACCGCTAACGTTCATAACCTATTGTTGACAACTGGCACAACAAAAAGTTCTGGTCAACATGAAGGGCCAGCGATGTTTTCGAAGTAGAACTCTGAATAAAATGCCCGTTACCTGACAGTAATATTCGGTCAATCCCTCGACACGTCAGGCGTCTAGCGGGTATAGAAACACGCTGTCTCTCTGGTCTCAAAATCTGACAACAAAGAGCTAATCACTAACTGCAGTCAATAAAATTGCTGTCCACTTGCTGCAAACTTTCGAGCGCATCATTCTTAAGCGCATCCTTCAGTGTTTATCAGCAAACAATTTTCTGTCTCAGCAGCACAGCTACAGACCAGAATCTTCCATGACAACGCAATTTTTGGAATTCTCGCATGATATGACCACAACAATAAATAACCATGACAAGCTTGACGCCATCGTACTCGACAGCATTTGACACGGTAAGTCACAATAAACTGATAAAACTTCCTCCAATTTTTCAGGTTGCAAATTTAAAGATTGGATATCTGATGAACTCAACTCAGGATCTTAATCGGTAAATTTTAATCGTAACAACTCTTCTAAAGTTCAGGCCACAACGATCCATGCTATAGAGTCATATTTACTAATTGCATGTGTTATCATTCGAGTAACCAAATGCATACCATGAAAGGACGCTTCTACGCAGATAACTGAGTTCTCTACTCTAACATTAGTGTCACTCAAGACCAACAATTACTGAACAACGTCATTTCATTATTTTAGGCCGGAATAATGCATGGCAGATGAACACCAATTCCACCAAAATGGTGCATTGGCTTTTACAAACAAGAAACAGCCTTTCAAATTACCGGGTAAGATTTAATGCTATAGTCTAATGCACGCTGACGAATTCAATACATTCATGTTAGAATTAATCATATCAATGTAATCGACTCTAACGCGCTTCGAAAACTTGGATGCCTAAAACGGACTTTAAAGCACGCAACTATACAATGCAAGTTAACAGCTAACAAAGCACCAATTGGACCCATTCTCGAGTACGCGTCTGTAGTGTGGTCGCATCGTTTCATAAATCATACCTCCAAACTAGAATCCGTCCAAAGAAAAGCAGTCCATTTGATATAAAATCAGTATGACCGTAGGTTTTCACCATCATCTCACACCCGCGCTTTATCATTAGCACCATCGTCGTATAGATGCACGTGTGACCGTCTGATCATGCTGCACAAAACCGTACAAGGATCGACTAAGATATAATCGCCTATATAACTTATCACTACTGTTGGCCGAGTTACCCGACAGATTCACCCACTGCTCATAGTTCCTTTCGTTCGGTCCTTAAATTTGTTAAGTTGTCTTTTTTTCCACACACATTGTTTATGGAAAAACGTAGGCCTCCGTGGTTCCTTGCGCTCATTGCCGACTAATCAAATAAAGACCGGAGTGCGTAAGCATCCTGCTTAACATTGTTGTTCAGGAGAGCAAGCTGCCGGGCTAGTTGGTGAAGCATGTTAAATTGAATTCAGCGCAAAAATACAGACAAGGGACAAACAGAGACACACTGAGACGTTCACGAGCGCTAACTACCAACTGTTTATTCATGCTGAAGTACAGGGGATATATAGGAAGGGAATGAAGAGCATGCGCGTAGCGAGGTACAGATAATGCACATCCGTCAAGCAAACGAGTTAATCAAAAAACGAATCTAAAAAAGCACATTCAGATGAGTATATGTGTACCGACGTGTCACTGACACAACGTTCGGACAGCTTTCTGATATATCAGAAAGCTGTCCGAACGTTGTGTCAGTGACACGTCGGTACACATATACTCATCTGAATGTGCTTTTTTAGATTCGTTTTTTGATTAACTCGTTTGCTTGACGGATGTGCATTATCTGTACCTCGCTACGCGCATGCTCTTCATTCCCTTCCTATATATCCCCTGTACTTCAGCATGAATAAACAGTTGGTAGTTAGCGCTCGTGAACGTCTCAGTGTGTCTCTGTTTGTCCCTTGTCTGTATTTTTGCGCTGAATTCAATTTAACATTGTTGTGTTCCGCCTAAGCATGTTACTTGACCTTCTTGTAACAAAATGCTGAGTAACCCACCCCTCCTATGTATCTTACAAAAGACAGCAACATTCGTAAATAAATAAACGTCGAATTCGTAGAGACGCACGCTCCATCGAGTGAGGTGGCCGGAGGGGTTCTTAAAATTGGCAAGCCATG
The DNA here is from genome assembly GCF_055824585.1 of Amblyomma mixtum. Classification (NCBI taxonomy): domain Eukaryota; kingdom Metazoa; phylum Arthropoda; class Arachnida; order Ixodida; family Ixodidae; genus Amblyomma; species Amblyomma mixtum. Next base: position 147,884,167 of record NC_143016.1, on the reverse strand, counting down.
ATGATGAGCCATGACGGCAAGCGTGATTATCAGAGTAAATTTTCTAGGTTCTTTTCTTCCCTTGCACCAGAGGTGCCCCGCCAGAGACGGTTGGTTTAACTCTCAAGACTGAAGCTTGATCTTCGCACCAGGGGTGCCCCGTCAGAGACGGCCTCAAGATGTGTTGACACGCAGGGATAAAAAAGGGAATAACTGAAGATTTATATACAATTGTTTACAGAATATACAAGTTAGATACAACGGCAAAAGGACAAACAACAAAAAGGCGGAACTGGCTAATACTAGGGGAGGCCCCTACTCGGCATAGCCGAAGATGCATAGCATCTCACCTTAGCGCAGAACCTCGCTTCCAGCTCCGGGGCCCGGTTTTAAAGCCCTAAACGCCCAGCCCACATTCGGTAACTTCCAATCATATGATTGCCTCTTCAAGGGCATGGCCAGCCCTCCGGCTTTTACAAGGTAGACGACCCTCTCTACCACAAAATAAAATAAAAATGAACACAAATATTGCCACGTATCATTGTAGTGTTGTTCGTTCACGCTCAAGGCTGCAGGAAAGGGCTGTTATCATTTTTGTTCCTGACGCGAGAACCGACCAGTCTAATCTCGATTGATCGCAGCCATGAAAGGCTGCATCTAGGTTTTTCCAGATTACTGTAGATGATCTTGTCCTGTTATCTGGAAGTTTCCTTGCCGCCTTTAAATTGAGCGATGCCGCGAGCGGCGGACATTCGTAGTTCGACGATTGACGAGCACGCTTGTTGCTTACGCCGCCACCGAGTGAGTCAGTTCTTTTGCGGGCGCAAGTCAGCCCAAATAAAGAGCTTCGTTTGCAAGAATTTCTGGTGTCTTCTTGACCGCTGGACTGCCGTCACTACAACGTGACATCTGGTGGAGGTGCTGGGTAGCCTTCCATGTACCGGACACCCCCAGCAAGTCGCGACGCCAGCCATTCGAGTCATTCACCGCAGGACCTGAGTCCAGTCCACCGCGCAAGCCGACGTCTGCTAGGAGATGCACCTGAGTTCGGGATTCTGCCGGACCCTACCCGGAAGCGAAAGCCAGCAGCAACATCTACCATGAGCTTGCCCCAGACGATGACTCCAATCATTCTTCAGCAGCCTCGGGTGCCACCAACCTTCGACGCTTCGCCTGGCGCCGACCCCGAAGAATGGCTGGAGCAGTTCGACCGTGTGGCTATCTTCAACAACTGGGACGATGCCACGAAACTTAGGTACGTGTTCTTCGCCTTGGAGGGACCAGCAAAAGTCTGGTTTGAGAATGAGGAAGCTAACCTCACGAACTGGGAAACCTTCAAGGAGCAGCTTCTAAAGACCTTCACGAACGTCGTGCGAAAGGAGAGAGCCCAGCAGCTGCTACAGTCTCGCATACAACACCCAAACGAGACCTTTGCTGTGTACACTGAGGAAATGAAGCGTCTCTTCCGGCGTACCGACGCAAACATGAAGGAAGAAGAAAAAGTAAAGCTGCTCATGCGAGGAGTTAAAGAGCAGCTCTTTGCCGGCCTCGTCCGCAACCCACAGAAAACTGTCGCGGAATTTGTAGAAGAGGCATCCACGATGGAAAAAACTCTTGATGCCCGAGCCCGCCAGTATGACCGCCAGCAGCGCGTTTTCTCAGCAAGCTGCCTGGACACCGCTAACAGCAATGACCTGCGGGAGGTTATACGTCAAGTTGTGCGAGAGGAGCTCCGACGATTGCTGCCAACGGGAACGCAGCCGCAACCTTCATCGCTCACTGACGTCATCCGGGACGAGGTTCAACAGGCCTTGGGTGTGACGCCGACACCCATGCAGCCTATGCAGCCCCCAGCCATGACTTACGCCGCAGCTGTGCGCCGTCCTACACCTCGACGACGGGACCCAAGCCCCTATCACCCTCAGCCAGCTGCGTTGGACCGCCGCTCACTCGTCCCAACCCGCCCGTCCTACGAGCGACGCGCGCAGCCGAGGAAATGCGACGAGTGGAGAACTCCCGACCAGCGCCGCCCACTATGCTTCCACTGTGGCGAAGCCGGTCACCCTCCGGCACTGCCCATACAGAAGACTGGGCATCCGAGGGTTCTCTTACGATGCTCCACGACCCCGACCCTGCCAGCGACCAGCCGAAATCGAGGAGTTTTTTGCGTCGGGAAGAATACTCATCGCCGAGCCGCCTATCACGTTCCCCGTCGCCATCGTCCCCGCGCTTTGTATCTCCTAGCCGAGGTTACGCCATGCGTGGACGCTCCCCCAGCCCCCGAAGGTTAAAGTGAATAAACCAGCCTCTGGAGGTGAGGTTGCTTCTGAGCGCAAGAACTAAGATCCTCCATCGACGAAAACAGAAGACCATGCCCCCTACGACGACGACGAACCCTACGACGACGACGAACCCTACGACGACGACGAACCCTACGACAACGACGACCCCTACGACAACGACGACCCCTACGACAACGACGACCCCTACGACAACGACGACCCCTACGACAACGACGACCCCTACGACGACGACGACCCCTACGACGACGACGACCCCTACGACGACGACGACCCCTACGACGACGACGATCCCTACGACGACTACTACGACGACTACTACGACGACAAAAACTACGACAACACCGACGACAACAGCGACGACGACGACGACACGGCCAGACTTGAAGCTTTTACCGCTGCCCTTACACCTTATTAGGAACGCTAAAGGACTCTAAGTTCTCGAAGCATTCTCCGTGTTTAATTTCATTTTAAAGCATCGAGACGATGCTTCTTTGGAAGGGGGGTAATGCCACGTATCATTGTAGTGTTTGTTCGTTCACGCTCAAGGCTGCAGGAAAGGGCTGTTATCATTTTTGTTCCTGACGCGAGAACCGACCAGTCTAATCTCGATTGATCGCAGCCATGAAAGGCTGCATCTAGGTTTTTCCAGATTACTGTAGATGATCTTGTCCTGTTATCTGGAAGTTTCCTTGCCGCCTTTAAATTGAGCGATGCCGCGAGCGGCGGACATTCGTAGTTCGACGATTGACGAGCACGCTTGTTGCTTACGCCGCCACCGAGTGAGTCAGTTCTTTTGCGGGCGCAAGTCAGCCCAAATAAAGAGCTTCGTTTGCAAGAATTTCTGGTGTCTTCCTGACCGCTGGACTGCCGTCACTACAACGTGACAATATACATTCGTGCCAGCACGTGCGTGAATCGGTACCGCGGGGCGTTCTTCCCAGCGCGTTCGCGAGCGGGCGCGTTCCAAGAAAGGAGACGCTTCGCTTTGAGCGCTCCCAGCCGCGTTCCGATGACCCCGCGTACACTAACGATCGCTTACACGCCCTTCCCAAGATTCTACAAAGGGCTCTAATGCCACTTTTAGAATTATAACAAAGGGATCGGTACGGGTCACAAAACCACCCTGTGGGTGACATGCCGCAGCTACACCAGCACTGGCACCAACAAAACCAAAAACAAAAAAATGGACACGGGCACCAACACAACATTACGCAAAATGCACACTTAAATACACACAGTGGCATGCCTGCCGTGCGCCGTAACACAGCGTCCAAGTTGGTGCGTTGCACCCAGTTCAACAGCATGCACACCCGCGTCCTGCTCGACACACACACACCGACACTAGCAACCAGAGCGTTCAGTAGCACTGATACGGGGTCCGAAAGCGGCCACGTGAGCCTCCTTGGTCGCACCGAGCGTCCCTTTGTGAGTTCGAGCCACCACGCGTCTCAACCGACACGATCAACGCCCAATGGCTACTATGCTCATTAGGCCGGTGCCACAGCGGGGCAAGAATTCAAAAATTGCTGCCCTCCAGGATCGAAAACAACGTCCTGATCCTCGATAAGTCCAAATACTTCAGCACGCGACGCACTTGAGGGCAAGCTTTCTCCGGCGCGCCGGTTCGAAACGCGTACTGCGTGAGGAACATAGTCCCTGTCCAGCCTAATCATATCAGTGCGGCCACTTTTGCCACACGTGATTTGGCGTTCTGCAGCATGGGACGTACTGTTCCCCGCGCCGACTTCCACCGTGAAAGCCACGCACCTGCCTCCTGTTACTCTGCCTCGCTTGGAGCCATTTGTATGTACCTTTACTGCACGGGCAAACCTTCAAATTGCCGCTCCGCGCTTGATCGGCGCTTGCCGGCTTCGTGGCATAGTCTGAGGCTGCATGAGCTCCCTCGCAGTCGCTTGATCCGAATTTGTTTTGTGGCAACTCGCCACACATTTCATCGTCCTCGAAGGACCTGGTGGGACACCCGCCGGGTGCGTTCAACAACTGCGCGGCGCTCGGTCCAGTCGGCACATCAGGCCAACCTTCGTTATTTGCCTCGGATGGAAGTTTCCTGGCGTCAATAGCGCTACGGGACACTTTATGCCCTGACACAGTGTGCCGCTGCGGCAACGCTTGACTTCCTTCTTTCACTCGCTCGCCGATCTGGCGTCTGTCTTTTTCACGCTAGACCAACTGCCCTTTTTCGCAACTTGCCTGAGACCGAGTTTTTATTCCGGAACTCGCGCCCTCGTCCCTGGTCTTATCTGGGGTAGAGCTAACCTGTGCAGCTGGATCGTCGGGGTGCGCGTTCACCGCCTCTAACACCGCGACGCTGCGTTCCATCAGGCTGCTTTCTTGAACTGCGACTCCAGCTTCGCAGAAATCGGGCTCACTTTTTACTTCTGCCTGGCTGTTTTCCTCACCTGTGCTTGACAGGCATATGCCTTTGCCTTCCAGCACTGGCGGCCTCTCCGCTCGGGACTCGGAGCAGTTCTCCCTGGCTAGTTGACTAGCTCTCCTAGATTCTTTGAGCTTAGCCAGCTCGAGCTCTAGCTGCTGGCGCCTTGCTTCTAACTCCTGCAAATCCGGAGGTTTTTCCTCGCATAGCGGCGCCTTTCCACCATTCACTTTTACAAGCTCTGCCTGAAAATAAGCCAAGCGCGCCTTCGCCAGTTCTACTCGGTACTTCACATCAAGTGAGGGCCGGCTTGGATAGCTTTCCATACCGCCTTCCGTACCCCTCAGCTGTCCTACCGGCTCGAACACAGGGACGTGAACAATGCGACCAAGGAAACTCACGGTTTCGATGCGTCGATCCGCATTGCCAGCTCCTTGGCGTCGGAGTCCACCGCCACTTTCCCCGGACGCTGAGATGAGCTGTCGCACGCCGCTGGTCCGCCGCCGGTGACCGTCAAGTTATCGACGCGCTGCTTTTCTGGACCGTATGCCGTCCCGCGTCGCTGGACTACTGCCGTGGTCCTTGCATCCTTGCCGCCGTCTCTCCGCAGGTCCTTTCTCGAACGCTGCTGTTGCCTGATCGTCGCCTTTCTCCCTGCGTTCAATCTTCTTCCTGCGCCGTCTTCCGATGGCCACAGGATCCTCGCCGACTGCGCCAGTAAATTTTCTAGGTTCTTTTCTTCCCTTGCACCAGAGGTGCCCCGCCAGAGACGTTTGGTTTAACTCTCAAGACTGAAGCTTGATCTTCGCACCAGGGGTGCCCCGTCAGAGACGGCCTCAAGATGTGTTGACACGCAGGGATAAAAAAGGGAATAACTGAAGATTTATATATACAAATGTTTACAGAATATACAAGTTAGATACAAGGGCAAAAGGACAAACAACAAAAAGGCGGAACTGGCTAATACTAGGGGAGGCCCCTACTGGGCATAGCCGAAGATGCATAGCATCTCACCTTAGCGCAGAACCTCGCTTCCAGCTCCGGGGCCCGGTTTTAAAGCCCTAAAGGCCCAGCCCACATTCGGTAACTTCCAATCATGTTGCACTATTAACATGATTGGCTCTTCAAGGGCATGGCCAGCCCTCCGGCTTTTACAAGTTAGACGACCCTCTCTACCACAAAATAAAATAAAAACGAACACAAATATACATTCGTGCCAGCACGTGCGTGCATTGGTACCGCGGGGCGGGGGACACCCGTTCTTCCCAGCGCGTTCGCGAGCGGGCGCGTTCCAAGAAAGGAGACGCTTCGCTTTGAGCGCTCCCAGCCGCGTTCCGATGACCCCGCGTACACTAACGATCCCTTACAATCAGTGACAATATTTAACAGTCGGCCGTACAGCTACGGGCAGAACTTCGATGTCGCCTAGGTAATGACCGGACACCCCTCTGACGATGAGTACATAGTCTCTGCCTTTGGCAGGGAACGGCTAGCACACGCGATGGTTTTCACCAGAGCATCCCTTTTCTGAATAAGTAAGGCCCCTAGGCCCACGTCCCTATGAATTTCGGTACCGGAATCTTCGTCAAAGTGCCCAAGCAACCGGAAGCGACTGTAAACGACGCTATAGTGCCTTGAAGACTACCGCTTACTGCGCTTCCCATTTATACGGCCCTTCCGCCTTTGTCAGCTCGGTCATAGATTCGGCGATGCGTGAAAGTTATTAAAAAACCGTCTGTAATGCGCAAGTAGTCCCAGAGATCTACGGAAGGTTTTCTTGTCACTCTGCGGGAAGTGGGAAATAACACGTGTCTTCTGCAGGTCGGGGCACAAGGTGCCCTTGCTGATATTCTGCCCGAAAGCAATCAACTAATAGGTGTAGCAGCACATCTCCGCCTTTGCGGGTGTTCGTCGAAGCTTGTCGTGAAGACCACAACGTCGCCCAGATACAGTAGGCAGGTTTGCCAATTGAGGCCTGTCAGCTCCATGACCAGTAATCGTTGAAACATTGCTGATGCGGAACAAAGACTGAAAGCATGACTTTGAACTCGTATAGGCCATCCGGCTTGATGAAGGTTGTCTTCTCTCGGTCTCGTTAGCCGCCTTCACTCTGGCATTATCCGCTCTTCACGTCCATCGACGAGAAGCACTTGGCGTGTCAGGTCCATCTAGCATAACGTTGACCCGCGGTCATGTGGAGACGTCTTCCTTCGCCATGCTGTTCTGTCGCCTGTAATCGACGCTTAACCGTACAGCTCCTTCTTTTCTCACCCGAATAACCGATGCCGAATAGAGACTCTTGGACGGCTGGATGAGGTCGCCACGAAGCATTTGTTCCAGTCCCGGATGGCTTGGCACTCGCAGCTACGCACAACAGGAGCTTTGGCGGACAGGTCAGCGAGCTCATAGGTTAATCCGATGCTCGGCGATCGGTGTTAGTCGAGTCTTTGACAACGGAAAGAAGCACTCGCTGTAACTTCGAAAAAGACTGAGATGTGATCGTGTCTGTTGCGGGGCAGGGCTGGATTTGAGACCAAGGCGGGTGAGTGGACTTCCCTAAATTATTTTGCGCATCGATCGGAGAGGGAGAAGGCGTCCGACGGTATAGTTCCTTGAAGAACGCTATCTCTGCGCCACGGTTTATGTGTCGGAATTCTTTGCAGAGGGTTTTCAGCATCACTTCAGCCTTTCCATTCCGAAACGGCCTACGCCACTTGCGATGCCGAGTTCGCGATCTGAGGGCAACTGCACATTTCCCTCAATGATGCCTCAATGACCTTTGGATTCCTGCTACCCAGGAGAAAGCGGAGGCTTGACTGAGGTGGGGAACTCAGCTCATCGAGGGTACTCAGGGAAACAGGATAAATAAAGACTGTTTTCGAAGGTACGGATTGTCCGTGGAAAACTTGGTGAGCTTGCATCAGAGGTCGACGGTAGCTTTGTGCTCAGTAAGAAAGCCCTTGCTCAAGATACACTGCGAGAAAACTGCTTCAGGACTACCAAAGTCGCAGGATACATACGGCCGTTAACCTCTACTCTCGCGGAGCACCGTTCCTAAGTTGTAACAGCTGAGCCCAAATTTTGAATTGCGACCAATGTAATCGCCTTGCGAATTGTAACCACTTTTTGAAAATAAATATTTTCTTTGCTTTGCTTGGTCCTCCGACAGTGTCTAAGAGGAGGCCAAAGCCAAAAAGCCTGACGAGGCCTTCGCCCCTTCTACAGGATTGCACTTCTGTGAACAGAACTCACAAGAGTTCTCTGTCGCACACAACTCACAAGAGTAATTCCCAAAAATATCATTACGGGAATTTTCCTGAGCATTCGAGAATGCAGCAAAAAAGACGAGCAAAGGGGAAAAATTGCACACCAGTTTTTTCTTCTACCATCATACTTTTCATACATCGCGATCAGCGTGTACGCGAGACAATGGAGGCATATCATATTAGGAAATGTCAGAATCTGTGTATCAACGACCCCTCTGTTACCATGGCAGACTGTGAAATCGATTTCTTAGCCTCAGCATTGCACTGGCATCCTTTTTGATAACGAATTTTTCAACTGATTCTTCCACAGCAGTGAGTGGCGCCTGATTCTTGATGGGCCTTGCTGCGTGGTTTGTTTCCGTTGTTTCCTCGGACTTGGGCTTCCGAGGAGGGGCTCCGTTTTTTGTTTTGTGTTTCTAAAGTGACTTCTATAAACTGCGTGTTTAAGCAATAAACCCCAGTTGCGAGTTAGCGCTTGTCTGCGTCGTTTCCTTTCCGTCTCTCGTGTTCCTTGTGCGCTATTGTTACATCATGAACGTCATACTTGAAATGACTGGACCCAGTACACCATTTATATTTGCGCCTTTCAACTGCTGCTTACAAGACATTGCCCATAAGCAGTCTACATGTAGACACTAATGAACCCCCACTTGCAAACAGAACTACGTTCACATGGTCATCCATTATAGAAATCCATTACCTGCCAAAAGACTTATGTTACGCAATAGTTACAAAGTGCCCATCTCTAACACTGTTTACCAAGAGACCTCAAGCAATCAAACCACTTCTCTATTTTAAAGAGAAATGCAAAGAGCTAGGCGTAATGGACACACTGCGTAATATTGCCCGCAAATCTGATTCATTGGTACTGTCTGCCGTCTGTGTGCGACTTCCCATTAACACAGTTTTGGAAAAAACAAATACCGCATGAGCATGTAGTACAAGTACATTTAGCACTAACGGAAAAATACGGACAATGCACAACATATAATATCAATGCATCAAAACCAGCACACTATGTCGGAAGTACTGTGGTTCAAAACAATCGAGAAAAAAACAGTACGGCTACCTCAGTGCGCATCCATTTCCAGTGTTGAGTGTTGAACAGTCTCTGTGACTATAGAAGAAATAATTGATGAGATTGAGAGCAGTGTCATTTATACTTATTTGAGTAAACTCACTTCATTTCATCATAGAAATGCAGTTGCGGCGCCAATTGGAGACATCATAAACAACATAACTAGAGCCACAACGCAAGAGAAGAGAAACTTTTCCTTGGTTTCCAGCCACATCGCAATCACTGGCAATTAGAAAGCGAAAGCATGTGCTGCAAATGCTCGGAACTAAGAAATAAGGGAAGTTAACCTTTCACCAAGATGACATGAAGTTGGTACAGTGTAAGCTCAGAGATTAATGGCAGGCACTCAATAAAATATTGTAGTAAACAATAAGCTACACACAGTAAAGCACATCAGAGAAGGACTGAAGTCGTGCGCACACCAAGAACGTTTCGCTGAAGTTATCTTCGGCAGTCTCCGTATAGGACACACAACTTGCACGCTACTTCCTACTGAGAAAAGTGAAACCTGTTTGTGAAACATGTGGAGATGAACTTACAGTAAACCATATCTTATTCTCATGCACAAAGCTTGAATCGTTGGGGAAAAAAAATACTTTACCCTATTTTACAGAGAACACATTGTTTTATCCAGCCTTTGTTTTAGGGGACATGTACTTGTTGACACTGAATATGTTTTTAGGTTTTTAAGGGAAGCCGGTATGCTTCAAAAACCCTTAATTATCTGACCCTGTGCTTCATGATAGTGACACACATCAGCCACTTTTTCCATCCTGAAAAGGGCGCTGAGGCTTTTACATGAGTTTTTGGGAGCCTCGAGATCCTTGCTCAGCCCAGGGCGGTCGCGAACTTCTATTAACAGCCATTTCCAGAATTTTTGTTCTTTAACAACTAGGTAGTGTGAAATAACTCTTTAGGCCCTTTGGAGCACCGCCATTGCACTTTTTATGAAATACAGCATAATACAATTTTTATAGAATTTGAGCTTGCCGCATGACCGCCTAAGATACTAATGCGCTAGCAGACCCAGCAAAACAGAACGCAAAAGAGCTTATGGAGTATGAGAATGTGGGTCACGTTATCCAGCTTGATATCTTAGCAATCTCTGCTACATTTACGATTTTGATCATTTCTACTTCACTCTTCCGTATCGGCTATAAGGTTCAGTGATTATTCTTTTACAATATATTGACTTGTAACACGTGTTTGTGGGAGTGGTTTCGGATCGGTTTACGTTCCAAGATGGCGAAATATACATGGGTTTGGTTCTTATCCGGTTCCGGCCATAAATACCGGTTCATTTCCGGTTCTGGTCAGACAACTTGGTCCCATTACGTCAATACCGAGTTACGGCAGGATATGTCTTTGGGGTCGTCGTCATAGCATCTTTGGCATGCAACTGTACCCTACTTTTGTTTGAAAGCAGCGAGATCAGTTCTCATCTTGCCTCGACGGCTCCTTCGCTGACAGTGTTTCCCATCAGGATTTGCTTGCGGAGCACCCGTTCGCTGAGCTGTGGCCACCGCTGTGGCAAATAGTCGGAGTCGAAGGACGGCCCTGCAGCTAGGCTGGCATAAACGTGCGCCCTGACGAACTCACTGGCCGGCTGCTTTAGCAGGCACGCCCACTGCCATTCCGCATCTTCCTCCGGCCGGGTCTGCATAATGCGCGCAAAAAGCATCAGTGACAATCCAGACAGCACCGTAGCATCAGCGACAGAGTGGTAAGCGCACCCCGTTGCAGCCCAGTTCGGCGGCGACCACAGCGACCTCGCTGGTGGGGGCCAAAGGCTGCAGGGGCGATCCGCTCATGAAAGCCAGTCGGGTGATGGGCCGCAGATCTTGCTCCCCTATGGGCGAGAGTAGGTGCAGGCCCAGTGACACCGCGCCGGAACCGTGGCCTAAGATGACGATGGACGAGTGGTTCCCACCGAACTGCTCTGCGTTGTCCACCGTCCATCTCAGTGCCTGCAGTTTGACAGAGGTGAAGGGCAGAGTGCGGCGCTATTGTGTTCAGGATGACGACCATGAGCGCTATTCGGTGTTCCACATTAGAACCGTGATGAAATCAGAGAAGAGCTTAGCAAAATTAGCTGTGGCTTAGCTCAGCTAGGCCAAGATATACGTAGCGAAAGCAGCTTTGTCTAATGACATTTCGGTGGCGACATGCCGTCGTTGTCGTTCAGCAGCTTGGCGGCGTCTCTTCGCGAGACGTTCCTTTCATTCTTCGGGCGTCTCGGCCGCCGGCTTAGCCTTTCTCGCCTACTTTTCATGCTGTCGGCGGCCTTGTACCAGGCGACATCTTCTGCATCAGAAGACTCAATTTCACGCAGCCTGTCCTGGTGCCTTGACAAGCACGGCCGCTTACCTTCTTTTATGGTGCACGTCTGAGGAGCGAGCGCATCGCTTCCGTCTTATATCCTAGCTGAGCGGCGCGACTCTGCGCATGCGCAGTGCGGCGCAGCGGCAGCGGTGCCATGATTACAATCGTACTAGTTGCCTTGGTAGCGGCGCATGCGCAGTAGTGGCCTTTGGCAGGCATCGCGAAATGCACTTCTGTTAGCGTAGTGTAGCTTTCGCTACGAGAACGACTAGAAACAACTACAAAAGTTCACGTACGTCTTAGTCTGTATCAAAGCGTCTCAGAGACGTCCATGCCCGGAAGAAGCGCATTCGGAAGCTAATGCACAGAAATTTTTACCTGTATCTGGTCGTGGAGCGCCAGGTTCCCAGGAGCGAAGTCGGTGCCGTTGCTGAGAAACCCTAGTAAATGCAGCCTGTAATTGGGCACGACAACCAGCAGGTCTCCGAGCGCAGACAGCGCCACTGCATCGTACTCGCGGGACCACTTGAAATCCCGGCCGTGGAGAACAAAGAGAACTGTGCGAGAGTTTTCCTGCATGCGCCATGACGCTGTTTCGCCGCTGTCCGCTTTGAATAGATTTTATTTTCACCTTTTTCGCTACTTGAAGCCGTCTAACGGAAGACCTACGGGGAGTGCGCAAGTTTAGTGTGTCTTACCCTCTCGATAACACGCTCTGTTTCCAGTGGCGGAGAAAGTTTAGCAGTGTGTTCTATAATGCGCATATTTGCCTTGTCTAACACTCAAATTCTGCTGCAGAGTGATGTGTTCGCAAAGACATGCAACCGGCAGAGGGAAGAATGTGTTTTCTGACGATTGTAGACGGTCGAGCAGTTCAGAGCTTTTAAGCTTGACAGTTGCATATTTTAGTGCAGAAAAGAAGCAACGGTAATAAATAAATAAATAAATAGACGGTGTGGTAGTTGTAGTGGCACGGAAATATCTTCAAGAATTTTCGTCCTCCAAAATGAAGTCAAAACTACCACAGAGAGCAAGACAGCTGCCTCCTCCTTATGGTAATGCTTACTCCGACACCAGCTACATCCCGTCTACTGTGATCATATTCATAGACAGAGCAGATTTTCCAGATCACAGACCTCAGAACGAGCTAATAACTGTTTATTTGGCACTAATTTGAGGACGGCTACAACATTCCTGAACAGCGACGGCAATGTCATATACTAGACGGAAAGCCCTGAAGCAGGTAACATTGCAAACACGATTTTCCCGGATGAGGTTTACATACTATAAGCTTAGCGCCAATGAATAAAAAGCATTGTACATAAATGAAGCTAGTCAAGCGACCCTTACTTAAGCCGCCCTACAAAGTTCTTCAATATTATGGGGCTGTGCTGACTTGAATTAAGACTCGCGATATTGGTCACTGTGTACGCCTGCAGATTTGATCGAACGCAGTACAGAAAGTTGAGATAGCGGGAAAATCACTTTTGAAATGACCAGATCCGTAACGAAGCGAGAGCGTATGGACAAGACAAAAGCAGTCTTTTCTACTGTCTTTGATCGTCGCCCATGATCTGTTCGCTTCGCTACTGACTGAGAGCATGGGTTTGTCCGTCGTCTTCTTTATCGTTTGCTGTGCTCTAAATACGCTGTAGAGAGACCATGATCTTGAGGCCAATTTCGATTTCGGGCCTAAAATGTTGCCTACACCAAACACTACCTTCACAAGATCGGAATAGAAACTAACCCAAATTGCGTACAGCGCCACACTCTAGACTCTCGCAAAGATGGGCACCATATTTGCGAGTGCCCGAACTATAGTGATGAGAGGAGAGCATTACAAGCAACCGCCAAACAACTGGACTCTCGCCCTCTTTCTGAAGAAACTTTTTTGGGCACCAGGGCGGAACGTTCTGATTGGTGGTGTGTGACTCAAGTTTTTGTGTGAAACAGGCCTGGATACCCGTCTCTGACCGCCTGTGCATTACCTGCATGGTTAACACAGTTTACATGGTTTACATTTGTGTTGTCATGGAGCCCCTACTCCAGTATGTCTTAATTACATGTGTCGGTGTGTGTGTTGAAGACACGAGTTTCACGTGCGTCTACTCACCGCGATGCGAGTGCCAGCCAGCCAGCCAGTCCGTGCGTGCGTGCGTGCGTGTGTGTGTGTGTGTGTGTGTGCGCGTGTGTGTGCGTGTGTGTGTGCGTGCGTGTGTGTGCGTGTGTGTGTGTGTGTGTGTGTGTGTGTGTGTGTGTGTGTGTGTGTGTGTGTGTGTGTGTGTGTGTGTGTGTGTGTGTGTGTGTGTGTGTGTGTGTGTGTGTGTGTGTGTGTGTGTGTGTGTCATCATCAACTTTCATTCGCACTTTCCCTTTCCGCCCCTTCCCTTTCCCTTGTGTGGAGTAGCAGGCCAGGGCCATATTACCACCGGCCGACCTCTACTCCTTTTATTCACATTAAAATTCCTTGCTCTCTCTCTGCCCATCATCAGCCAGGGAACATGGTGACTATCTAAGCTGAAACAGGGTATACTTATCTACATCGGCTTGAGTAAACAAGGCTTCTCCCCTGAAAGTTTTAGTGCGGAGACAGTAATATTTGCGAGCATTTGACTAACATCCGGAGTTCTAACCAAATTCGCCGTCACAATTACGAGTCCTGTATTCAGGCGGCAAGTTATAATGAGTTAGCTAGCAACCATGTAAAGAACGAAACGAATAATTCATGTATGAGGATCTGCAAGGGACTACGAGAATTATCGTTCAGGTCCTTAAAAAACAAGAGCCAGCCTTTCTCATACACACAAGCTGTAGCAAGCTCAAACGAAAAAAAAAAAACAGAATTGACGCGCTAGATTGGGGGCTCGTACCATAGTTTTACCAGGTTGCACGGGCGTCCACACGTTCAGACTGAGGCAATCTTCGACGGTGTCGTTCCAAGAAAGGTCATCAGGGCCTGTCGAAGGCCTGGCCTGGATGCAGAGCTTCGGCACTTTTGTCGCGTCTATCACTTCTTCTCGCGGTGTCAACGGCTGTGGTCGCAGAAATCGCGCCATGGCAGTGGGGCTCTTGCCGAAGGGGATGCCCAGGAAAGCGTACACGGTTCTGTGGAGGCCACGGTGCGAGTATACGAAAGTTAAATTCGGTGAGGTAAAAGCGCAAGCTGCTAGAGCGCATCGAGTCAAGATAATCAATTATCACGTGGTGAATGACGCTCACTCCTGCCGCCGCTCCTGGGGCGTGAATGGGAAAATTGCTTAGAAGGCACCCAAAAATTCTAAATAGCTGTCTTCTTTCTATCTGCTGCCGTGCTACGCACATCACTCCTACGTGCACAATGAGGCGACAAATAGAGTGCGCACGATTATGTAAAGCTTTAGGTGCTAAACCAAGTATAATTGCTATCTTTCACCCGCAGTAAAAGTGCAGGCTGTAACCATGCACTATGTAATCGCTCGTCTCACGTGATGATTGGCGAAAGAATTGCATGGAGTCAAAAGTGCATCTCGCATCACACTTATGAGTCCACGTGAGATCCAAAGCGCTAAGAGGGCCTTGAAAAACAGAAAATCGGGTGCTCCTGTTCACACGACACTGACTCCAATCAGTTGTTTTATCTGCTTTTAGAGATGTACTGCAAAAGCCGTCGTGGGCAATTCTGCAGCATGAGCTGTTACTGGCTTCTTCTGCAGACATCGAGTTGTTTGAAACGAATTGTATCGGAAGCCATTGCCACTACTAATTCATAAATTCTTCACGTGACCTAGCTGTGATTACCACAACCAAGAGGTCACATTACCGAAAAAGCCCTTACACACAGCCCCCTTAGAATATATTGACCTCATGACCACTATACACAAAATGACAATGAATTTGCTCAGGACGAACTGGCGGGCTAGTTGGTTACGCATCTCAAAAATTTTAACGAGCGCACGAGAATGAAACGAGGACTGTAGAGGGAAAGGGCCCGAAGAACTGGTAATGAATTTGCTCAGGACGAACTGGCGGGCTAGTTGGTTACACCATCTTTCCCTCTACAGTCCTCGTTTCATTCTCGTGCGCTCGTTAAAATTTTTGAGATGTGTAACCAACTAGCCCGCCAGTTCGTCCTGAGCACATTCATTACCAGTTCTTCGGGCTCTTTCCCTCTACGGCGCTTTGTGGTGTGTGTCTTCTTTCAGTCCTCGTTTCCTTCTCGTGCGCTAGTTAAAAACAAAATGACAGCTGAACATTTGACGCTGATTCAATATTACAGTATATGAAAGCTTTTTTTTCTTTTTCTGGCTTGGGTCAAAATACGGCAGCCTAACCTTAAGGTGTGTTGCTTATTGGAATCTTTTTCTGCATTTTACTGTAAGAAAACGGAACGGAAGTGGAGGCTTGCCGTCTGCTGACAAAATAAATGGAAGTGTCGAAGGCGGCCGCGGTTCCTTGCCTTTTTTCGAAGGCGACCTTGAAGCCCTGCACCATGCCGCTGGTGGTGTTGACAGTCACCAGCACTTCCCTGTTGTCCGGCAGCGAGTAGACGAGGAGCAGGAAGACCGCCAGCGTCAACAGGAGGAGCAGCAGGCACAACTTGTGTCTGTTCGAATGATGGGCGCCATTTAAGAGACAGCGATGGCGCCAATCCAAACAGCCAGTAATACATAACTAGTTATAACGCTGTGGCAAATTTAGAGCAAGGAGATGAATTTCTTGACAACACAAAGTAAACAAGAGAAAGCGAGCATCAGGTGCTTAGCCAACATTTCAACAAGGGCAGTTGTCTTCGTGTGGACAAAGTGGTCATCACTGGAGGGGGTTTCGCCATGGGCAGGGTGTGCCAGTCATGAGCGCTTCGCCCCAGATAAAGACAAGACCTCTTGTGAAAGCGGTGAGCACACTGATGCTCCCCGCTAGTTAAAATTTCGTCAGGAATGTTGCTTGCTCGCACCCGTGGGTTGTACAGTATATACAAGATGTTTCAAATTTTGCAATACAGATTCTTCTTTAAAAAGCCGTGAAAGATATTTTGGCGCGGTGTCTGTAGTTTTATTTTATGCGAAGGGGGACATTATTTGTATGATGAAGTGCAATGAAAAGGCTAATAATTAATTAAAGTTAGCTCATTACCTTTTAAATTTACAATTTAGGATGAAATGCTATATTTCGAAACTTAACCCTCTCAAAATCCAAGGTGAGCGCCTTTTTTGAAAAATCATAATATTCATTATGCTCTGAGATAACGTCCAAAAAAGTCTTTTGAAATCTCTTCAAGTTGGCTTTTCCACGTTGCATGTTGAGAAAATACGCGTTAGATGAATGAAAAATCCAGCCGCAGTTTACTTCTCTTAGTACGTAGATAATGTTGGCATGATTCCACGTCCAGCGACGCCACATCAACACGCTACGCGGGAAAGCCAACTAAACGAGCTGCCAAACGCTCATTTTCTAGGCTCCACATCGCGAAGCACAATCCTGACTGAGAAGTTTTATAATCTGGGTTCCCCTTCTATGTCGGAGGCCTTCAATTTCTGAATATAATCTTGTGCCTTGAAGCCAAAAATAAAGAAGTTGATCAGCTTATTTTAGATGCATACTCGTGTTTTTGTTGCAGTGCTTAACGTAAAAAATGTCCGCCACACCGTATAATTAGCCTGCAGAGACCGTACAGGCTAATATTTCGCGTATTCTCGAAGAAAATCTGTAATGAATAATTCGAAACACCCTGTATTTTGGAGGGAGAGCAGTATCTGTTCACTGTTATCAAGAAATGAAGAAGTTCACGACAACAATGACATAAAGGTAGCGATGCACAGAGTGCCTAGAAATGTAGCTTTATTGGACGCTTCTCGTTGTTTAGGACAGCACTGGCCAGCTGTGCACATAAGACACCACAGCTCTTTTAGAAAAAGAAAAAGTTAAATGACTAAAAAACACCACCGAATCATGCCTTACCACGTCTAAAATAGTCTTCAGCCCATTTTGCTGTTCAAAACTGGAAAGTGAAGCTCTAAATGACAGCATATTGCTCTTATCTTTGTGATTTAAGGAGCAATGAAATGTGTGACTTAGAACTCAATTTTATAACACGTTCAGTTAAAGATAACAAGAAAGAAGACCCTTCACATAGGAAGGCGGAGTAACGACGGCTGGCTTGCATAACTGTGCTGCTAAAACAAAAGTAAAAGCTTTTTGCTAAAACAGAACCACACTTTTTATTTCACCTTCAGGCTGCGAAGGAAAAGATTTCTGCAGAGGCATCTCTGTTTGCGATGCGCATTGCTACAGCAGAAAGGACCATAGAAAACGGTACTTTCATTTACTGAATTAGTGGACGCCTTGTTACATTACCTTACAGTGCCATGATATGCAATCTCTCACAAACAGATGTAGCATTAAGAGACTGTTTGGGTAAAAACTGCACGCCTTAAAACCAAATGGTAATTGTCGAAACAAGGCTCTCTCCTTGGAGAAAAAGTGCAGCAAGTTATAAATATATCAAAAGACAGAAAATTTTACATTTGGTGAATGCCGTGTGTGGTTTCCCTATCATACTTGCGCGGATTGCGTGATTTCATTCACAGATAGATATACAATGTGTTCAAAATTAAGCTCAGATTTCTTAGAATTAGCCATTGAGTCAAGCTTGAAAACCACTTTTGCATATACTTTACGTGACCAGGGGCACACAAACTGAGATTTGATAACCGTCACCGTTAGGCATTGTAACCAAAAAAACATAGCGCAGGAACAAAAACATGACGACGACGACGACACGGGACAAGCACTACTTCCAACACAGCGCTTATTGCGGAAAAGAAGCATATATACCCTTCTGGACTAGCGGAAGGGAATAAACAAAACAAATCACGTAGAAGTTGCTGACAAATAGCCAAGCCACGTGCTCAGACCAGATATCAAGCTCTTTCCTTGATAACGCCACACACGGCCTATTGACACATTTATCCCCAGCCCGAGCTATCTCCTCAGCTTCCATAATTTCCCTTCTCAGATCATTGCGGTATCGATACAAAGTGAAGGCCTTATCGAACAAGGGATGGTAAGGCGGCTCCGCGTCGCATTTTTTACAATTTCTAGCCAGATGGCCATCTGTAGCAATGCTACAGACTTGTCCCACCTCTTCGTCGTCGTGTTTTTGTTCCTGCGCTATGTTTATTTAGTTACAAAGTATTGCCAACACGCGTTATTTCCTTATGAATACCGTTAGGCACCGAATTAACTGAAATATAGTGAATAACTTGCGCGTCAGATCCAAGATTAGATTATGAGCCAATTACTGCGTGATTTATGGAGACATTAATAGTCACGTAGACACCGCGTAGCTTCATGGTGCCGTAAATGGCAATTAACAATAAATATTCCCACGTCTTGCCACATACCATAATGTTGGAAATCCAATGCGAGACCATAGGAAACGACTACTCTTTAAATTGTCAGCAAAGAGCAATAACTGAGGAAGCAAAATACATGGGAGCTGTATTTCCTTTGAACCTAACCTGGAATAGACACGTAAACATAACACGTAACGGTAACAGGTAGCCGCGTACTTAACTTTTTGCGAAGAAACCAGGAAAGCATCGCATGAAGTCAAACAGGTTTTATACTTTTTGATGTATGCCTATGTTATAATGTGAGCTTCGGTAGGGGGCTCCGAGTCTGTAACCCTCGCTATTAAGTTTAAAGTTGTCCAAAAAATGTAGCTCAATTAGTAAAAAAACTCTCTCTGATTAACACAAGCGTCACCACACTGAAGAAAATGCTCAGCTGGGACACGCTTGATATCCGCCATAGCGTAGCTAGGTGCTTACTGTTAAACTAAATTGAGCGCAGTCATATCACTATCAACCGCTACCGTTTTCCTAAAACCACCTACCTTCTCATCACAAAGACATGACCATTGCAGAAAAATATGCGAAATTTCCTGCCCAACAAAAGTGTCATAATCGTCTTTCTTTCGCCGAAACATTAATGAACGGAACATACTGCCTCTGGCCGTAATGTACACGTGTGACAAGGAATTCAAGACTGTGCTTAAAAATCATCTTTGTAAAAGCGTGTCACCAGTCTGTTAGCATGTATTGCGCTCCGCAGTGTATTTTTGTATTGCTTATTTTTCCGTCTGTAACAATTTGCTCGTTCGTCTTGACGCTTCTCTGTATTGTTTCTGACTTGAAGAAATGACGCTTCTCTGTACTGCTTCTGACTTGAAGAAATTTTTTTCATGCTGTGTTTACCTGCTTTTCTTGCAATGATACCATGCTCCCTTAACCATTATCCCCATTTTTCCCTTTGTAATATCCTCCCTACAACTCTGCCCACGGATGATTTGCACCACCATAATAAACTTCTTAGCCACTGAGGCTAGAGCGAATCTTTATAGCGAAAACAGCGGTGGCCGCATTCATAACTACTTCATTCGGTAGAATTCCTCTAGGGCATGCGCTTTCCGATATTCACCCCTAAACTTTCCATTGATTTCGCGTAATTCCTGATGCAAGGTGACGGAAGTGGACGAGAAACTCCCCTCTGGTGTGGCGTGGCAGTTAACTGCGACGGTGTTTTAAGGCGAAAGCCCTTCCTAGCTCATGAGTGCCGAGGACGGAAATGGTCGACGGGCTGTCTGCAGTGGCGTAGGGGGCGGTGTGAGCGTGCGGAGCGAGAGGACCTGCAGCGCATCGGCTCCGCCAACTTTTGGCTGGAGCCACGGAATTTCGACCGGAGCGGAGCTGTCGCGTGCCCTCGTGACAGCCATCTGAACACGCTGTCAACAAGCTATAATTATGAATAACATTATATCATGCCATGAAGACCGGGGTTCCTCAAGGATCTGTTTTAGGGCCCATGTTATTTTCGTTATATTTGAATGATTCGCCGAAGGTCCTAAGTTGCTCTGATATTTTAATGTATGCAGATGACACTGCGATGATAGTTACAGCTGACAACCATGAGGATCTAGAAGCAAAAACGAACATTGAATTGGAAAAAATTTCAAGCTGTTTTTTTACCAACAAGCTAACAATTAATTCAAGCGAAACCAAATATATAGTATTTAGCTCAAGAGGAAAAGTAATTGGTAACAACCAAATTAACATTTTTATAATGACCACTCACTTGAACGAACACACTCATTTAAGTATATTGAAGTCATTCTAGGCGAACATCTTCGCTGCAAAGATCAGATTAACGCCATCTGTTCGAAGTTGGTTTCTGGCTGTTATGCCTTATTACAGTCCCGCGATTGTTTTAACCCACAAACACTGCGTACCCTTTATTTTGCACTTATTAATATTCATTTAACATACTGTGTAGAATCATGGGGTTTGACATACAACACTTACCTTGATCCTATCCGGCGTTTACAAAAACGGGCTATCCGAATTATAACACAAAGCAAGTATACCGAGCCAAGTAAACCACTTTTCCAGTTATTAAATATCCTGCCTTTTGACCTTTTGCTCTTTTTAAAGATAACGGTGTGATTAAACAACATAGTAAAACATAATCAACCTGTCAATGCCTCCCTGTTTCGCTCTTCTTCTCGACTTACAAGAAACCTTACACATAGTAACTGTAATCTGCCACCGAATAATAACATCTACAGCGAAAGATTGATGCTCTTTTCAGGAGTCAAGGTTTGGAATGCTTTACCCCCAGAAATAAAACAGCCCCATGAAACAAATAGAGCATTACGAACATACTTTATGAGCCTTATTCGACATATGTGACAGTCCTTTTCGGTTTGTGTCGGCTGTACCATGTTGTTCATGACATATTTTTATTCATTCTGCTGTAAAATGCCCATTATTTTATTTTTTCCTCGTTGTATGATGCATTTTGGTCTTTCGCTGTGATTTTGTGCTTTTCATTTTATATAAGTGCTGTGTCATTGCCATCATGTATTTTGTTTCTGAACCCCACACTAGCCTCTGGCTATGGGTTCCGTCAGTGTTTTGATGATTTGTATGGCAAGAGTAGAAATAAATGGAATGAATGAATGAATGAATGAATGAATGAATGAATGAATGAATGAATGAATGAATGAATGAATGAATGAATGAATGAATGAATGAATGAATGAATGAATGAATGAATGAATGAATCTGCTCGATGGCGATACTTTTAACCTCAAGATTGCGATCTCTGATCGAGACCACCATGGACAACATCTTTAAGGTCACAACTTCCGTCACCGCGGTGGTCTCAAAACACATGTCGGACAACCTCCGCCTCCTCCATCTGACGGCGCCCATTAGGGACGTATCCCGTCCATCAAAATTCACCTCTCTGAACACTGTTTCGGACAATGAGGACCGCTGCCCTTCTCGTTCCGTCAGCACCCCTTGGTGGCGCAGGCAGCTGGCTCTGGGGAAGCCACACCCCCTTCCTCCGCCCTAAAAATTTTATATCATGGTGAGACGCCTTAATCAAAGGTGTTCCCTCACCTCCACTTCGGTCAAGTCAACTTCACTAACACAATGGGAGTGTAGAGGCTGTAAGGACCGCACTAAGCGGGCCAATTTCCACCTCTACATTGAAACCTTCGAGTCTCTACCAGCCGTGGTTGCCCTCCAGGAGCCAGGCCTGGGCGCCACACTTTCAAATTACACGACGTTCCAATAGGAACGTCGTGTAATTTGAAAGTGTGGCGTCCAGGGAATTCAGGGAAAATGTTGCCTACACAGCAAACTTAGTGGATCTCGACCCCCAGCTCGAGTATTCCTATGTAACGGTGACTATCCCAACGGTGCTCTCCCAAACTCAAGCGAGTGGACCTCTTCAGCCACGCGCTAAGAGTAGCGGGCCACGATCCCCTAGTCAGCGGGGGGGTATCGCAAAGAGTCGCCCAGACGTAAGCTGGCGCAGCTTGCGTTCACATAGGGCCTCACCCTCCACACGGATTCCGCCCACCCAACCCGGCTAGGAAACTCCGTGACACGGATACGTGTCCGGACTTAATCTTCACTCGCTAGATACGACACGCAGACTAACTCAGCAACGAGAAGACTATCGGTAGCATCCACTGCATCCTTAACACTACACTACGCACACGCTCCCTCAAGCGTCCCAGAACACAAGTCCGTATCATAGATTGGACGAAATTAAGGGAAAATGTTGACTCACTTGATAACTGTGATGAAGACGAAGTGTGGCAGGTGCGCTGCACGCCCTCGCACGCACGAGAGAAGAGGAGGAAGTAGAGAGATTACAGATGGGCTCGACTGTATGCTGCGTGTGCTGTTTCTTAATTTCTAATTAACCTTTCTTACGATACAACAATAACCCCCTCATTTTCGAGTAAGGCTACCCAGCATGGTCTCAACCTCTGCTGGCACACCTCCGCTCGCATGAAACACACATCCAGCTCTCAGAGGCGGTCACAGACGTGGCGGTTACGGACGGTCATGGACCTTCTACAACTCTGGGAAGCCCGTCGCAGCCTCGTCCGCCATTGAAGACGCCAGAAGCGCAATAGAAAGCTTAAAGTTCAAATTACCGAGCTCACCCAGAAAGCAGCAGTGTACGAGGTGGCCAACTCTCCTACTACAACTAGGTGGATAGAAGCAACACGGCCGTGCGACAAATGTCCAGTCCCAACACATGGCCTTCCTTTCGAGCCTTAATCGACCCAACCCGAACCGAAACACAAAAGCATTTGCAGCGAGCCATGCACGCTTTCCCTGGCACAGAAACTTCGGGACCAGTATCTGTATACAGCCCAAGACCCCGTGGATATGCGTACTCGTATGCACGCTGAGAGAACATGGAGCTGGATCAACCTTTCCAGATCCATGACCTGCGGGCGGCTGTTGCCAAAATGAAGCGGGACTCTGCGCCGGGAAGGCATAAGGTCACCTTTAAGCTTTTGACAAACCTGCCCGACTTGGAATAACCTCCGCCCCATCTTTTTCTCACCTCTTGTGCCGGCAAACTAATGGAGACAATGGGGTCGGATCGCTTATCTGCATATCTTGAACACAAACATGTCTCTCCCAGCACCATGTTCGGGTTCCGCCCACAGAGGTCCGCACAGGATGTCCTCCAGCAACTCAATCAGGAAGTCCATGACCCACTCGAATCCCCCCCCCAATGACCAGGTAGCACTCGCTTTGGATTCTCAAGGGGCATTTGACAATGTAACACAAGAGATCATACTACGCCAGACGTACTGTGGTCTGAACACATTCCGATACATACGCTAATTTCTAACGGATCGTCAATCCTACATCCTCATCAGACAGAGAGCATGGTCCTTACCAACTCGGCACGTGGGGGACCCCGGAGGCGCGGTACTTCCTCCACTGCTCTTCAATCTGGCTATGATGCATCTGCCGGCCCAGCTGGGTGATGTTGCCGGCCTGCAGAACGCACTGTACGCCGATGACATCACCCTGTGGGCCACGCAGAGCAGCATAGGGGACATTGAAACCATCCTGCAAACAGCGGTGATGATAGAACACCGCTACGCCCGCTGCTGCGGTCTTCAATGTTACCCTCAAGAATCGAAATTTGTGCACTTCTGCCCCTCAACAAAGTGCACAACTGAAATCTCTCTTTCCCTTGAGAGTAGTCTCACACGCGAAACTGGCGAGATACAGTTACTCGTACTCTACGACCAAAACACAGACGACCGGACGCTAGACTGGCCAAGGGGGGGGGGGGGGGGGGGGGGGGGGGGGGGAAGGGTTACGAAGTAAGGATGCCTTGCGAATGGCAAACGCTTTCGTGACCACTCGCATTCTCTTTTCGGCTTCTTATCTCCATCTACGAAAACAAGAAGAGGATGCCTTGTAGGTCATCCTTCGCAAAATTAAGTGTTCTCTGGATCTCCCCATCACTACTTCAAGCAGCCGGCTTATGGCCTTTGGGGTGGTGAATACTTTTGGGAGCACCGGGAGGCGCACCTTACAAACGAGTACACGCGCGTGACGCGAACGGATTCGGGTCGCCTCCTTCTTGCTCGACTCCATATCCAGCATACCATTCTCATGCTGTGTAGACGCGCCCTCCATGTGCACCCTCTTCCAGCCAACATGTCTTACGAGCATCATAATGGTCGGCGCAGGGTACGAGCGGAAGCCCTAGACAGACATTATGGCAACAAAACAGGTGTATACTGCGTGAACGCCTCCGGCCTGCACCACGGCCGCGGTAGTTCACAACAGCAACACAGTTAACGGCCTCACCTTGACAGCCCGCAGTGCAACACACGCAGAAGAGGTCGTGATTGCTCTGGCGGCCTGAAATTCCGATCCAGAATTCAAAATAACCAACTCGCGAGGGCCTGTCGGAACGTCGAAGAAGGCTGCACTCCCTTCCCAGCTTATCGAATCTGCCAGAATTGCATGCGGGATACGGACCCCGCACACCGTTACCTTATATGGGCCCTGCTCATCAAGGATTGGCAGGAGACGAGGCAGCAGACGCAGCCGCCCGCGCGCTCTCCTACCGAGCTCTTTTTTTCTCCCCACTCGATCAGGAACCCGATTTTATTCCGCTCTATACCTTCAAAGAAATTACAACCTATTATCAAGATAGCCATCTCCCTTTACCCCTGCCCATGTAAATGCCTGAAGAAGGCGGATGAGCGGCTCCTTCTCCGCCTTCTCACCAATAAATTGCTGCGCCCGGCAACACTACAAGATTCTGAGCCCTCCTTTAGCGGCAGCCGCCCGCACTGTAGAGCGGCGTCTTCGGACACCTGTCACGTGGTGTGGGCCTGCCCCTCCAACCCGGCTATTCCACCCATACCCAAACCATCCCGGGAGGAGATCCTGCCCGACAGCCACGACTTACATGCCCCAACAAGCCTTAGTCGCGCACACCTGAGCACCGGCCCCCGCCACTGGGGTCTCAAAGTATGGACCTCCACCTAGTGCTTGTGCAAGCGTAGCTCGTGTTCCGTCGTAGTTTTTTCACAGCCACCACCACCCGCAGTGGCATGGGCGAAAGTTGAAGACAAAGGCTGTCCGGAAAACTATCCGCACTATGGTAATTAAAGTAATAATTAACGAAAATTTTGGTTAGGTGGGGAATAGAACCAGGGAGGCCGGCGTGCGAGACGGGCGCGCTGCCACTCGGCCAGAGACTTGTTTGTTCTGTAATGGCTGTTTTGACAGTTTACAATAGGTCCCAAACAGATTATGTGCTGCACTCCACTCTCAAATATCAGCAGCGGACATGCGTTCCACTCACATGAGAAACTAAGAACCGTTTCAAGGAATACGACTGCCCCCTCGAACTGATAACAATATCGCCATAACATAGCACCTTGTACACTTTGCGTGGCTTAAATACGTGTGCAGCTGAATCAAGGCGCCTCTAGTGAATGCACAGTTTTTGAAAACGTATCTTTGAGATGGGTACTGTTGACTATAAGCGTAATTATGAGCATGTTAATCACAGATGTTGCAATTAAGTGGTAAATTTCCTTCGTCGTAGCGCCATCATGTGGCACCCACTGAAAACCCCTCTCGCAATCTACGGCACTCGCCCAGCAGATGGCGCAAGTGGCGCACAGCATACAACTTTGGCATTTGCTCATGTAAGGAGACTTAAGTGCACCTCATATATTTTCTTACATTTCGATAGCCGACAGGGAAAGCGAAGGTTATCAGCTTCAGCAGTCGCTCTATGCCTTCCGCAGGAAAGGCCATGTCACGGCGGGAGGAGTTTCGCTAATGCTCAACGCAACTGGTATCGTTCTGCACTCCACGAACCACTGGCACGCTTTTTGAGTTCGCCAAGGCCGTGTATAGACGAGTCTTGTGGCCCAAGGGGTCTCGCAAGCAGCTGTCGCAAAAGCCTTTAGTGAGACAAGAGTTATAACCGTCCTGCCAAACACTTTTAGCTCCTGTTCTCTGCAAACCAATCCAGCATGTTCTGGCAGCCACTGTGACACGAACTTTCGGAGACTTTCTGTCCGAACGGTTACCAGCACTGCAGGGTGAGTGGGGACTCTCGAAGCCGCTGCTCTCAGGACGACGGAAGGATTGACGATGGCAGCGCTGTAACACTGTCTGCTACTGTGATTCAGTCTCGTCATCGTGAATTTAGTGATAGCTCGCAAGCGATCCGTAAAACCGCGGAGGACGCAGTATAGCACTCGACCGACGAAGTGAATGTAATGTTTCCGTCTTCGTAGAGGCCTGTGAGTATTAGGCTCGTTCAGTGCTGCGAAGCTAGTAAGTGGCACGAGCACTTTTTTACATGAACGATGTGTTTGGTGTGTTTTATATTTGGCCAAGATTATGACATTTCTATGTGCTACGTCAGCGTTGTACGTTGACAAGAGATAGCTGTAGTCGCTGCATTTGGCGAATTCGCAGCCGGTATGTAGTGCTGTGCTTTATAAAGAACAGAAATCCTTGTGCGCATTTCATTGCCGTCTGCTGCCATTCAAAGCAAACATGGCGCCTGTACTCACGGAGTCAGTTTCTGAGTCTGTGCATCAGTTCCGGTGGCTGTGGCAATGACATGCTTGGGGATGAACTGCTCCATGTCGGCCGTGATGATGTAGCTGCCTCTAGTGCAGCCGTCCTGGAACATGGGCTTCACAGACATCTTCTCCACAAACTCCTGAGAGAGGAAGGCAACCAAGCATTGGCTCACAGAAGGGAAGAATACGATTGCGCTATTATGACTTTGTAAAGCGGTGTACATGAAATCGAGGCAGGCTAAGGAAAAGCAGGACAGGGATAAAAGTTCTAAATATGAGTAGTGTTCGTATTCCTATTCCTCTATGTGGCATCAAGTGTTTCTCTAGTAGAAGGACGTATAGTATATGCTGGAAAATAGTTCTGAACTCAAAAAAATTGGGGCAATATTAAGAAATTTCTTTTGTTTTAAATATCAAGGGATCACAATAAATCTTTAAAGTACACAACAGGATAACTATGGCAGCATGTTATTGCATAATATTGCAAACTTATGTAAATACAGAAAAAAAATGAATGGGAGAATTAAGATACGCAGTTTGAGGGTATGACGCGGTAACGTTAATGGGTCCTGTCAGCGGCTCCTCTTGCCCATGCAGACATGCTATGCGAAAGGCCACACGACACACATGTAAAGCCCCGCTTCAACCAACCCATACGAACACATCTGCGTGGCCTGCGTAGCGTGTATGACTCGCAACCGAAATGCCAGGGGTACGATTCGAATCAGCACAATTTTCCGTTGAGCGCAATTTATCTGCGTTATATACTGAGATGTGACAATAATATTCGAGTCACTTTGCGACTTTCTAATAACCCATTCTCTAATCTCGTGATCACTTTTCACTCCATAGCTCCACGTGTAACGTCACAACCCTGTGGACCAGCCCGGCTTTTACTCACACTCCGGCAAGGGCGCCAACTACTCCTGGTTATCCACTGAACGGGACATTTAAGGCACCGCATTAAAAGCAAACAAATTAGTGTCCCGAAGCTCATGGCCTTTTAAGAGTGCTTCTGTTGGTGGCTTGTATTCCGCCATACCAAATTAAAAAAGTTGCTCATGCGTTCCACCTTTCATTCTCAATACGAAATTTGTTTTTAGAAATACAGTTTCACCGCTATTAAAAGAGCATGTTTTTTTTTTTGTCTTTTCCGACACATCACAGGCTCTCGAAAATCACACGTGGGCCGTTTGAGAGAAAACAACTCAGGTGAAAGTTTGCGCAAGCAACAGTTAGCTATCAGCGCTCGCGTCTGCCAGCGTCATGCAGTGGTGCCATAAGATATAATCTTCATCAGAGAACGCTTGCATAGGCAGGATATTTATTCTTTGTGTTGATAATTTTCTTTGGTGGACATACAAACCAAAGAACGACGTGCGTCGAAACTTAGCCAGATGTAAAAGACACTTTTTTAGATCACTTCTCTGGGAACCATTGCGTATAGAAAAGAAAATATTTCTGTGTAAAAATTTCTTTTACAATTCAGTGACCCTTGGCCATAGCCTTTGAGGTCACCACCAGATGCATGAAAGGTTCACCACCAGATGCATGAAAGGCTTCTTTTTATTAAAGGGGGGTGCAAACACAATGTTACCAAATGTCTGCCTTTTCATGCGAAAGCAATACTTCACGAGGTCAAACCGGCTCAACGAGTCTCTGTGAAGATTGACCTTGAGGGTGGCGTAGACCAAACCATAAATAAACAAAGCAGATGTTGCCGCGACTGAGACTCGCAGACCGCGCCAGCTCGAACGCATCGGCTTCGCTGGCCATTGCACGAGAGCACTATATGCTATCGCCGCAGCCCATCAAGCCTCGTGTTAAACTGCAACATATCCTTCCACCGTGCATTGAACATCATGGTCTTCGTCAACTACTACTACTATAGGACTAATATTGTCGCCAGACGTGCAGGCGACCAAGCAAAGCAAAACGTTAGCCAACAAGGCAAAACGCATGATTCCGCACGTCTACTCGTTTAACTACATTTAACCCCCCCCCCCCCCCCACTTCTTTTTCACCTTGAAAGAGGCCTATGAGCCTAGCAAGACACTATAGAGTAGCGTGAATTGCTAATTACAACGATTTTTTACCGCAAGTTTAGCTTTTGGTCGGCGCCAGCGCTGAGGTGCATCCTGACTCACTTGATTAGGGTGGAAATAGGCTGTTCGGACAAGGTATAAATCATATTAATATACGTTCTACTAGATGAATGCGACTCCATCTCATGATAAGGGATCTCCTTACCCCCTTGAAACGAATCGTGTAACTTGTTTGCGTTGGATATTTTGTGCGTGTACCGCAATAAGTACCTGTTTGTTCCCGGTTTTTCACGAATCTTTGTTACTGAGCGTTTGCTAGTGAATTTGTTTGTGAATTTGCTGGTGAATATCCTCTTTTGTCTTGGTGCATATATAGCTGGTTTGGTTGGTTTATGGGGTTTAACGTCCCAAAGCGACTAAGGCTATGAGAGACGCCGTAGTGGAGGGCTCCGGAAATTTCGACCACCTGGGGTTCTTTAACGTGCACTGACATCGCACAGTACACGGGCCTCGAATTTCTCCTCCAAAGAAATTCAACCGCCGCGGCCGGGATCGAACCCGCGTCTTTCGGGAAAGCAGCCGAGCACCATAGCCACTGAGCCTCCGCGGCGGCGGTGCATATATAGCGTAGAGCAATCTGTTCCAAGTGCACTTAGCTAAAGGGCGCGTGTTTTACAAGAAAATATGGTCAAAATTACTTGAACCAGGCGGGGGGGGGGGGGGGGGGGGGGGGGTGGAGAAAGCCTCAGTCTGCTCAGCAATGAACACCTTATATCCACGGAAACGACTTGAGCAAAGATCCGTCTGTGTGCGTGTGTGTGTGTCTGCGTGTTTGTGTGCGCGTGCGCGTGTATGTGTGGTGTGCGCGTGCGTGCTTGTGTGTGTGTGTATGTGTGCGTGTGCGTGTGCGTGTGCGTGTGCGTGTGCGTGTGCGTGTGCGTGTGTGTGTGTGTGTGTGTGTGTGTGTGTGTGTGTGTGTGTGTGTGTGTGTGTGTGTGTGTGTGTGTGTGTGTGTGTGTGATAGCCCTCTATGTACTCATAAAAGACCGCATCCTCGTGCAACCTGTATCGCACAAGCCCCACCGGTGGCAGCAGCTGCCTTCCCAGACTACAGGCGCACCGCTTAACCGCCGCACCACTGCACCAGAAGTGGTATGAGGGTTCCTAAGGATCTCTGATTAGTAAGTAGAGAAAGATCAATCCGACTTATATACGCAATAAGGCATTAGCTGTTACATGATACTTTTAAGGCGGAGCGCAGGCCGCGGTACCGCGGCGACTGCCTTCACGAAATTAGCTCGCAGATAAAAAGGGTGCGGCGGCGGCTACGTAGAGCCACGCAGAGGTGGAATTGCTAGGTGCGTGGCATCGGGTAACATCACACCTAAACGGACGGAGAATGCGTTCACGAAGTCAGCGCCGCGGAGGAGGGCGCACAGCTGGCGCGCCGGGGCCGCCAACGTAGCCGCCGCCGCGCGCTCTCCATCACCTCCCTCTCTGGTGCGCAATAGCGATTGCGCATCGCCATCTGCGTGGTTTGTGGTGTATATAAAATTGGCTGTGGCTTAGGTCAGCTATGCCAGGATATACACAGCGTGAGGTGAGGGCGAGGTGTCCACATCTCGGTGGACACCTGAACCAGAGGGAAGGCGCATAACTGCCACCTTGGAACAGTGGACAACTCAACCATGCTTTAAGGTAAGTGGCGCTGGTGGCAAGTGTGCGCTGCAAAGGTTGTCATCGATAACGTTGTACCAGAAACGCGACGCTGGAGTCATAGGCTGTCGGCGTTCGTTGTGTTCATTGGCGTTGGCGTTGAACACGTTTCAAGTGCGCATAATGGCTCCCTGGATCAATGGACGCCTGAATCGTGCTTATAAGTACGTGGGGTGATGAGAGATGTGAGCTGCAGACATTCACAAGGTTGTGACAAAAAATGGCTGAGGCTTAACTTGGTTAACCCTGGTCAGATGCTAAGCATATTGATGGCTAGGCTTGGTAATACATGGCTTTCCTTGGTTGAATACTTGGTCATTTTAATACAACCACTAGAAGCCTTCGTCGTGGGGGAAGACAACGCATGGCTACAGCGGAACGCCGACTAACCCCGAGACGCGCGTTGGGTGGGCGCCTGGATTGCCACGGAAGCCGCGTCCGCCTGCCCGGTGGAGCGAGCGTTTCACCTACACCGAGTGTGAACGCGCGTTCGAAATGCGCGGGAATGCCGCTCGAGGACATTCCGGTGTCTGTGCGATGGCATCGTTCTCCCTCTCCCAGCGCGTGACGGCGATCTGTCGTGACGTCATGTGTCACGTGGTATGTCACGTGGTGTGTCGTCACTGTACACGTGGTCTGCACGGCGTGCAACCACAGCGACGCCGCGAGGTGGACCCTCATCTTCCTCTGTCGTGACGTCATGTGTCACGTGGTATGTCACGTGGTGTGACGTCACTGTACCACGTGGTGTGCACGGCGTGTAACCACGGCGAAGGGCTGTAGTGTACCTCCGTCTTCCTCTGTCGTGACGTCATGTGTCACTTGGTATATCACGTGGTGCGCCGTCACTGTGCCACGTGGTGTGCACGGCGCATAACCATGGCGAAGGGCTCTAGTGCACCAACACCACCTAGACGAACTTAAGGCCTCTGCGCTGAGAGCTGACGTCACAGCAACGTCACAAGGATGAGGCCGGTGTCGCGACGCGGCTCTGCTCCTCTAGAGCGGGCGCGCATCGAGGCACCCTAGCCGTGGAAGTCGCGACGGGGCGCGAGAAATCGGTCTGCCCCAAGCATGCCTTCCTTGAATTCCTAGACGGGAATCGGGAAGCCACTGCACGTGGCTCCGGCAGGAGCGGTCAGTCGCCTTTCGTGTCCGATGGTGTGTTCACGGCTTATTTGGCTGCCGTCTATTTCTTCTGTGCGCGAGTGCTGTGATGACGCTTCGACATTAACGCAAAAATGCCGAACAAATGTTGTGTGCCTCAGTGCCGAGGTAACTATAAAACGGGACCAAAGGTTCATGTGTTTAAGTTCCCGCAAGATAAAGCGCTGCAGCAATCATGGATACGTGCCATTCCACGGAAAAACTTCGTCCCTTCTGAGCATTCCAGGGTAAGAGATGAATAATTTTTTTCATTCGTCCTCTTTTGTAGCTTTTAATTGTAGCACCGCCAAACTTGCAAAACGTTTTGGGTACTGTTACGTTCTGTGCGAGCCGAGTGAGACGCGCGCCGGCGTTCTGGGCCAGGGGAGTAAGACGCGCGCCGGCGTTCTGGACCAGCCGAGTGGGACGCGTGCCGGCGTTCTAGGCGAGCCGAGTGGGACGCGCGCCGGCGTTTGGGGATGCTATACAAACGCCACGGTAGAGCGCTGCGCCGCTCTTTCCTGCCCGTCTGCCAAGTTGGAATAAAGGCGTTCCAGGCAACCTTCGGTGTCGCCGCTTGCTCGTCCGTCGATTCGCCCGAAACGTAACAGTACCTTCTAAATGTGTATTTAATATTTGATCACGGTTTCTTATTTGTAGCAGGCTGTTACTTATATTAGACAAATATTTATTTTTTAGGTCTGTGAGCATCACTTCACAGACGACGACATCGTGCGAGAGGCGTCATATGTCGGCGATGCTACAGGTCGAGTGACGACAGCAGAGTTATCGCATCTGCGGCTTCGGTCAGGTGCAATTCCATCATTATTTCCAGGCTGCCCTAGTTACCTGTCAAGCACAAAGACTTTAAGAGAGGAGCCAGAGGCGAAGCGAACACGCCTGGAAGCGCCTTCTAGTCACCGAACTCACATTACAGCTGCTTGCAGATCAAGAGTCATCAGATTTTGACACCTGCGAAGATGGGCACACAGTTGAGCTTCTGTTGAAGCATGTGTTGTGGAGCAGTACTAACATTCTGCTCAAAAACTTCAGCCGCAAGCTCAACGATGATGTAGCCGATGCAAATGCTAAGGCTAAGGAAAGAAAAGCTGCAACGCTTTCAAGGAAGTGAAAAGTTGTTTGTTTGTTTGTTTGTTGGACTTTTAAATGTATATATTATTCCGCATCAAGAACAGTGTTACAATAATCGAAATGTAAATAAATGTTTTGTGCCTGTAACTCTTTCCACTGATGTCTCAACTTGAGTAAAAACAACCTTTTGCAGCCAACTGTGCTGCCGCCTCATATCCTCGCGCAGTAAAAAAGAAACATACATGCTCCTCGGAAAAACCGGTGAGGCCCCATCCCTGTGACGTCACTGGAGGAGCACTGAGGCCTTAAGTTCGTCTAGGTGGTGTTGAGCGCACCTCCGTCTTCCTCTGTCGTGACGTCATGTGTCACGTGGTATGTCACGTGGTGTGACGTCACTGTACCACCTGGTGTGCACGGCGCGTAACCACGGCGAAGGGCTGTAGTGTACCTCTATACTCCGTCTCTCAAGATGTTTGCAGCACTACGAAAGGTACAGCTCTCTCGTCCAATCAGGATGGCGCGCACTGCATTAGTGTGTTCCTACTCACCTGTGGCTCAGTCCACCTGATGTCCAGGTGGCTTCTTTCTACCTCTAGCAGGTGGCGCGTGATGTCTTTTTATTCTTTTTTTAGAGCGCAGCTCTTTGGCGTCTGTTCCTGGGTTTCGCGTCGTCGTCGGCCTCGTAACCAGCTCCGCCCCCAATGTCACGCTTTTCAATTGGTCGAAATGCTCGTGACGTCACAGTGCGCGAATTTCAAATGGGGCCAATTGTACTTTGGCTAGTAACCATGCAACCAATCAAAGGGATCGTATAGTGATGTTGC
This sequence comes from Amblyomma mixtum, assembly GCF_055824585.1. Classification (NCBI taxonomy): domain Eukaryota; kingdom Metazoa; phylum Arthropoda; class Arachnida; order Ixodida; family Ixodidae; genus Amblyomma; species Amblyomma mixtum. The sequence continues at coordinate 147,850,562 of NC_143016.1, read as the reverse complement.
AACTAAGTTGGACTGAGTTTAGTTAATTGCTTAATTAATCAATTAGCCTAATTAATAGAGAGCAGAATGAAGAGGTCAGAAGAAAAGAAAAGAAAGACGCGCGCCGCAGCGACAACAGCGTCCGCGGAAGGAGACGCTGCTGAAAAAAACATAAGTACGAAGCCGCGTTCCCTCCACCACCACGCACTTCCCCACTCAGTAAGACGTTGCTCGTTTCATATACGTTGTGTCGAACATCCTAGACAGTTCCAACAATTGACAGGTTAATGACAGAACACGATGGATAGAAATACAAGAATATAAATATGAAATAGCCTAATTAACCTTTCTAGTTAGACCGCATAAATCAATAAAACCGAGAACGAAATTGGTCGAGTTGGGGAATCGAACCAGGGTCTCCGGAGTGCGATACGAGCACGCTAGCCACTCTGTAATGCCAGCTGAATGGTTTGGAATGAACAAAGGCGCGTCTAGCTAATACGGCGTCTTCGTTCACTCCCATCTTCCCCCTTTCCCTTACGGCGAGGTGCAGGTGTCCACCCAACACCACCTAGACGAACTTAAGGCCTCTGCGCTGAGAGCTGACGTCACAGCAACGTCACAAGGATGAGGCCGGTGTCGCGACGCGGCTCTGCTCCTCTAGAGCGGGCGCGCATCGAGGCACCCTAGCCGTGGAAGTCGCGACGGGGCGCGAGAAATCGGTCTGCCCCAAGCATGCCTTCCTTGAATTCCTAGACGGGAATCGGGAAGCCACTGCACGTGGCTCCGGCAGGAGCGGTCAGTCGCCTTTCGTGTCCGATGGTGTGTTCACGGCTTATTTGGCTGCCGTCTATTTCTTCTGTGCGCGAGTGCTGTGATGACGCTTCGACATTAACGCAAAAATGCCGAACAAATGTTGTGTGCCTCAGTGCCGAGGTAACTATAAAACGGGACCAAAGGTTCATGTGTTTAAGTTCCCGCAAGATAAAGCGCTGCAGCAATCATGGATACGTGCCATTCCACGGAAAAACTTCGTCCCTTCTGAGCATTCCAGGGTAAGAGATGAATAATTTTTTTCATTCGTCCTCTTTTGTAGCTTTTAATTGTAGCACCGCCAAACTTGCAAAACGTTTTGGGTACTGTTACGTTCTGTGCGAGCCGAGTGAGACGCGCGCCGGCGTTCTGGGCCAGGGGAGTGAGACGCGCGCCGGCGTTCTGGACCAGCCGAGTGGGACGCGTGCCGGCGTTCTAGGCGAGCCGAGTGGGACGCGCGCCGGCGTTTGGGGATGCTATACAAACGCCACGGTAGAGCGCTGCGCCGCTCTTTCCTGCCCGTCTGCCAAGTTGGAATAAAGGCGTTCCAGACAACCTTCGGTGTCGCCGCTTGCTCGTCCGTCGATTCGCCCGAAACGTAACAGTACCTTCTAAATGTGTATTTAATATTTGATCACGGTTTCTTATTTGTAGCAGGCTGTTACTTATATTAGACAAATATTTATTTTTTAGGTCTGTGAGCATCACTTCACAGACGACGACATCGTGCGAGAGGCGTCATATGTCGGCGATGCTACAGGTTGAGTGACGACAGCAGAGTTATCGCATCTGCGGCTTCGGTCAGGTGCAATTCCATCATTATTTCCAGGCTGCCCTAGTTACCTGTCAAGCACAAAGACTTTAAGAGAGGAGCCAGAGGCGAAGCGAACACGCCTGGAAGCGCCGTCTAGTCACCGAACTCACATTACAGCTGCTTGCAGATCAAGAGTCATCAGATTTTGACACCTGCGAAGATGGGCACACAGTTGAGCTTCTGTTGAAGCATGTGTTGTGGAGCAGTACTAACATTCTGCTCAAAAACTTCAGCCGCAAGCTCAACGATGATGTAGCCGATGCAAATGCTAAGGCTAAGGAAAGAAAAGCTGCAACGCTTTCAAGGAAGTGAAAAGTTGTTTGTTTGTTTGTTTGTTTGTTGGACTTTTAAATGTATATATTATTCCGCATCAAGAACAGTGTTACAATAATCGAAATGTAAATAAATGTTTTGTGCCTGTAACTCTTTCCACTGATGTCTCAACTTGAGTAAAAACAACCTTTTGCAGCCAACTGTGCTGCCGCCTCATATCCTCGCGCAGTAAAAAAGAAACATACATGCTCCTCGGAAAAACCGGTGAGGCCCCATCCCTGTGACGTCACTGGAGGAGCACTGAGGCCTTAAGTTCGTCTAGGTGGTGTTGGTCCACCCAGATATGCAAGAGAGATACATTTCCTTTCCTCAAAAAATAAATTTACCGTCCAGCAAGGCGTACAGCCGAATTGGCAATGGCGTTCTGTGGACTCCCTGGCAGCGTTGCAAGACGCTGTCGCGTTCCACTCTTACAGGCGAAGCTTAACATGTTAACCACACATCAGTAACACACGCAGACAGCCAATGGACGCGTCATTCGCTGGCAGCACTTGATTCATCATTCACAACCATATTCTTAACGTACGCTCCCTTGCCGCACATGCCAAGGACGTACACCACGATCACATTCTGCGCCATTCCTCTGTACTTTGCTTTGCTGAAACCTGGATGGATCCCGAAGAGCCTCTCGAAATCATACATTTCCTATACTGCTGTGGTGCTCGCAGAGACCACAACAGAGCGGCGGGAGTCGCTATCTACTTGCGCACAGGTCTCTCTGCAATACCAGTCGAAATGTTTGGCACGTCACATGAAGTTGGCGAACTGTGCGCCGCAAACTTGCCCAACGGCTTGCTGGTAGTAGCTGCCTACTTCGCCCCTACCACACTCACGAAAGACGTCGTGCACTTCCTGCAACTCGCATTAACCGTCCATCGATCCACACCGATGTTAGTAGTGGGGGACTTTAATGTTGACATAAAGACCAACAGCAATTTCCTAACACTTATGCGGGAGAACATCCCGTTCCTCTCGCTCGTAACGCGTCCCACGGCTGTGACAACCTCGCGAGGCACTTGTATAGATCTCGTCTTTGAGAATCAAGCATTGGTGTACCAAGTCGAACATATATCAGTCTATTTCTCCGACCACAAAGCTTCCTTCATGACTGTCAAGAACTGTTAGTGGAATCTTTGTTAAAGGAATACGTGTGAAAAAAAAAAAAACTCTGTGATAGCGCATACATGTGTTGCTCGATTTGTTTGCCTCAATCTATCGAAAAGGTGAAACAGCTCATTTGCTGCGCTCAAATTTCGCATTAGGAAGTAACGTAATCGTCGGTAATTTTTGGTTTGTTTTTGGACAGGCGGACACCCGTTCCAAAGGAACTAGCCCCACTTTTTTTTTGTCGCAACCTGTTCTCATCAGTTCCTCTGTTGTCGCGTCGCAGTAAATTTCAGTAATCGTGTCATGTGCATATAAATTTATTTACTCCAGCGTGCCGAGGCAGCCGAGTGTCGATGGTGGCGAAATGCAAAACAAGCCCATGTGCTGCGCGAGAGGCAACGCACGTTAATCGGCCTCGATCATCTCATCGTCCTCATAACAACTGAAATCAGCACTGCTGGTTGTGTCGTCCTCCAGGTTGACAACAATGGCCGGTCCCTGGTCAACAACATCGTCGATGATGTGGTCCAGTTTTCTCATCACATCTTCCTCACTGATAATATGCTGCACGTAATTCTTCCATTTCTCAACAGTCACTTGCGTGATGCCTTGCCAAACCAGAGGCTCGACGTCTTGGAGCTTAAACGTCTTGTTTTGGCTAGCCACGAAACCCTTGACGTCGCTCCAGACAAGCTCTATCGGGTTCAGTTGGCAGTGGTACGGTGGCAGGCGCACAACGAGATGGCCAGCAGCTTCAGCAATGCAGTCGACACGGTATCGCTCCCCACCTGTGTTCACACTGCTGACAAGTTGCATGAGCTCGGCCTTCACCATGCCGCTGCTCCACGCGACACCTTTTCCGGACAGCCAAGCCTGTATGCCCTTTTTGAGGCTACTCATCCACGGCACTTTATCCTGCTTCACAGAATGATATGGCGCGTTGTCCATCACTCTAACGCTGCCGGGTGGTAGTAGTGGGAGAAGTCTAATGGAGAACCAGTTTTCGTAGTGTTCCCCGTTCATTTCCTCGTGGTCATCGCCCGAGTTTTTCTTCGCTCGGAAAACTTCCGCTTGCTCACTACCGCAATGCGTCACAATAAGCCTGCCACCTTTGCCACTGGGGTTTTGTAGACCAGTCGACAGTCCGGATCGATGCGCTTGGTGTGCAGATTGGATGGTGCAGTCAGTCCACAGTCGACTTCGCGTGTGGCCGGCGTTAACCCACGTTTCATCGGTGAAGAAAATATGCCTACCCTGGTGTTGCAGCTCCGCTATCTGGCGCAGGTACCGGCGGCGACACTGCACAATGTGCGTCGCTTCGATTAACATCGCATTCCGAGAGCGCTTCTTGTATCGGAAGCCAAGTTTCTTCAACATCCTCTGCATTGTCGCTGCGGAGACGGTCGGTAGCGTTTCGTCCTCTTCGAAATGCGCAACCACCTTCGCGATAGTTGGAATTTCCCCTCTCTGGAAAAAGGTGTGTACCACCCTTCGCAACACGCTCAGGTCAAAATCGTCCAGCTTCTTCGTCCGCTCGCGGCCTCTTCCGCCAGAACGCTTCTTCAGTGACAACACTCGGCCCGCGTTCAACGTCTCCGTTGTCCACTTGTAAAGCGTTCGCTCGCTCACCTGCGTGAGTTTTGCCGTCCTCTTGATGAGCGCATTTGTACTCCAACTGCCCCCGCACTCGACGCGAAGCGCTTCAAGAACATTTAAAGCCACCTGCTTCACCTGCTTGGGGAAACAGCGCACTGTCGGTGTAGAGCACACAAGAGACACAACAGACTCGACCGACGCCATGTTTGAAAGTGGCGACGCATCACTACCTCGCACCAGGCCTCCGCGGAGCTGTGTCCGTACGGGCTTTGTCTGGTAATTTCACCACTGATTGAAACACTCCCTACCATTTAAATATACCTGTCCAAATCATGTTTTTAGTTGCAATGCTTATTGTTTTGATTAATAGTCATACACTCCTCAAATATTCGAGGGACTATTTTCTGCGTTTCTGCAGCCCTGATTGGACGAGAGAGCTCTACCTTCCGTAGTGCTGCAAACAATATGCTTCGCATAAAACGCGGCGTTAAAGCCATAGGCCATCGGCGTTTATTGTGTTCATTGGCGTTGGCGTTGTCAACGTTTTACACTCCGGTCATTTTAAGAACAGGAAGGCCAGCGCGCGAGGAGAGGCACGCCAGCTGTGCGCAGTGTCCTCGCGCATGCGCAGTATGGTCGTGCAAGAGCACGAGAAATGGCGAGACTGTGGGCAACGTAGCTCGCGCAACAATACATGGCTACGCGCAGATGTTGCTTCCGTAATTCTCCAGGTTTAACCAGAGCTAAACCACAGCCAATTTTTTAAGGAAGCTTTAAATGCCACCTCGTTGTCGACAGAAGGTTGTCAGCAGAAGCTTGTCACCCCGCCGCGGTGGCTCAGTGGTTACGGCGCTCTGCTGCTGACCCGAAAGAGCGGGGTCGTTCCTGGCCGCGGCGGCCGTGGAGGCCCGTGTGCTGTGCGATGTCACTACACGTTAAACAACCCCAGGTGGTCGAAATTTCCGGAGTCCTTCACTACGGGGTCCCTCATAGCCTGTGTTGCTTCGGGACGTTAAAACCCCACAAAACTAAAACAAAACCAAAAGCTTGTCAGCAGAGATGTCACGCTTTTCGGTTGTTCGAAATGGTTATGACGTCAGAGTGCGCGGAATCAGTGTAGTGAGGTCACCGACGGAAATAAAAAAAATTAAGAAAAAGTTGAAATAACAGTTAAAAAGGTAAAATTAAAAACTACAAAAAATAAGCATATCAAGTTGAGCAAATCAAAAAATAAAAGATCAAAAATAAACAGAATATTTAAAAACGCAAAATTAAAGCAAAAATAAAAAATCAATGCCAAACAGTGCCCCAGGAAAGGCGTTCGCCTTGCAGCACTTTAGAAAGCCAAAGTTACCCTTTATGTTTTTAGAGCGCAGCTCTATGGCGACCATTTCTGCATTTCGCGGCGTCGCTGTCGCCATTGTCCGTTGTAGCCAGCAGCGGACAACACGTTTGTCGCGCTTTAAGCTGCGACACTAATGGAGCGGGAGCTTGGAAAGCAGGGGTTAAAATTTCGTAAATTGATTTTTGAGAAAAGGAAATGGCACAGTATCTGTCTCACACATCTCGGTGGACACCTGAACCAGAGGGAAGGCGCATAACTGCCCTCTTAGAACAGTGGACACCTCAATCGTGCTTTAAGGTATGTGGCAGTAGTGACAGATGTGCGCTGCATGCGTTGGCATTGACAACGTTGTGACAGAAACGCGTAGCTGATAGGCCGTCGGCGTTTGTTCTGTTCATTGGCGTGGGCGTTGACAATGTTTTGCACTTCGATCATTTTAAGGAAAGGAACTGCGCATAACTGGATCCCTGGGTCAGTGGACGCCTGAATCGCGCTTATAGGTAGGGTTGATGAGAGAGAGACGTGGGCTGTATACGTTAGCGCTCACAACGGTGAGCGAACTCTCTCTATCAACCATTAACTGCCGCCTGCACGGTGGCATGGTGGGTGGGGACTTTAATGTAGATATAGAGACAAACAGGAATTTCCTACCACTTATATGAGAGAGCATCCCATTCCTCTCACTCGTGGTGGTGGTGAAAACATTTATTCAGAACGGACAGGAGGTGTTTGGATCAGCCTGTAAGGGACCGATCCTTACAAACACTAGGTGGAGGTCCCTAGTTTGGAACCCCAGTGGCGGTAGCCGCCGCCCGGGCGCGCCCGACTAAGGCTTGTTGGGCCTGTAAGTCGTGGCAGCCGAGCAGGGTCGCCTCCCAGTCCTCCCGGGTTGGGTTGGGGATGGGGGGAATAGCCGGGTTGGAGGGATAGGCCCACACCATGTGATAAGTGTCCGAAGACACCGCACTACAGTGCGGGCAGTTGCCGCGAAAGGAGGGGTTGAAATGTTTTAGGGCTGCCGGGCACATCAGTGTATTGGTGAAGAGGCGGAGAAGGAGCCGCTCATCCGCCTTTTTGAGGCCTTTACATGGGCTAGGGTAAAGGCGATGGCTATCTTGATAGTAGGTCGTGATATCTTTGAACGTATAGACCGGATTAAAATCGAGTTCCTGATAAGGTGGGGAGGAGAAAACAGCCCGGTGAGAGAGCGCGCGGGCGGCTGCGTCTGCTGCCTCGTTTCCTGCCAACCCCTGATGAGCAGGGGCCCATATAAGGTAGCGGTGTTCGGGGTCCGTATCCCGTATGCAATTTTGGTATATTCGATAGGCTAGGAAGGGAGTGCAGCCTTGTTCGACGTTCCGACAGGCCCCTCGCAAGTCGGTGATTATGTATTTTGAATTGGAATGTGAGGCCGCGAGAGCAATTGCGACCTCTTCTGCTTATGTTGCACTGCGGGCTCTGAATCTCACTCGTAACGCCTCCCACGACTGTGACAACCTCGCGAAATACTTGCACAGACCTCGTCTTTCAAAACCAGGCATTGGAGCAGCAGGTCGAGCGTATATCCATCTATTTCTCCAACCACAAACATTCCTTGATGGCAATCAAGAAATATCAGTGCAGTGTTTCTTCAAGAAGGACAATGTGCGAAAAATAACAAGTTGGCTCTAATTGTGAATGCAAGCCTTGCTCAAATTTTTTGCCTCAATCTATCGAAAAGCTGAAGCAGCTAATCAGCTGCGCTCAAATTTCGCATTAGGAAGTAACGTAATCTTTGGCAGTTTTTTTTTTTAATGTCTCGTTTTTCATAAGAGATTAATAAAAGCAAAAGAAAAAATAACCCCATGCCGCTCGTGGGATTTGACCACAACCTCTGAATGTCGTGTCCTGTGCTCATCAACTGAGCCACGGCGATGGCTGGCCAATATACTGCTTCCTGGGCTATTTGTGTAGTACAAGCGACCCTTGAGAGTGTCCACCAGCGCCACCCTCGACCATAGCGACGGACGTAGTACGTCCTCTAGTACCGCTAGACGTGGTCGAACGGTGAGGGCGGAAGCTGTGTGAGAACACTCTAAAACTACCTATGGCATCAAGGCTGACATTAGAGAGGCCCGCACGCGAAATTCGGAAGTCATGGAGTCAGATACCGCAGGGGCATCTGGTTGTTTTTTCTTCTGATTTTAATAATCTCCCACTGATAGAAAACTCTTAATTAAAGACATCCCCCTTGTCTCTTGGTTGCGGTGGCTGTTGGATTCTGTCATGTATGTCATCGCAAGCACCTCTTTTTGCTTCACTTGTCCGCACAGAAACACTGGAGACGTAGTTTTCCTAGCGAATAAGTTTGCTCGAAACTGTCTGTTGCGATTACAACACCACCAGTGAAACGCTCACAACAACTTTTCGGTGCTATAATTTCCAATTTCCTTTGCTCGAGAGTGCTCCCGTATAATATTGTAACAGATTAGGTGAAGTTTCCGTAATTGCGACTAAGCTGACTGCCCTGAAACCCCGATTCAGTTCTTTTCACTCGCAATACAAATAATTCATTTTCCGTGCTGCAGAATACGCAAAGTGAAGTTCATATCCGCCATACGCACTGTTTTAATAAATTCTGCGCGCTTATAGGACCTTCTCAATAGTCAATTTTAGCTATTTGGTGGAGAAATATGCTGAAATAATATGCGCCAGTTTTTTCCATACGACCACCAATAACGCTTACCAATAACGCTTATAAAATGGATACCAGACGTTGTCTGGCACAAAGAATTCGAGATGGATTGCTTTCGCGGAAATTGTGGAGGGGGGGGGGGGGGAGAGAGGGAAGGAGGCTCGAAAAACTTCAAGTTTCTGCAAGCAACTACGTATCAGGAGACTATCGTGGCCAGGCGGGTGTAAAATGTAATACTCACATCAACGTTTCCACGCGTTCGGCTGTCCCGGCCGTGCAGCGGGCTCCTTTCTGCCTGAATGCCAAGGCCCTTTACATTTGCTCGGCTTGGTTTCCTGGACCGAGCTTCCCTCGGCGAAGGCTGCTGGCTGCTGCGACGCACGACTCGGTTCGATGGGATTCCTGCGGCGTTTACTTTTCTTAACCCTGAGCTGCTGTAGGTGCGCCGCTGCTTCTAACACTTAGCCCGCTCTGCCGTGTCCACCGAAGCAGTGGTTTTTGAACCTCACCTGTGCGGAGACGCTGCTCCCACTCGCTTTGCGGTTGGACTCGGTCCACGGGGCGATCAGCATTGTCGGTCCTGACAGGCACTTCCCGAGGATACTGCAGGCCAGCTGGAATCGTAGGCTGGTCTTGCTGAAGCCTATTCTCGTGATCTAGGCCCTGGCTAAGAGGGACTGGCCTGTCGACATATTGTGCGACTTGCGCTTTCTGAGGGCTCCTATAGCGCTCGGGTTCTGCGGTCTCAGGCCGTCTTTCTTTTTCGTCTAGTCTTTGCGGCTCGACTGTTGGAGGAAGCTCTTCTTTAAGCGCTGTTACCGATCTACGGGCTTGAACACCCCGGTAGCGGTTCTCAGGGTCGTGCGACTCAAACCGGTCAGTCATGCGATTAGGACTGTCTGTTTGCCTGACTTCAGTTTTCTCCGTTTGGAAATCTGGAGAGACGAAAAAGTCTGTAGTGCTTGAGAATACAGTGGCGGGGAAGCCGCTTCGCGGGGACTGCGCAATTTCTTTAGGATCGACCGGCACATCGTGCTCCTCCTGAATTAATCGTTGTTCTTCGAAGCCCTCGGTCACTACGGATTGCCTGGACGCAGTACGTGGAAAGAACGCATTTATCATTTGTGCGCTTTTCCTGTGCTCTGGTGCTGGCAAGTATGCTGTTGGGCTGGCCAAATCGCGTTTCCCCTGTGGGCGTTGTACCTCCAGATCCACGCCTTTCACTTCCGGTGATTCCTTTTCTCCGTTTAGAACGCAGAGCTCTCCTGGCACTCGACCGCCGGTTTCAGGGACTTCTGGCACTCGACCGCTGGTTTCAGGGACTTCGGCCGCAAGCATCGCGCTTGGTCGGCGGGAGGAGCTTTCTTGGTGCAGAGTTCCTTCCTGGCCGTGTGGTGGCGTTGAAGGCTGCCTCATAGTGCTGGTTCTACGAGAAGGCCGTGTTGCTCCTTCCTGACCGTGTGGTGGCGATAAAGGCTGGTTCATAGTGCTGGTTCTGCGAGGAGGCTGTGTTGCTCCTTCCTGACCGTGTGGTGGTGATAAAGGCTGCTTCATAGTGCTGGTTCTGCGAGAAGGCCGTGTTGCTCCTTCCTGACCGTGTGGTGGCGATAAAGGCTGCCTCATAGTGCTGGTTCTGCGAGAAGGCTGTGTTGCTCCTTCCTGACCATGTGGTGGCGATAAAGCCTGCCTCATAGTGCTGGTTCTGCGAGAAGGCTGTGTTGCTCCATCACGTTGATGGGCTTGGCCTTTCGCAGAATCGGCACGGACCGCTATCTCCAAGGTAGAGTGGTCTCTGGTACTTGGTAGAGAAGGCGTACCAGACAGTTTCGCTCCGGCGTCACTGTCGGCGACTTTACCCGGGCGGCCTTTCGTGACCGGAGATGCTTCCTCAGCGCCCAAAGATTTGCGACCTTTCGTCGTCCACCCCGAAGTGCGGCCATGTGGAATGCTCTCCTCCTCCTTTGGCGACAGTTCCTGCCTCTCGGCCTCTATATCCGGGATTTCCTCAGCGGGCGTTTCCTTCACCAACTTTCCTCCGTCTTGATTTGGTACTCTCGAGCGCTTTCTGCCGCGCGATTTGGAGGCCTTACGGGTCCGCAAGACAGATGCTTCAGCGGAGAGAGCGCCATCTCGCTTCTTACTCTTACCACCCCGGCTGTGTCTTCTTTTTCCGGCCTTTTGGCAGTCTGACACAAATTCAGGTTCACCCTTCTTAGACTTCTTGTGTCCGTGCCTTGGCGGCGAAGCGGCAACATGGCTGGGACCCGGTAGGTTCTGCTCGGGCTCGTTATTTTCCTCCTGTAAAAGGTTACCGTAATTAAAATGTTGTAAATGTCTTCAAGAGGAATAGACCTCATTCCACGTTCTGTCGTCCAGCTAGCTTCGTAATTGCAACAACAGTGAGTCTGAAAAAGGTGGACACTATGTAGTAAGGTTAAAAGACGGTATGGCACGTCCACAATTACACGGTCGTACAAATATGAGTGCTTCTAGTCCCGTTAAAACCTGCTCACACGAAGCTCTTGAGGACGGCGTCGAAACCACAAGACTAAAGCTGTCAGTTCCAACTGACTCCAAACTAAAGGGTAATACAATATCGAGCCTATTTTCAGTGGTTTTAACAGTAATATCTTTCTGTGATGACCTATCTCAATTCCAGTACAACACCAGGGTTACGACTGCAGCAGGTGGGCACACTCCAAAGGGTTGCATAAGATTATATGCACCTCACTGACTGGCGAATTTAAACATAAGGCCGCAAAGAGAGGGAAGCAAAGCCTCTTATAAACCACTAGGAGAGATATAGGAAATATAACTTTCTCTCGGGAAAATTACAACAAAATGAAAGAAGTGCCGGATAACAACTACTCCCTTATGATAGGATACTGATTGAAATGTATAATACATCAGCTCAGATTTTTCTCCCTAGCCGCAGTTTACTTTTGTATAAAAGTGCACCGAGCTTTGTGTCTCCGCCAGGGTAAAGGATGTGGGCTTAGGAAATCGGAGTAGTGAGGCCTGCGTGAGCTACGAGCCCCCCGTGCGGTACGGGCAAGCCGTGGGGTGTGAAAGTGGTCCAGTTGTCCACAGGGTGCAGAGCGTAATATGCCTCCGACTGCGCCTCATTCGGAATTCACCTTCATTGAACCTCAGACTCCATTGCTTTGCGGCTAGCACTGTTCGCGCTTATGGGTAGACGAAAGCGAGTGCCTATTTAGCGCTACCGAGGGCATGTGGCTGCCTGCAGCTTTGCAGCTAGCTGAAGACTTTGTCTGTAGTGTTCGCTGATTGCCATATGGCCCTGCCTAAAGATTTGAAACCCTTGCACTGCCTTTGAGAGCTTGACTGCAGCAAACAGATTTGAGTCGTATACATGCCTATAATAATGATGGGCATGAAGCATCGTATTATGTAATAGCTCCAGTAAATGCAGGAGACATCAAGTGCGATGAACAGGTGTAACCCATGTCATTCAGAAGAGCCGCACATATGTGCCCCTGTCTACGATGGTAGACGACGAGTGTCATAAGGAGTGCATCGGAGAGAATGCATGTCACGCGAGTTTGGAGACATTTAGGCTGCAATAAACGAGAATAGTGCCACCGCTACAGGAACCAGCTCAAAGAAGTGCTGAACTATATACAGGACAACCACGCTAGGCAATAGCGAGGAGTTTTAAGTTCTTTCAAATCAGAACTGTTTTAAAAGCGGACTGTAAAGCTAACGCCTACCACTGGGTCTTGTAATACCTGTTCCATGGAAGGAGCAGGTATCGAGTCCCAGTCAACGGTAGGGAACTTTTTATATATATCATTGTCCAGCCCCTCCAGATATCATCGTTAATTCCTTCGATAGTGGCGGAGCAAATCCATCTGGAGTGTCGTATTGCTGTCATGGCAGCGGTAAACAGACGGAAAAAACTGCACCCATGAGGCAGATTCAAACCACCGCCGGCGAAAACAGAGAACTTCCATTTCCGGCGCCTGAAACAGCTCGGTCATCAGCACTTTTCTTATTGCCAAATAAGGGAACAAGAGATAATCACATACAGAAGACATATTCGCACAGAAAGCATTATGCAATATTTAGAAAGGAATTAAATTGAATACGGCTCAAATGCTTTCATCCTTGAAAGTCTTTCTGCTTGAGATTGTATCCTCACACCTACAGGTTGCGTTGCGGATGGATTCTTCAAAACATGCCTTTAAAGCCCTAGCGTCCGCGTCAGTGTGTCCAGCTGTCGTTCTAGATGGTCAAATGCTATGAAGGCCCAGCAGCATTATTATAGTTGGAAGCATTCCGTCATCACCTTCCACTGGCTGAAACTTGATTCCACAGGCGTGTAAGTGGAAAGACTTTTTGAGTGTCCCTTGGAAACTGTCCCAGAAGAAACATCCCAACAGTCTAAAGAAAAGCGCTATAGCTTCGGGCTTTCGACAAATTAACCAGTGTGTTCCCCACGGTGCAAAAAACCCTTGTCCGCCCTATATGTGTGCTTCTAATGAATGTGCATGCGTTATTTAAAACAATAACTTTTTAATCCCGCCACCCTTTTTAGAACATTCTGATCTGGGCCTTGATTCCACAGAGACTTCTACATTGCGAATGGCAGAAAAGCATCACACACTTCCTTATACCTTAGAAAGAGGGCAGGTATATCCTCACAGAGTTTTTTCCGAGAGACGCTGCTAATGTACTGAAGAAAAACGGGCTTCAACGCAACGGAAGGTGAAATAGTTTTCTGAAAACGTCCACTATATACTTGTATTGTTAAGACAATCCAATTGGGCAAATAAAGGCCGAGCCTAGACTCACATGCAATTGGCAAGAAGCGGTATGAAACATCTCTGAAAAAAAATCTGCTGACAAATTGCCGCCGATACAGGTGAGCCAAACTCAGTCCACTACTGCTAAAAAAGATTTGTACTGCGCAGTTTCTCGTATATAGACACCCAAATGAATACTGCAAATATACGATGTAGTTTCTGCACGTTAACTCGCGAGTACTGAACGACCTGAAGCACATACCAAAGCTAGCTCAGTAGGAAAAGTTTGCACACCGTGGCACGTGCAAAATATACGCCAAGGCCGTTGAGGTTCTCTGTTTTGGCGCGCAACTGTCTGGTCTGTTCAATACAGTAAGCTTCACTGTCCCTATAGTATTGTAGTGGGACTCCCAAGTACTTAACTCGGCCACCGTCGCAGCCCCTCGCGCTGCACTGGTGTGCAGGAATTATTCATTTTTAAGAATGAATTCTCCATTAGACACGTGGCGCGCTGAAGTAGTTTAAACCGAACCTGACTCGAGTTTCGCGACTTGATAGTCTACCCCTCAATCCCTTCAACTCGCTCCAAAATGAGCAGCTGTTTGTCAAGCTGATATCCTAATACAACCGAGGGCTCTATGTTGCCGCTCGTTTAACATTGAGCCGGTTAATTGAGACTGCAGCTATGGACCGGATTCAAACTCCTGTGGTCTTCCATTCATCTTCCGAAAGCTCTGTACGGCTCGGAGTCACGATTGGAGCGGAACTCTAAAATTAGAAATCCGGTCGTAATTAGCGCTGTCAAGCACGTTTTTTCTCAATGATACCGTGCTTCTGAACAATCATGTATGACAAGTATTATCCTGCCGCGTATTTTGTTAAGCTTATTAACATACGCTTATTATAGGAAAACTAGGCCACAAATCGTTGTTCTCACCTTTAAATTTCTTTTTAATTTATTATAACAGGGCCGCCTGTCCTGTGATGCAGTGCAAATTGCACCCGTAGGTGGGAGTTTGCTACACCTAAACTACCTGCCTGTCAGACACTGAGGCGTTTTGTAGAGCACAGCAGCAGTGATAAGGTGTTAAGGAAGGGCTTTAACCATCCAGCCGAGAGTGGACATTGTGCTGTATGTGCGTGTTCATAGTTCCACGACGTAGGCGCACGGCCTACGCGCAAATCTTTTAGAAATGGATTACAATCATAAAGGCAAATTATGATGTCGCACCGACACCCAAAGGTGAAAACAGCCGGTGGCAATGAAGTTTATTGCCACATACTAAAAATATGACCGCTGGAATGAACCGTGTCACCATTAGCTTCCTAACTCAGTAGAGCTTGTACGGACTCTATGTGGATGTAGGCAGCGAAGTTCAATTCTGCTTGATCACTGAGCAAAAGAAAACGAACCTGATTAGCTCAAGCAGTTATCTTTTTTTACAGGAAATAAATGCTTTACACGCCAAGAGCTGATTTACGAGCCGAAATTTTGTTTAGTGATCAGCGAATGCTGCTGAAGCCTGACACGTACACCGCACATCGAATATGAGGCTCTCAGATGGGCTTACTTTCTTAGACATGTCCGCGAAGATGGGATGAGTTGGTAGCTGTGAAGTAGAGTCAAGGCGGCCAGGGACGCGGTTCCTTGTGAGGTGTCCGGCTCGGAATCTTCTTTCTCAGATGACCAGAGGCGCGCGACGCACGGGCAGTGAACGCGCTCTTGCATTTCTTCTTTTCCGCCTGCACAATTCTCCAGTTATAGCGGGAAGAAAAAACTTTACAATGTGAGTCAGATATTTCTGTGTTTTTTATCATTAGCTTATATATTTACCAATGCGGTTGCCTTCGACGGCTGCTTAATACAAAGAAACAAAAAAGTCGATATATCCTCTACTGCCAGGAAAATATGGCAGGTGATTTTTTGCTTTGCACGCATTAGTCAACCCTCAAAGCGTTTGGCGCCTCACAACGCTAAAACTCGCTCTGCATGATCAGTCTTGAAACAGCGCTCATCGAGTAAGACGAAGAACGTCATCCATTACTGCCTTCTTCTGGGAATGTTTTTTTTTTTTGGTTTCGCTGCGCCATAATATTTGCCCTAAATGTGTCCTTCCGGCAGTCTGTAGTACGGCGACGATGTGCTCAATGGACGTGCCCGCATTTTTAATTTTTATTTCTTCATTTTATTCGCCCTGAAGGCCCTTGTAAAGCTCTTACTTTGACGAGATATATAGATAAGAAAATATTCAAGAATGACGCATTACCATGAATGCGTTTTCCCACAAATATAAACAGGCTGTAAGAAACGTTGCAATCTACTAACGGGGACAGGAGGGCCCAGGACGACGAGCGAGCGCTCGCAAAAAGCGTACTGCTGGCAGGGATATGTTTTTGGTGATCTAACAATCCTGAAAAAGCCGGTGTGTCTCGTCTCGACTTTTGACGTTCTACCTTTGACCCTTGACCTCTGACACCTAAGCCTTCAGATGACATGACTTGGATACGGTGTCGGTGTTGCAAGGGGAATGTCATGTGGTCCGAAAGTTTAAAATAAATTTGCCTTGGAGGACAATGTAAGGCATGGTCTAGACAAGAGTCGAGCGAATCTGAAGGACAAGTTAAGGCAATGCTTAGGGAATAGTCACGGTAATTCGAAACCAAGTGCTTTCGCACGTAATACTCGGTTTAATGGCGATGACTACGATTTATTTTTATCGCCATGCCAATTCCTGCTAGAAGCAACGGTCCTCCGAGAATGTTCCCGAAACGATGTTCGAATCCTTCGGCTTGAAACGCCAAGCAACGCTCCGGCAGCCTTCAACAAAGAGCAGCTCGTAAAGTCCAATAGGAAATGTAGCTTGCCTACGCCTTATCAAAGTGACGGCATATGTTGCGAACCGCGGCAGCTTTTGAACTCAATGTGTGGGTTGTGCCTCGCACAGAGCGCATGACAAGCAAAGCGGGCGCGTAGAGACCCTAAGCACCACTTGGCGCGCGAAATAGACGCGCGATTCTTTGACCGCCAGGAGACTGATGACACAGTGATGCATTTGAGCCAGCGGCGGTGCGTCCTGGAGATTCCGTCCCCGATGGTACATGTAACTGAGAGCAGGGTCTGATGTGGCAAGGGTGTTAGGATAGGTAGCGCGAACTTGCCAAACATCTCATCTTGATTTGATTTAAACGACACCTTGACAGGCGACATACTGTACTTCCCTTTCGTACCTTCTGTACCTTCTCTACTATATTTTCTCTCCAGCAAACACCTTCAGGTCTTGCTTTTGAAAATGAGTTTACTGAATTGAATTCCCATTATTTTATTTTACTCCCATTCAGGACTGCGCAGCCTCTGGGTTCCCGCCTCCCCGAGCGCGGATTGTTCTTCATTGGTGAGGCCGTTCTACGTTGGGGGGTTTTTGGCCAAGGCTTAGGTTAAGGTTAGGTTAATGTGAACCTGAGGGGGTGTTTGGCTGTGAGATGTCTTTGACCTCCCCAGGTGGAGGGTCGGTAGCTTGGTTCGCCAGCTTGCCAGCCCAAAGCCTGCCGCTTGAGTGCTTCCAGAAAAATGGCATTGAGGCAATTCCTGTGGCTCTCGTCCCAATCGGTGAGGGGGCGATCAAAATGAAAACACCCAAAGTTATTCAACAGGAACTACGATCATTGACAGCCAACTATCTTCAGATCTCTGAAGTGCGCCCATTTGGTCGTAGAGGCATTGTCTGCAAATTCTCCGATATCACTTGTGTTGCTGACTTGCTGCAGTGCAAACTTTTCAGCTCACTACCGGTAAAAGCATTCATTCCCGAGCAACTTGCATGCGTCAAGGGCATTGTACGCGGTGTGGACCCAGCATCGTCCCCGCAAGAAATTCTAGGAGAATTTCAGGATGCAGGTGTTGGAGTCCTTTCGGCATATCGGTGCAGTAGAGAAGTAAACGGCTCGCATGTTGCTACTGAATTGGTAATAACAACTTTTGCTGGCTCTTCCTGCCCTACTGAACTAAAAATCTGGTCTATTGTATACCATGTAGACACTCTGCAACCGCGCCCACTTCAATGCACCAACTGTTGGCGGTTCGGGCATAGCGGCAAAGCATGCAAGTCAGAGACCCTCTGCCGTTTGTGTGGCGAAGGTCATGCTGCGCATAACTGCACCTCAGAGCAGCCTCATTGTTGCCTCTGCAGCAATAACCACCCAGCAGATGATGCCGACTGCGCAAAACGCAGTGAGGAGCGCAGCTTGTTGGACATTATCAAAGAGAAGCGGTGCTCAAGAGCCGATGCTTACGCTCTTCTTAACAGGAAGAAGGATTCATACGCTAGTCGTGTGCGCGCTTCTGTTGGGGATATTGAGTCTAACTTGACTGCCTCCATTGTCTCCACTGTAGAAAAAGCCCTTAACAATGTTGTTGAGCGTATGCTAAACACATTTTCTGAGGCGTTGGCCCAGTTTATTGCAGTTCAATCTGTGTCACCATCTCCATCCGTTCTGGCAGCGAAGCCTGCGTCTGTTTCAGCTTGTGCCGCTACTGCTAGCAGTTCAGCATCACCTCCTGATGCTTCCCAGGTCCCAACTAACATCTCTCTTCCTAGCAATGCATGTTGTACCGATATCTGCCCAACAGATGTTGAAATGTCGTGTCCTACGCAGAAGCGTCGTGCTTCCTCGTCACCATCTAAATCTAGTTCTCATCAGATGAAAGCTAGAAAAGGACCACCACAACTTCTTCCCAATGTTGATATCCTCAAAGAGGCGGTGTCTGCCTCTTCAATTCGTCAGTAATCATGGCAGGTATCAAAGTGTTACAATGGAATTGCCGCTCCGCATTCTCTTCTCTTCCAGATCTAGAACTACTTATTCGGAAACACAACCCTGATATTGTGCTTTTACAAGAAACGTGGTTATCACCTTATAAGTCATTTTCAATGAAAAACTTTCGAATTTTCAGATTAGATCGAAATGCTGGTAGGGGAGGCGGATTGTTAATCATGCTTTCTAAACACATATATCATCAGGCATCTATCTCTAAGAAAATTCTTCTCCCTGACGGTGAGCTTTTAACGCTCAAAATTTCATTTCCGCAGTGTGCAGATATTACAATTGCTAATACCTACTTTCCTTTAGGTGTACAGAAGACAGACTGCTTAGACAGCTTGGTGGCTGGCGCAAGCAGCGTAGTTATTGCGGGAGATTATAATTCCCACCACAGTGAATGGGGAAGTCGCACTGATTCCTGCGGCGAGCTTCTCTGGTCGTGGCTGTCTGCAAATGCTGTACGCTGCTGTAATTCAAGAGATATAACATTTATGCGAGGTGGTGCTCGCTCAGCCATTGACTTAACATTATCAGCAGGTAGGCTTGAGGTGACTGATTGGTTGACAAAAGACTCGGGTACATCTAGTGACCACTTTCCTATAACTTTCACAATCCGGTTATCTCCGCACAAAAATAGCTGTGTAAACCATAAATTTGTCAACCACAACATTTATAAAAGTTTGATGACCGCCTCACTTGCCTCTATAGTCAGTACTAGCCGGGATGACAGAGCTCAGCAGGCGGTTTCATTTTTAAAAAGTGCAGTAGACCATGCAATATTCACTGTGCCCGCAGCAGTCTCTAATAAACAGCCGTCTCCCTGGTGGACACAAGAATGTAAGAAGGCCTATCGTTGCAGAAAAGCGGCCTGGAAGAGGCTATCCTGCAACCAGAGTCCAGTAAATTGGTTAAATTACAAATTTTTCTCTGCATCTTTCAAAATAACAATTGCAAAAGCCAAGGAGGACTATAACCAAAATTTGAACACTTATCTTTCAAACCCTCGTAATCGGAAGGCCCTGCATAGATTTATGGAACGTAACAAGAGTCTCCAGTCCCTCACCTTACTTCTTCAACAGTGTTATCACCCCAACAGGCTCAGGAAACCCTGGATAGTATTGCTCAGGGACTAGCGGTACGTTTCCAGACTCAAAGAAATGTCCTTCTGCGCGCAATCACACCCTCTTCAGATTATACCGAGGTTGATGCGTCAGAGCTCCTCTCAGTCCTGGCAATGATGCACACTGCAGCTCCCGGACAAGATGGTGTCACTGTTGGTATGATTAAAATTTTAGCCCAGGATTTCACAAGCAACCTCTTAGATATTGTCAATACCTTTTTTTTTATTGGATACCTCAAAGGCCCCTGGTATGGGGCATTACATGAGGGATGGGCATGACAGTTAAACAATAATGGTCTTGATGGCGTTCTTAAAATGGATGGCTTTGATGTGATGCACGGCGTCCTGTGGCAGATCACTCCAGTCCCGGGATGACGTGACGAAAAAAGATCGAGAATGAGCGGTAGTTCTTGCGGTGGGGGCGTAGACGGCCTTATGGTGGTTAATACGGCTTGAGAGGCGATAAGCAGGTGATATGACTGATTCTCCTAAAGATGAATGATAAGACATATGAAAGAGGCACAATCGAGAAATTTTTCGTCGCGTTTCAAGGCTGGGTAAGTTAGCTTTAGTTTTTAAGGCAGACACACTAGTGTAGTACGAATAGTCAGAATAAATGAAACGGATAGCTCGATTTGGTATTTTTTCTAAGGTTAAAGAGAGGTTAGACTGGTGAGGATCCCATATTGCCGAAGCATATTCTAGTTTAGGACGGACAAAAGTTATGTATGCTAATGATTTGATGGATGGGGTGGCAAAACGTAGATTGCGCCGTATGAAACCAAGGGTACGATTAGCTTCGTTAGCGATGTTCGTGATATGAGATGACCATGTTAGGTTTTGCGTTACAGTAATACCCAGGTACTTACAGGAAGAGACGGACGATACTTCTGAACCGAAAAGAGTGTATTTAGAAGGAGTATGCATCTGCCGACGATGGAATGAGATTAAACATGTTTTGGAAATATTGAGAGACATTAACCAGCGTTCGCACCAAGTTTGGATTCGGTTAAGATCTTGTTGAAGAATTCCAGCGTCAGTACCGTTAGTGATTGGGCGGTAAATTACACAATCGTCCGCAAATAAACGGATGGTAGAGGAAATACTGGAAGGAAGATCGTTAATATATATGAGGAAAAGCAAAGGTCCTAGGACTGTACCTTGGGGAACACCTGAAATGACCGGGTTACGTGGAGAAGAATGATTGTTAGCATAGACAAATTGCTCTCTGTTAGTCAAAAAGTTAGAAAGCCATTCTAATACTAACGAATTAAGATTTAGACACGATAACTTTAGTAGCAGTCTTTTATGCGGTACTTTATCGAAAGCTTTTTCGAAATCAAGGAAGAGAGTGTCAGTAGGAACGTTTAAATCAAGGTTGGAGCTTAGGTCATTAATAAAGAGAGCCAATTGGGAGTCACATGAACGTCCTTTCAAAAAGCCATGCTGATTAGTATGAAAGAATTTTACGGAGACAAGGAATTTGACTATGTGCGAATAAATAATATGTTCCATTAGTTTCGAACAGACGCTTGTGAGGGAAATGGGGCGGTAATTTTTGCATGAAACAGGTGAGCCCTTTTTGGGGACTGGAATGATCTTACCAACTTTCCAATCTTGTGGAAGGACACCTGTTGATATGGACTGCTGAAAGAGGTGGCACAATATTACACTTACAGTGTTTTTAGCATTTTTTAGGATTTTAGAATTTATGCCGTCAACACCAGATGAAGAAGTAAGTTTCAATGATTCAATAAGTTTCATGATTCCATTAGCATCAATTGTAATCTGTGGCATAGCTGGGTGGCCGAGAGCTGCGAAATCCGGTAAGTCACCGTCAGGTTCTTTAGTAAAAACTGAAGAAAAAAAGTTATAAAGAGCGTGGCTAGATTCGTGTTCCGGGATAAGATTGTTGTCGTCGTCATGTAATGTTAGAGGCTTCGAATGTGATGGGTTTATAGTTTTCCAGAAATTGCGGGGGTTGGTGTGCAACATGGAAGGTAGAACAGACGAGAAAAATGTACGTTTAGTTTTGCCTGTTAAAGATAAGTATGTTTTTTCTGCAGAATAATATCTTTCCCGTGCAGATGCGGTGTCAAAGCGTTTTGCGGATCGAAAAAGTCTTTTCTTTTTGTTTCTGAGGCGTTTCAGCTCTTTGTTGAACCATAGTGACGATGGTTTTTCGGTGATGGTGATAGTAGGGACATGTTTATCTATAAGCTGATGCATTTTGTTTCTGAAAAGGGACCAGTTATCTTCGATTGATCGTGCTAAAAAATCTCGGAGAAACCACATGCAGAAATCAGCTAGTTCAGAATTAATGGCTGCATAGTTGCCTTTGTCATAGAGGGTTAATGTTTTTTGTATTTTTTTTTGTGTGTGACAACTGGCAGGAGTACGTGGATTGAATTACGGAATGATCACTGAGTCCTGGTAAATTAAGAAGCGGCGGGATGTTATCAGGGTGAGAAGTTAATACGAGGTCGAGTATGTTGGAGGAACGATTGCTTTGTCTTGTCGGGTTTGATACGAGCTGCGACAGATCAAAGGTTAGACACGTGTTGACAAAATCGCTTTCGATGTTATCTTTACATGTAGTGGTGGAAAGGTCGGACCAGTTTATTGCAGGAAGGTTAAAGTCGCCGAAAAGAACAATGGGAGTATGTTGGTGAGCCGCTGTTATCGCGCGAAGTGTTTCGTGAAAATTAGCAACAAAAGAATCGGTTAAATCAGGTGGACGATAGCAAACTCCGATGATTACGGGAGGAAATGAAGCGTGGCACTGAATGAACAATATTTCTAGAGGGGATGAAGTTTTAATTTCAGAACAACGAAGCGAATCATGGGTTCCTATTAGTACGCCTCCTCCCCGTCTATTAGTTCTGTCGCGACGGAAAATGGTGCAGTTGGGAAAAACGGAAAGTATTTCAGAGTCATGTATGGCTGATGTTAACCAAGTTTCAGTGAGTATCAATATGTTGCTGTCTATTGTGCGCGTAAGGCTTTCAAGGGCGTCAAGTTTGGGCAGGAGGCTTCGGATATTAGTGTAAAGGAAGGACAAGGAGCAGAGCTTCGGAGTGACGGGAGGTTTATGCAGTAGCTATGGCGTGCGGTCGGGGGAGGGTGAGCGGACGGAGGAGGGCGGGGGGTGGAGGGTGACTACTTTCTGTGAGGAATGGTCGAAAATATAGACAGTGTTATCAATAATCAGTTTATTATGGCGGAGTTTGTATGTCTGTGGTTGGAGTTTCGCAAATTGCAGTAACTGTTTCCTGACAAAGAGGGTAGGTTTTGAGTAGTCTTCCGAGATTCTGTAGTTACTGTTTTTTAGTTTCTTAGCGCAAGAAAGAACTTTCTCTCTAGTTTTGAAGTGAGCGAATTTGACGATGATAGGTCGTTTCTTGTCGCTTTGAAACTTTCCAAGCCTGTGCGCTCTTTCAACATCCATGGGGCAGATTGTGACGTCGAGATTATCCCTACATAACTCCGTAACCAACTTTTCAGACTCGGCCCATGTTTCAATGTCAGTGTCTGACAAGCCGAAAAATAATAAATTGTTTCTGCGGGATCTATCTTCAAAATCAGCCACTTTGGAAGACAGATTTGCAACTTCAACTGAATTTTGCTCCGCAAGCGCTCGCACATCGCTAATATCTTCCCGAATCGCGGCAAAGGATGAACAATCTTCTTCTATTTTGACGAGCCTTGTTTTAATTTCTTCGAATTGAAAAATGCATGGATTCCAAGCATTTGGAAGATAGCGAAAATTATTTTATTGAGGAAAGATGCAGGTAAAGGGCACGTTTTAGATAATATTCGGCCAATTGCGCTAAGTTCAAATTTAGTCAAATTAATTGAAAGGGTAGTGCACAGCCGTCTCACAAAACATGTTCAGGATGTTAATGGCCTTAGCCCAGCACAGATTGGTTTTCGTCGCGGATGCTCTATATGGACCGCGCATGTGGATCTAGAGAGTAGAATCCGGCTCTCGATACGCAGAAGAGAAGTTTCAGCTTTGGTGACTCTTGATGTAGCAAAGGCCTATGATAGTGTAGAGCATACTATTTTACTTGACAGACTTGCGCAGTTACATCCTGCAACCTACATTTATGCATGGATATCTGAATTTCTAAAGGACAGATACTTTTACTGCGCAGAGGGTACCCTATGTCCTAATACTTACCATCAATCAAGAGGAGTGCCGCAAGGTTCGGTACTATCACCGCTGCTTTTTAATATTTTGGTCAGTGGCATCCCCATCCGTCCTGATATAACAGTTTTTGTGTATGCAGATGACATAACTTTTTTCGCCTCGGCCACGGATATCCATTCGCTTTACCAGATTCTGCACGAATATTTGGATGCTCTTGGAGTTTGGTTGCACCGTATTAATTTATCCCTGAATGTTAACAAATGTGGCACACTGGTATTTCCTCCAGACACGCCTTTGTGCATTTCATTAGCCCATCACTCTAATCTGATTCCACAATTGGAATCTGTTGCATATCTAGGTGTTACCATTCAACCTTAGGTTGGAGCCTTCATATCAAGAACAACGTGCGTAAAGGAGAACGCGCTCTAGGCCGCCTGCCACGAATCGCCAATAAAAGATTTGGGATGCGCAGTGACACATTATTGTTACTTTCCAAAGCTTATGTAAGACCTATACTTGAATTTGGTTGCATTTTGTTCTCTGTTAGCGCAAACTACAAGGTTCAACCCTTAATCTTACTGGAAAGGCGTGCTCTATGTCTCTGCCTTGGTCTCCCAAAATCAGTTTCAAACGCCCTGCTTTATCTCGAAGCCAGTGTGCCCGATTTAATTTCCCGCTTTCAAATACGGTGCGAACTTTCCTCAGGTCGTTGGACCCGATGACTAATGTCAGTACTCCTATTTTTGTGTCTCAGCAGGCCTTATTTTTTAACCATCATTGGTCACGATATCAAATGCCACAAATTACCTTAACGCAGATACTTTTAACCCCGATTGGTGTTGATCTCAGTTCTTTGCAGTGGGTTGACGACACGCCGGCAGCAATGGAATTCCATTTTGACCACATCTTCCCACCTCATGCGAAACACATGCCCACAAACATTTTAAACGGCATTCTTTCTGGTCATATAGCGGAATTCCCCCATCATGTGGTGCTTTCTACTGATGCCTCCGTCAGCTGCCAAAAAGCTGCAGTTGGCATCTTTTCGCAGGATTTGGCATGGAGCTATTCTGTCCGCATCCCAGATTATATCCCCATATGCTTTGCAGAATTTTTGGCTCTTGGAATGGCCCTGCACAAAATTCCGTGTCATGTATCTCACGTTATTATCCTGGCTGATTGTTTGTCAGTTTTAGTCTCCCTTGAATCTTCCCAAAATGATTTTTTGTGCCACTTTCTGCGATTTTTTGTCCCGTCCACTTTAAAGGAGGTCCGTTTTGTCTGGGTTCCTGGTCATGCAGGCATTCATTCCAACGAGGTGGCTGATTATTTAGCAAGGTCAGCTCTTGACGGGCCAGTAACGCATCCCGTCCCGAATTTCAGTCTGCTGGCGATCTCCAGGTTTCAGCGGTTCCAACACATATCAGCCAGGTTACGCGATCCCTTACTAAATACTACTGATTATCAGCACTTAGCGTATAAATGGAACGTCCGTTCGTGTAAAAGCTGGCAGTGTGAGGTGTCAATGACGCGACTGCGGTGCAGGATTCCCAGTTTAAATTTATACCTATGCAGATGTGGGTGGTCACCGACAAACCTATGTGACTCATGCGGGGACGTTGAATCTGTGGATCATTTCCTTCTCTACTGTCCAAAGTTCGCACTTCAGAGAAAGATTTACCTGGAGGTCCCTCTCTCCAGGTTAGGGCTCCCTTTATCTCTGCCAGTGTTGTTATCGATCGGACGGAGCGCCAAAAGATTTGCATTGGGCTCAATTTGTGGGGATGTCCATGATTACATAATTGCAACTGGTAGGTTGATTTGCTAACTTTTTTAAAAGTCTTGGAGTTTTTTTTATTATTATTATTATTCTCGCCAAAATGTTCTTTGTTATTTCACTGCGTATATTCGTCTGCCGTTTTTCATGAATATATTTTTCAAAATTCACGTTTGGCTCCGATATTTTGTCGTAATCCTATGGAAATTTCCTTATTTATACCACTATACCTTGGCCAATCCCCCACCGTGGGTTTGTGGCATTATAAAGAGGTGAAGAAGAAGAAGAAGAAGAAGACCGCCTCACGCGCAGTCTTTGTTCGATTCTCGCAGCATTAGGCCACGGTCTTCCCTGTCTCGCCGCAGCGTATCGTTCCTGTCCGCTGGCACTTCCTGAAGGTGAGTCCGAATATCTGCACTAGCCAGCCTCCGGGTGTAGCTGACTGAAAGGAGCTCTTCAGTCTCAGCTAACGAGTATAGCCCCCGACGCTTCCTTGTAACAGCGCATCTTGAGCTATGCAGGATGATCTCTTTTAATTGCTAATTTTCACTCTTGCCGCCGCTTTATCACGTCTAGATTTCGGCAGGATAAGTCACTGGATGAGCTGTTCTGTTTTTTCACTGTATTTTGTCTAAGGATTCATGCGTTGTTTTGCACCGTGCCTACCTACTGCTCGCATTGTTCCTTCAAGTAACTGGTTCATGCACCGCGTCAGGGCAGTGTGCTTGAAGGCGTGTCTCGAGGTAAATGTGAGCTAACTAAAAAAGTTGAATTTCTTTGGAGGAGAAATTCTAGAGGCCCGTGTACTGTGCGATGTCAGTGCACGTTAAAGAACCCCAGGTGGTCGAAATTTCCGGAGCCCTCCACTACGGCGTCTCTCATAGCCTTAGTCGCTTTGGGACGTTAAACCCCATAAACCAAACCAAACCTAAAAAAGTTTCTTTATTTTTCTACTATCCGCCTTAAAATCTCCGCAGTCTTCACAGTGTATTTCTACTGAACAGGAGGTTTGGTGGCCTGAGTTATTTCTTGAATTTGTCCTGTCTGCCGCCAGTTTCTTACTACTCTTGTCATTGGTTCCTTCGTTTGTTTGTCTGTTTCTCCTCTGTTCCCCTGTTTAGCTCGTCGGCCTCAAGTTATTTTCATCTCAAGGCTCTCCAAATGCTTTTAACAACATTACTACCATGTGCGGGCGCATGCCGTGATGGAATAGACTTCAGAAATTATAAAGAACTTTCTGTATGAGCGTGCCTCCAGTATATACAGGCTAAAGCGCTGTCGCGTAGCAGTTTGATGTTATTGTGGAGCACAATGCTGTGATGCGCGCGGAATCTTGATGCCGCACTTTCAAGCTGCATTATGTAACACTAGCCGTTCATCCAGAATTTTCACTCTGCGGCATGCAAGGATCCCTGCTTCATGTGTCGCGGCTCATGCTGCTGTGGCACCACGAGGACAGGGACGGAGACAGAGTGACGACAACACAAGGGCTCAGTATGAATTCGTACCAACTCGCCCAATTCTCAACCCTTTTGAACTGTCGCGGTTCCTTCACCATGCTTGCTTAATGCGGTATGAGGCGAGGTTGATCTCACGAAGGGAAGAAACTGTTTAGCATCGCCAATTCTTTTGCACAGCTCTGAGTCCTGACAGCACATCAACGTTAGTGGAGTCAGAGGATTGGGACGTTGACTTGATGTCCTGAAAGACAAGACGGAGTGCTTGGCTTTTCGTTCTGAATGCACAAGGTTCGAGCACATGAACGGCGGACTGAACAGTTAACCAGGACGCCTGTTTTGACGCACGTGCCTCTGGCCGTCGTTGTTGTCGAAAAGAGTCCCAGCCATCCGTGCTCTGGACTCTGCTAAATGAGCACCTGTTTTTACTTATACACGCCGCAAATTCGTGATGTAAATTAAATTAAGCGCACCCTAGACAACAGGCGAAGTGATTCAACCTACTCGCTCCAGGCGATCCTCCCCAACCTGCTCGCGTTCATAAGCCAGGCAACCGGTGCTACAGCGAACAGACAATCTCAACCCGACTTCTGGTGAGTCCACTGGCCGAAGGTTTTGGAACTTGAACGTGAAAAATTCTGGCTTATGCAACGTTTTCTCCCAAGTTGCTGCTCCAGCAGTGTAGCGGACGCGCTCTGATACGTCGTCGCGGTGCAAGCGGGTGATCAGTGCTCCTTATTCGTGAAATCGGGCTTGTGTGACCGTTTTTTGTTATGCTAGGGGCTGAAATCACATCGAACCGGATGACCACGGTGGTATATACACGAGTTACCGTCTATTATTTTCAGATCACGATCATATCCACTTCATCAAACAATACTAAACGCAGGAAGCGATGCATTTCAAGCTTTCTTGGTCAAAATCGTTGAATATTGGAATATAATCGGGTACTTTTATGTAAATATTGAAGGTAATCGTCCGTTTGTTTCAATTCCTACCGAAATCGTTCTTTTAGTTTTTCCATCGCTCGCATTGAGCTCTCTAGGTTACAATAAAAAAGCAATGAAGAACGTTTTTGATTATAGCGAGAACGTTAGCAGCAAAAAAACTCCAGCCTGCCGAAGACACATGCGGATATATTGATTGTTATAGCAAAACCTTACAATATACGAAAAAATTCAGTTCATAAACTTTTTCCACTTGACAAGTGCATAACTGCTGGGCATGGAAA
The DNA here is from genome assembly GCF_055824585.1 of Amblyomma mixtum. NCBI lineage: Eukaryota > Metazoa > Arthropoda > Arachnida > Ixodida > Ixodidae > Amblyomma > Amblyomma mixtum. The sequence goes on along the minus strand of NC_143016.1, from coordinate 147,822,579 downwards.
GGAAACAATAAACCTTCATATTGGAAAAACGGCAACTGACCGTAAGGTGGAACTAATTAATCTTTAATTTACACGCAGCTGAACTCGCGAAACTGGACTGCGAAAAATTTCACTTCAGATTGCTGTCACATCGTTATTTGCGCTTTTAATTTACTCAAGCGCCTAAACTACAGCGCCACCTATAGGATCTCATTTTTTTCTTACCCAGCGACCTCCGCCCCTTGACGTCGCAACCGCAGCAGCAGCAGCAGCAACCATGGAGCCGGCGACGGACACCACGGCCGCTCCAGACACGAACAGCACCAGCGCAGCCGCGGGGGGATCGACCACGGGCGAGGTCCCGTCGGTAGATGCGGGAGCTGCCATGGAAGCAGAGTGAGACCACCTTCTCTCTTTCTTCTTTTTAATTTTTTTCAGCTGCGTGCTTCGCTCAGATCTCGGTGAACCCTAACTGTTCCCGCTACCACGGAGCGTTTGACTCGCGTGACGTTCTTCGAAAAGGCGCGATTCTTACTTCAGAAGTGCCTTCTAGCGACCAGCTTCAACCTCCATCCCTTCTTAAACAGAGCGCTTCAGGTGTCCGCGATAGCTAGACAGTGTCCACGCCTTTGCTTTCCCTGTAACCTCCTGGTTACTCGCTTCACATCAGATTTGATTAATGCCCGACGAATACGAATGTGCAGGCGCTAAGCTAAAGGTCCCAACTTCAGCGTTAGTCAAACGAAAAATTTTCTTTTGAGGGAATGAATTACGCAGTAGCTGTTTTAGCGGAAATTTTTGAACGGGCCTCCAAAGCGCCGCCTCTTTATCCCTTCCTTCTTTCACTCCCTTTCTAATCCCTTCGCTCAGGGTGTGGTTGAGATGTCCAAAACGTCCCGGTAGCTCAACGGTGAGGGCGCTCGGCTACCGAGCCGTAATTCCCCGTTTCGAATCCAGCCGTTGCGGCGGCGTTTCGATAGAGGCGAAACGCAAAAGGCGCCTTAGTTCTGTGCGATGTCAGTCCACTCTAAATATCCTACAAGTAGCCTAAGCACAAGCGGTTCCTTTCTGCAACAGGTGAAACACGCTGTGACCTCATTTTCGGGTTCCCTTCTGTGTACGGCTACTGGCCCCACTGGCGGCAGATCAAATCCTAGCTGCCTCTGCGGTGTGCGAGTTCAGTCCACATGAGGTATCCTCTGGGGGTAGTAATTAATCCGGTGCACTCCACTGCGGCACCTCTTTCTCTCAAACTTCTGTGACTCCCTCCTTTATTCATTCTCTCACGGTGCACTTCAGGTGTTCATCGTGTCGACGCAGTTACGGCGCCTCTCCTTTCCTCTAAACCTATTTCCGGTGCCTATATGATGTCTCCTTTGCCCAGACCCGGTTGCAGTTTATAAAGGCGCCCTAAGAAGTTTTCTCTCCACGCCGCTTTGAAGCAGAGAGAGGGAGAGGTAAAAAACTTTATCCTAAAAGGAGTGAGGGGCGAACCCATATCGGGCGAACACAGTATACCAAAACAGGGACATGGACTTGGCCTCGAGCAAAATTTAGAATAGCAGTTTTAGTCAGTTAAAATGTATCAGACTTCCCTGCGGGTGATGGCAATTGCGATAACGGCTTCCGCTGCAGCGTCTGGGAAGGTGTCTCGGGGGACAGGTACTGGGAGGATGGAGGATGAAGAGTCCACCACCGCTGCTGCCGCTTCATCAGCCGTGCAGGCAGCCTCCACCCATACGGCGTCCGGCTCGGTGGTCGTGGTCGTGGTGAAAAGCTTTTATTTACAGGTCTAAAAAAACTAAATTATGCAGCAGCACTAGTCACGACGTCCTCTGTCGAGGTCAGCAGCCAAAGTTCGAGGTTCGGCTCGGTGCTGTACAAAGCAGCCTCCCACTGCTGCTGTCGGTTGAGGTGCCTATGGCGAGGGTAGGGGGGGGGGGGGGGCATTTGTCCTGGGCAGGAGAATAGAATATGAGGGTAGTTGGCTCTTAGGCTGTCACTTGTGCGGCAGGCCGGCGAGTACGCTCCGAGGTGGAGGAGGGCAAGACGTGCGGGAGGGAGAAAGGTGTGGGCCTGAAGGTGGCGCCACAAGCGTTGGTGGTGCTGGGAAAGGGATTTGCGCGGAGGGATCAAAGTGAGACGAGAGAGGCTGTAGTGTAAAGTAATATCATGGTACGTGAGGAGCCCTTCGCGCGTGTCCACTTCCGGCGGGGGCGGGCTTGCTCGGTCCGTCGAATCGCGAGCGATATAATTAGCCGCCTCGTTGCCAGGGTGCGGGCACCCAGGTGATTTGGATGGGGCGAGAGGGGATGGTGTCGGGGATGGTGTCGGAACGTGGCACCCGATGGCCGGGGGTGCCACCCGTCCAGCCGAGTAGTTGTAGACCACAGGCTTGGAGTCACTGAAAATGTGTTCTGCGCAGGTCTGCGAGATGGAAAGGGCAATAGCCGCATCCTCGGCGTCTACAGTGGTCGAAGTGTAAACTGAGGCAGTAAGAATGAGTTGGAGAGAGTTGTCAATGACTGCAAGGGTGTGGGCTGGGTAGAGGGTGTACGAGGCGGCATCCACATAAGCCACGGAAGGTTTCCGTCCGTACTCACGCCAGAGCGCGGAGGCTCGCGCTGCTCTGCGGGAGAGGTGATGTTCAGGATGCATATTCTTAGGCAGGAGATGAATGGTTAGGAGGGAGGAGACATGGGAAGGGGTGGGCAGTGAGGTGGGAAGGGTGATAAGTGGGGAGAGCTTAAGGGTGGAGAGAAGTGCGCGACCCGGACGGGTGCGGTAGAGACGGAGGAGCTGCGCCGTACAATGGGCCTCGGTCAGCTCCGTAAACGAGTTGTGACCACCCATGGACAATAGCCAAGCCGTCACGTGGACCTATGTACGTGTCTCTTTAATCCCCAAGCCCGGTAAGCCTCTTGCCCTAGAACACCTCCGGCTTGGAGCCGGGCGCTCGATGGAGTGCCTTCGCACGGGCTCTGCGGTGCTGCTCATGGTGAGACGAGTACTTATTCCTCGGGTGCAGTTTCATGAAGAGTTCGAAGGATGAAGGGTTCGAAGGATGGCGAGGAGGGTTGTGTCGTTGGTCGATATTCTGATTCGAGGGAGTCAAGGATATACCGGCCTGTGGAGGCTTGCGTGAGCTTGATGTATTGGGCTTGTCGGTGGGCCTGCACAAGTTCCCCGATCGTGTTGTCGAAACTCAGGCCTAGTAATCGTTCTGCGGTGTGCTGAGGGGAAGATGAAGTGTTACCTTAAATTCCTGGCGGATCAAGGCATCCAAAGCATTTAGGTCACGTTTGGATACTTGTAGGCATGAGGTAGTGTACAGCACACTGCTGAGGACGAAGGCATGAATGAGGCGGCAGAGTTTATGCTCCTTCATGTCTCTATGATGGCCCGAAAGCCTGCGGTTGAGATGCGCTATCGTGCCTACAACCTTCTTTTTCTCGAGGGTGCTGGTGCTTTTTCCACTGTACTCAATGTGCACGGCCAGTACGTGGAGGTTGTCAACCTCCGGTACCAGGTCCCCATTCAGTTCAGCGGCAATGGGGGAGCGAAGGGAGCGGCGGTTGTTAGGCCGAATGAGGAGCAGTTCAGATGCGGAGCAAGACAGTCCGATGTTCCGTCCGTAATTTTGTGTAAGTGGGGGCTGATTCTAGTAAGGTGTTGTCTATGCCGCCGTCACTGCTGTGGGTAGTCTACTGCGTGAGGTCGTCGGCATAAAGAGTCCGCTTAAGGTAGGGAATAGTTGCCAGTTTTCGGGCGAGGGGGATGAGGGTGATGTTAAACAGGAAAGGGAAAGAACGGACCCTTGAAGGGTGCCGATATGCTGAAGCGTGTACGAGGAAGTAGAGAGAGGGCCGAAGTGTATCTCAGCCGTGCGGTCAGTGAAGAATTCTTGAATGTAGGTGTACGTGCGCGCACCCACATTACATGGGGATAGGGCAGTCATGATCGCCTGATGAGTCGAACTCCGTCACCATTGTTTGTTTTGTGCACTAACTAAATTCTTACAAAGTGATGCAGTGAACCAGAACTTTCCCTTTTGTTTTTTCTGCACTTTGTTGTAGGAAGGAGAAGGCAACCAGCAAATTCGAAGAAGAAGCGGAGCCGGCCTCCTTCCTGCAGCTGGTGAGCGTGAGTCGAGGAGGCTGCTGTGCTTTGCTTTAAGCGCTGCCTTTTCCTTGGTGATATCATCATCATCATTCATTGTCCCCGAACGGCCCTGGGTTGGGCATTGCACAAGGCGGGGGGGGGGGGGGGGGGTGATAACGAGTAAACTATGCACGTGGTCATCAAATTATACAGCGAAATAAAAAGCAGAGAAGCACTGTTCCACTGACTTAACCTACGCGCGCGTGCACACACACACACGCGCACACGCACAGACGTACGCACGCACGCACGCACACACACACACAGTGAGTGAATTTCTTTGCTCTTGATTTTACTTACAAAAAAACGTTTTTGGGTGGTTAAATTAAGCAATTTCTTTCTGCTCGTTTGTATTTGTAGAGAAATTGCAGAGAAGCCGTTGTTGCCATACAGAGTTTATATGCAGACCTATAAAAAACAAATAAAGGAGCAAAAATATATATTTTTGTTTTTTCCGATAACTGCAGCCAGTTCAGGGGCTGCAGTTATGGAAAATGGCGCGACAAATGTAGGACACGAGCTGAGATTTCGCACTGCGTTTCGTGGTCGCTCGCGTTGGCGTTGTTAGCAGGGGGCGTAAGTGTTAAAGAAGGCGTCGGAGGAAGACACTGTATACCAATATGAGTAAGCCAAGCTGCTGCTTCAGGTCGCCATTAGTTTCCTGTCTCAGCTTTGGATTAACACTCCTTTATATTCATTCTGTGAAAAAACTGCAAAGCATAGACAAATCCGCGTTTTCTTACTGTGTCCAAGCCGGTCATCTATTGACAAGCACGTGCAATCTTGACATCACGACTCGCCAGGCTGGGCTTCTTGAGGGGGTTCCCGTCACAAACAAGCATGTTTTCTAATCCGTTCCTTCACGTAAGTGCCGGTCGTCCCTTAAGAGCAATCGCATGATGGACGCGATCATCAGGCCAAGGCGTAGCCGAACTAGGGACAGCAGGAGTGGTAGAAACAGTTTTGGGAGAAACAGGACAGTTTTGCTTCCAGTCTCCTGGCTTTGTTTATTCCTAATCCTTGCTATCCGAAGAGCACAAAAAATGCAGCCTGCTTTCTCAGTTCGCATCCACCATGGTCGCGTGTCCTTTGCAGTGGCTCCGGGACTTTGAATTACGTGAAACGCTACCCGTGAGCCAAATCAGTGTTTAGGCCATGTGATAGTCGTACAAGTTATATTTACAAATTGCATGCAGAATACCGGTCGACAGTGCGCTTACACAGCGTTAAAGCGCTCTGTGGCAGTACATCAAGAGTTTGCACAACTCAGCAATGTTTAGCAAGTATGAGTAGACTTCTCTGGTCGTGTGAGCCCTGTCAGGAGCGCATCCTTTAGCTGTTCCTTCATGCAAAATATCAGAGGGGAAAAATTCAGTTCGACTTCGCACTACAATATAGGGGACCATTTACGTTCTTTATCCTTTCGCAGACTGTCAAAAATAGCTAACTGTCAGCGAATGACTTCAGCTTTCCATCTCCTCAAAATAATACACTAGTAAGCAGCGAAGCGTCGCTTTTATTCAGATGTGCAATGCTGCTTACTCACCGTTATTGGCTGCATATGCAGCCACTGGTGAGGTCCGGTCGCCAGCAGCGTTATCCTACTTAGTGAAGGAATTTCTTATTTCCCGGTTTCGTTCGGCTATGCCGACATTCGAAAGAGAAAGAATGCAAAGCCTTTGAGCTGCTGTTTCAAAATTATTCCAGAAGCAGAAAGAGACCCAAGTTGACGCAGAACGCACTTGATATTCGCTCCAAGTGTTGTGACAAACGGTGCAAATAAACAAATAAACATCCTCGCGGCATCCAGGTTCCTCTGTCATCGCTATGATGCCTTCAACTAAGCGCCTGTCTCGCGGTTGACAGCTCGCCTTCCGGTATTCGGCACATGTGAAACTCTGTGTTGGACCAATTACTTTTGCGGGAATGAATACTCTGACATACGCATTGCAGTCACGTTGCTGACCAGCACCATAGGTCGTAAAACGGGCGTTCAGGTAAAGACAATCTGCTTAAGGGCAGCAAACCACAGCATACTTTTCAAGACTCCCGGTACTCTCTTGCACCTCTCCTACTACGCGTGACTGTAGCGGTGGATTGGTGCATACATACCTGCTGCGAAAAATGATAACCCTAAACTGCGTCCTCGTTTGAAAAATAGTGGTGTGACATCAAACGAATATGCCAAAGGCTGAACACACATGGTCTTGCATGTCTAGAAACATGTGCGGCTGATATGAGACGCACAGCACTGGGAATGGGGTCTGACGTACCGAGCAGCGCTTTATTGTGAGTACGATGGTGTACTAGTGTACTATTAGCTAATCGCTTGGAAGACTTACGGACTATGGTTAATTTTTGTGGAGACAAAGAACATTGTCTTAGCTTCATGTTTAGCGAAATTAATTGAGATGTGAAGATTTTCAATGCCTGCACTGACGAGGTGCTTACAACACAAGGCCATCGATACCCACACGGGGGTAACAATAAAAATAAAACATCAGTGCTGGTGGCAAAATCTGTGAAAATAGATGAAAGCGTGCTAGAAAGTTGACCGATTTGAGAAATAACTACTCAGTTCGCCACCGAGCATGAAAAAAGCTAGCTCCACCTGCGACGTCCGGAGTGTTAAATACGCCTGAAACAAAGAAGTCACTGCTAGGTGAAGCACTCTCCCATAAAAAGATGCCCGTTACCATTGTGCATATTTCCGCATAAAGCGACTAAAATGGTTAGGTCAGCACATACCTTGTCCGTGGTTTTTCCACACTTGCTTCAATAGGTGCCTCAAAGCGGCGCTGAGCGGAGAGCATGCCTTGTGATCACCGAATACTTAACATAGAGATTTAGGACCCATAAACAAGTAATTTCGGGCTGCAGAGGCACCGACACACTGCTGTAATATTACTGGAGAGGGCAACGTGTTTTGGCTACACAGGCTAATACGCCGTGCAAGATATTTTTCAGGAGCTGTACTCTCATTTCAAACTGAGAATTGGCGTCCTTCCTTCGATTCTGCACAATCTTCGCGCTCACATTGAGCTTCGCCTTATTTCTGCTATATTTCCACTTATATTTGCCCTCAGCATTATAATCACTGCATAAACTTGCCATTCCAAACTGCGCAAAGCTCCTGTTTAGATCTTGGTGTTTTCGACCCTGCAGTTCAAGTACTCGTCGTTCAAGGACCACGCCTTCACAGCCATCGGGTGCGCGGTGGCAGTGGTCACGGGCTGCTCCCTTCCCACCCTGGTCGTGCTCATGGGACACCTGCTGCGCAAGTTCATCGTCTTCCAGTCAGTCGAGGCGGAGCTCTGCGGAAACCAGAGGTGCGTACAATTGATCCCCGCTCCGCGCCCTTCGGGGAGCCCTTGTACCACTCGACATTGCAAGATTTTAACGCCCGCCTGTAACCCACTCAGCAGGGTGCAGCTAAATACGTTTTGACAACGTGCGCAACTTTCCTTCACTTGCATGAAGCTAAACCGCCAGTTTCGCATGTCGCATTAGTGGGAGGTGCACTACTACTTGTGAGGTTGAAGCCCCGGCCCACCTTTCAAGATTCAAGACGAGTTCGCCAGCTCAATCCCAGCCACTAGAGATGCATTTGATCGCCGCGAAAATCACATATCCGGGCGCTCAGATTTAGGTGCTTGTTATGGAATCCGAGGTTGCTGAAATTAGTGAGGAGACCCTGAAAACATGTGCCTTGAAGCCCAAAGAGTGGCCTTAGCAACTGAAATTTATTCATTTAATTTATTTTCTTTCTTTTCCTCTGAAGCTACTGACGCCGATGTTTGTGTGAATATTGTCACCAGTAACGGAGCATAAGTTTGACATCACAAACAAATGGTAGCGCATTTAGCGCTAGTTACATCGTCATGTAGAATAAAACCATGTGAACGAATATTTCTCCCTGCCCTCTAAAAGTAACTATACGCAAAAATTCTCATTCACGACAGCTGATTTTGTATGCCTCGCAGCAAATCTGTTCTTCACTTCTACTGTCACTCTGGTGCCGACTGCACTGTGTTCTTTTCTGGAACTGCCTTCAGAAAGCCCTGTTATGATTTACCTTTCGCATTTTGGTGGTTCATGGCTTGTGCTTTTAATCATGCTACATTACATTCAGAGGATTCTGATTTTGCATTTCTCAGGTATCTTCCATTCCAACATATCACCGTTTTAACCCAGTGTTTGGTGCGTGATAGGCGTCGCTGCTTAGGCGCCATAAAATCCAACACTACGCACCCAGATATTAAGAAGACTTACTTATTTCTGGTTGTTGTGTTTGGCTTTATCATCTCATCTCGAGCAAAGATAGGCGGTGGGGCAAATTTGCAGTGAGTAAGTACCTAACATTGAATCCAGACTGTGTTAGAACGGCAGGACTGCACGTCGTGCGGTGGACGCCCCAACGTGTGTATGCGAACGCTTCAATGCCACCTTGCGCACGTGGTACGCCCTTTTCAGGCAGCCATTAAGGTCATTACCTAACCACGCGGATACTTGGCAGATTAATCGACTGTACAGGCTTTCGAGACGCACTGTGATATACAATCTGCTTCACGTAAATCGAGGCGCATACTTCAAGGTATTCATGTCCTATTAGTACGTAATTACTTTTGGCTACTTGAATTCGAAAAACTCTATACAGGTGAAACTTTCTTTTAAGATGTTGCAGAGCGCGACGAGAACTCCCTTTGGCAGCATCTTTAAAATGCAAATTAGTCGCAAAGCGGAAACAGCTGTGAACAATATGCATACAAATCAATATGCTTATGACGTCACCGCCTCCCCTGAAGGTACAGTTCTTACTAGTGGGCACTTAATTGCGGCCGCCGCGGCTGGAATGACATACATAGGGACCACACTCTCGCTATCGGCGTCAGTCAGTCGTGACCAGGTGGGCCGCTGACAGCGTTTTTGGCGCTTTTAGAAAGTTTTTGGGTAGCTAAGGACACTGGGCGTGAGGGCTATTGCATAAGTATGATGAGTATTGGTTACTCCTTTTGCCAAATGATAGTGCACCGACTACGTAGTGAAATATTTGTTTTTTCTCTCTCTTGTCCAGCTTTTGAGCGTTTCGTTTAATTATGTGCCCCTTGTCCTTCTTCTCTTCTCGCTTGTCGGTGGCGTTGCATAGCAACACCGTCCAGACTTTCGGGGTCATAATGCTCACTCCGTGACGTCACGAGGTAAAGGCAGGTTCGCGAAACAGACTCGATGATGCCCGTTGTTATATGGAGGCGACCATGGCAGAGGGAAGCACGTGTTGGCAGGTCTGACAGGGGAAGGGAAGTGGTTATAAATGTACCCTACAACAAAAGGCGCGTTCGTGGATTAATCCCACTCAAGCCATACGACGATCTTGAGTGCGCAAATTTGAGCGCTTCCCTTCTTGCGCACATGGCGGCGTTGCGCACTCGGCACCGTCTCGTGACGTCACGCAGCGAGAACTGTGGCCTTGAAAGCCTACCTGGTGTTGCGCATAGCATTCTATTTCTATTCTCTGCCTCACATCTATTCCCCTCCTCTCTCCTTTTATGGAGCAAGCAAGCGTCGTGTCTCTTCTGTTGGGAGTTACCTCCCTCTTTTCGTTTTCTTCTGCGTGACCAGCCAACGTAAAATGTGTCGTTAGCCTAAACTCTAGACGTCCATGCAGTGCTGTGTTCGGTGACATCTTGTTCTGACACAGTGGTATGAAGCCACAACCACGTGGCCAAGTGACCCACGAAGACTGTTTTCTCTAGGGCTCATGTTCAAGACAGCGAGAGCGCCCCTCCAAAAAATGGTCTATGGCGGTTTAACGTCCCAAAGCAATCAGGCTATGAGGGACGCCATAGTGAAAGGCTCCGGAAATTCAAACCACCTGGGGTTGATTAACGTCCACTGACATCGCACAATCACGAGCATAAGCTGCACTAAACTTTGTAAAAATTATCTATAGACAGTCTATAGACTTTGCCTTCCTGTGAATATTACTTTTTGCCTTTTCATAGTCTCTACAGTGTGTACAGACAAAAGTATATGAAAAGTGTATGGCCATAAATCTATAGATTGCCTACACATAGCCTATAGGATTTGTATTGCCAGCGGAATATTCTCTAGGATTTGTCCAGAGACAGTGTATGGATTTTACACAGAAGGCTATGGACTACATAAAGAAATTTTTTTTTGTAAGGGTGGCCTGTAACCTCACAGCTCGCTCTATATGCTTCTGCAGCAGTACCAGAGAAAATTGTTCCCGATTGCAGCACACAAAATAAAACTTTTCTACTGCGTTGCTTACGCGCTGAGCGGACACATTTCTTTGTGAAGCTCGTGGGTCCTTCTGTTCAAAAATTTCGCACGAATTTTCCATAAATGCGTCTCGTGTAACATCATCATTCATTCAGTGCATTCGCCTAAACGGAATTCATTTTGCTAGTTCAAGGCTGCAATCATAGACTGCTAGAGTTTAGTGCTTTACACGGCTGTGCTATTTATATCGGGGATACCAACCCTCATTGCACACAGCGCGAAGCGTTCCTTTGTGCCGCTTTTCCTTCTATCCACATTATCTGACTTATGAACATCGCCTTTTAGTTTTAAACCATTTCTGACATCACCGGCTTTGGCCTTCATTTACTTAGACGTCGCGATCAGAAACCTTCCTGCATGCATGGCTTCCTTTGAAAAGACAGCATGGACCGAATATTTCCCTGACGAGATGCGGAGGAAAATTTCTACTTCAACGTAGTAGCGCAAGTGAATCACCTGAAAACTATACGAGAATGGGCTGGAGTTTGTGCGTCATCCGCGGTTACTGCTATCGTGCAACTAGGTAACAAGATAGCCTTGTACTAAATTCGTTCATAGGAGCACGCATCAAGTAAACTTTTCCTCCCGTCTCAACTAAAAACTGAACGAGACATCGTTGTGGGCAGCGCTGTGCGGACAGCGAGCGTGGCTATGCTTTCTTCGTCGTTCCGTACGCAAGTTGTGCTTGCGAAACCCGCCTGAAAGGCAGAGGTTGGACCCTAGCGTATGCATGCAAGGGCGCGTTTGGAACCCCTATGTTCTGGTTACTATAAGCATAAGAAGGCTGAAGGGAGCAATTTGTCTGCTGAACACTGCTGCTGTCCGAGCGAAAAGCCATATCTGTCCAAGTAATCGGATTTTATACTCAGCTTATAAGCATCATATTGTGTGAAAAGAAGCGTCATTCGAATACGTGGCGCCAATGCCAATGGTCTCGTTCGGGTTGGGGAGAGCAGGCTGACGATCGGCCGGTTCCAGAGCGAGGCGAAGCTCATCGCGGGCTACATGGCCCTGGTCGGCCTGGCCATGCTGCTCAGCAACGTCATCATCGTGGGCAGCCTCGGCATGTCGGCCACCAAGCAGTCCTTCCGCATCCGCCACTACTTCATGCGCGCCATGCTGCACCAGGAGGTCGGGTGGTTCGACACCCACACCGCAGGGGACTTCGCCGGTCGCATCACGGCGTGAGTCAATGCTATTCGAGCCCACACGCCTTACAGTACAGACACCACTACGTCGCAAGAAACCGGTTTACTAGGCACATGATTGCGTTCTCTGAAATGTACAGTTTCCCAATAAATGGCGTGATTTTACTGGCATTTCGTTTTATTGGGGGGGGGGGGGGGGGGGGGGGGTTGGCTCGCGTCACCTTGGCCAGGGCCACCTTGTTTTAACAGTAGAAATTTTGTGATAGTGGATAGAAGAGTTCAAACCTCCAGCTGCCATCGGTTCTGTAGCGGAGTAAAGTAATGATTTTATTTTGATTTTTTAAGCCTTACAGCTCTTCACGATCTTCTCTGGTTATGTGTCACCTTTGAAGATGGATTTTGCGATGGTTCTGTACCGAAATTGCTGTTTAAAAAGCACTAGGACTAGCTGCTAGCTGAAACCGGAAGTTTTGAGTTTGAGTATTGTACACTACAGAGAATAGAATTCCATGCCACTAGCGGTATGCCGTACTTATCGATGCCTTGTAAGCACCTACGATAGCTCTTTCAGAGTCACTGTTGCAATGTGCATGCTCTAAACGGGAGTACTGAACTGTAAAGCATGTCACAATCGTCTACACAGCCGTAGCAATCCCCCAAAGTTGCCTTGTGCTGCAAAATACGAAGCAGTTGGAGCTGAAAACAGCCTCCTTGCATACCATGCCACTCTTCAATGGGACTGTCATGGAGACATGCTTTGACATAGCCCCCAGCCGGTTTTCATGGTAGATAAGGGATTTGTAGGCGGAAGCACTTCGATACACACAAGATTACATATCTTTTACTGTGCACACGCTCTCATTGACTCGTTGGCAACGCGACATTGAGCTGAGCCACTGCGTGAACACAAGATTTACATACATTAAGAGACTATATTCCTCAGGCTTATACTGATAAGCAAGCTTGCCTCTGCATACTGTCCTACGCTTTAGCTTCTTCAGACTGCGCAGCTCTTACCGCTAATTGCATTCAACCTTAAACAGCAGGCATAAATTCTACTTTCTACTCCTGCATGTCAGAGTCTGCTGGAAATGTGTCGTTTGTGATGAAATGAAAATCGCGCACGTCTTTGTTCAATTCATCGAGGACAAATGCCAAGAGTTAGGTGTACTAGATACCCTTCCCGATATTGCCCCAATACATTATCCACTGCCGCCGTGCTGGTAAACCACTGCACAGCCTCGGGCTTAGCTGAAAGTCCGGGCCGGGTGCAGCATTGCTTTGCCGGGCTTGGACCGGGTGCGGGCTTTGGCTTGCAGGTCCTGGCCGGGCTCAGGCTTGTAGCTGACGGGCCTGGGACGGACTCGGGCTTGTGTAGTGAAGGAAACTTCGACCTTACACCCGTGTATATTTTCTCATTGGGTTAACAAACGGCCGGCCAAGACATTTGTGCCAGTTTTCAAGTATTTCCAGAGCGCGAGCTCCTTGGTTGATATGTTGGTTATTATGTCATGCGGCACTGCATGCATTAAAAAAAATGAACACAATGCAGAAAACTCAATATTTCAAACAAAAAGCACATGTATCACTCTGTTTTCCTTACTCATTTGCTCTGTTTTCAATGCTCAGGTTCTAAAGCACTGCAAGTCTTATCGACTAACTACTTTCGCTTGCCGCCATCTTAGCTATGGGAGAAACGCTATGTATGATGGTAGAAGCATACATACGGTGTTAAAGGCCTACTTGACCGAAACTTTACTTCGGCTAATTTTGCGCTCGATATATTGTGCATGTTATTAACAATATTTATATTTAATATTAGGGATGTGAAGCGTCTAGAATTTTAGTTAGAAGCGTTCAAAAACCTCTGTAGCAGACGACGCAGTCCCCTAGCGGTGTGCTGGATAACTAACAAACCTGACCGGAAATGACGCACACTTGAGACATCGGCATCGCCGGCTCGCCAGTTTCAGGCGTTCTGAAGTGCGTGCGCGCCCCTTGTAAGCTCTTCTTCTGGCGCGTTTCTGGCTGTTTTCACCGCGAAGCTCGATAGTCTTCGAGAAAAATAAACTGCTGGCATCATGTCGACGAAGTTCATGGCCGCGGAAGGGAATACGAGGAATGCGGAAAGCACCATGTATACCTCTCGGCCACTGCCCTTCACCCTCGATCTCGAAAGCTGGTGTCAGCTGTCTGGAGCTCAGGTTTTAACGTGAATTCCCCTCTCTTCTTCAAAAAAGATAATGGTGGGTGACTAACGCTTCTGCCTCACGCTAACCCCTTTTGTGGGTTGGGCTTTGTCAATAGACCTGTCCCGGTCTACATCATGTTTCTGGCCCGATCGGCAAAGCATACCACGAACCGGGTTATAATTCGGAGAAGAAAGGCTTCGAGGCGTCTCTAATCGGGAGAATAAAGAGGAGGGGGGGGGGGGCGCTTGTCACCAGCTAGCTAAGCCGGTTCAGAAGTTAGAGTGGACGGCTTTGCTCATCGGGCAACGTTTGACGGCACGTTGTTTACACCAGGCAGAAATCTAAGGAGAGGTCTGCTTCGTCTGAAAAGGAATCAACATGCACACCCGTTTATTGCAGGTACAGCTCTGCCCAATACGCAATAATGCCGTCGTGCGCCGAGTGTATCTGCTGCCTCGAAGATTTGCAGGCCGGGCTGAGAATCCTGGAAGGCCACATGAGCGTTACTGAAAACGTCGACTTTCTTACTGCCTCACGCCATTCATACTTGAGGTCGATTACTGGAAGCTTCAGCGTTACCATTTGAGGCGCGTCTCCAAGACACCAGAGAACTGAACGCATGTTATTTGAATGATATTTTCAAAGAATTTTGATTATACCTTCTTCATTATTACTCAGTCGATAGAGACACACTGCCTGCGGTAATTTGCGCGGTGGGCGTATACGGTCGACTGGGCTTCGGCAACCACGTCGTCCTGCCCAGCTGTGTGGTTTGAAAAGATTCCGTCCCTGCAGTACACGGGCTTTAAGTGGTTCTAGGTAAATACTGTAATGAACGCAACGCATAAGTTTTTGTTCATTTGAATCGACATGTATTTCGCAACGCGCAGTGGCTTGCCCCACCGAGGCGCGCAAAGATGAACCAGCCCACCATCGGCACCGCATTGATGCCACGGTCCTCGAAGAGAAAAATATATATTTATTTTGCACCACAAATTTTGCTTCTGGCATATTCTTTCGCTTAACGCAGCACTTAATTCTCTTGAGCTCTCTTTTTAGACATCCAGCTGTTTTTATTGATTTAACTCGCGTTCACAGCACCTGTTCCAAATTTCTGTGCACAGGCAGGAATACCTTTCGACGGGGGAGGAAAATGAGAAGAAAAAGGAGAAGACAGGTCATTTTTTTTTATCAAGACAACAACCATATTGCACGCACAGCAGAGCGCAGATGTGCTGTTGGCACGCGCGTGCCCGCTCAAAAAAGCTGACTTTACAATACAAGCACTTCTACTTGGCCGCCATTTGAATATGCTTCCTTCCTCCGCTATATCCGAACTTTGCACAAGCTGTAATCGAATACTAGCAGGCAAGCAGCGCTCACTAGCATTACGGCGCGATCATCTTCGCTGAGGTTGCGCCAAGACTTTTCTAGTCTACTACAGCAAATAAAACACGTTTAAAACTTTTTCTACGGCGTTTCATTCGTTTTAAGATGTGTGTTTTCACATATAACCAGTATTTATCGCACAAAGTGCTGCACGCGCTACCGGTACCAGCGCTTTGCTCCAGCCGCAACGAGCAGACGCTCCGAACCCGTCCGGACTATTCTCAAACATGCGTCACTTCCGGCGGGCGGCAATGGCGCCCGTTTTTCCAGTTTCGGTATTGAAAACTCCGATTTTTGCGTGCCTTTTTCACCGTAACTGCTTGAAACTGGAGCGTAATATTTTGTGGGTAGCATAATGCGGGGGTGTACTATGAAAAAACAACCTTTTTACGGTTTGAAAAATTTCGGTCAAGTAGGCCTTTAAGCCCCATAAACCAAACCAAACCAAAACGAAACATTTTGCCTTAATCAGTCCAATATAGCTCAAGACCAACAGAACCTGTGAGTGCCTTCGCTGTGTTGGTGCTAAGTTTTCTTCTCTGAATGCGTCACACTCACCTACTCCACGGCACACGATTTGCTCTGTAATGCTCCACAATTCATGTTAACTAGTCTCATATTTCCTGACAGTAGTGTTATTTCTTGTTTCTTGGTGGTTCTTTTCCGGGTTTCTCGAAGCATAGAGCAGGCTGCGCTTGCGGGCAAATCTGGACCGTCTCTGGGGCAGAGAATAAATGCCTAATTCATAGAACCCGCGTAGTGCGGTATCCCTCCTTTCGTTCTTTGTGTTCATGCTAAGCGCTTAAACAAAATATAAAACCTCCCTGTTCGTTCTCTCAACTCCTGCATTTCTCTCCCATTCTTTCTGCCCTTTAATTCTACAGAAGCTTTCTGAACCCATTGCCTAAGATACGACAGCATTAGCACTCATTAAGTTTCAGCGAAGCATGGGGCCTGCAGAAGTTGACAATCTCTATTAAGTAATATACCGGACCGCAATAAATGTTTCTGCCTTTTTTGTTGCCGGACGGTAAGAGAGAACCGAGAAAGGGAGAAACAGCTGGGTTTGGGCTCTTTCAGCAGACACCACAGCGCACACCTTGCTGCTTTATGGTCTGGCGTGACATCTTGCGTGTCGGTGCCCATCCGATTGCAAAGTTTCAGGCTGTTCGACATACGCTTCCGAAAGTTAAACCCAAAGCTATGAGGCAGAAGACTGGCTTGAGGAGATTATTATCAGCCATTTGGTATGTCTGTTATTCGATGCACTTTACTTTCTTCTGGGCAAAAAAAGAAATAAATAAAAGAACCAATTCAACCATATCCCGCAACTAAGGAATTTGCACCTCTGTTTTCAAAACGAAGCACTTTTTTTCTTTCTGAAATTCGTAGTAGTAAGAACAGTACTGTTCTTTTAGCGTGATTATGACTCTTGTGTTGTCTAGGACCTGAGCTCGGCCTGCATACTCGGCGGTCCGGGCCGGGCCCGGTAGGTGAGGATTTCCTCGGGCTCAGGCCGGGCCCGAGCATGCATTAGAGAAAGTTGGCTGGGCTCGGCGGGTAACAGTAGAGGATGCTGGGCCCGGGCCGGCCCCGGACTAATAATCATGATCTATGCAGTGCTCCACATAGTACAGCCATCACGCTGTACGTGGATTCACACTAACACATTTTCATAAAAAACCAACACCCCACGTACACATATACAAGAATACCTTGAAATAAAAGAAACGTGCGCAAGCTAGTCAATTTCGCACATATGGCTCACAAGTAACAATGCACTCGGGTAGTGTAATACCCACCCACATGCTCTTAACTCTTCTGATAACACCTCCAAGTCACCTCCAAGATATTAACACTTACAATTATGAACCCGCAATGTTAGCCCTATCACTTAACATGTTTTTATGATTATGTAAAGCCGTCGCCATATATATATTGCTTTTCTTTATATCGCTATCACTTTTTGTCCACTGCTGTATTGCTTTCTGAAGGGGTGCTAGCCTTTGTCAAGCCGTTACAGGCTTTTTGCTAGCACCCCGTTGCATCACGAGTTCTGTAACATCATTGTTGATGCTAAATAAATTTGAATTTCAATTTGCAAGGCAAATGAGAAAAATAATTAGACGGAGTCTCATGGCGTTTAACTTCCCGAAGTACTAAGGCTATGAGGGCAATATAACAGTCTAATTGTGCAACCGGCGTCACAGCTGATTGCAATATTGTCTATCTGTGTGTATATTTGTTGTGTGTGCCTATAATCCATACTGATTATATCCCTCAGTAGGACACGCCGTACGCAATATAGGAAATGTCACAGCACAAGGGTCCCTAGCCACGTTGGTAAAGATGGAAATAATAGAGATGGAATTTTCGTATTGCATCAATAATACCCAAATAAGGGAAATAACAGAATACAAATACCTAGGCGTAACGTTTACAAACACTCTTTCGTGGTCAAAACACATTGAGAACATTTGAGCAGCCGCCTCTCGAAAACTCGGCTTTCTGTGTCACAAACTGAAAACAGCACCTCCTGATTTAAAACTTGTAGCCTACAGAACTTACATATTGCCAAAATTAGAATACGCAGCAATAGTATGGGATCCCTTTCACCTAAAGGATAAACGTGAACTTGAAATGGTTCAGAGAAGAGCAGTCAGGTGCATCTTCAACAAGTACAGGACCACAGATTCCCCGTCACAAATCATGGCTGTCAACCACATACCTACCTTAGAGTCACGAAGATCTATAGCACGACTTAAATTTCTTTTCACGATGTATCATAAGTCACTGAAATTCAACGGACGGCCGTACATTCAACCATACCTGCCACGCGCATCGAGACACCATCACGCTCACAATTTGCTGCCATTCCACGCACGCACTAATTTATTTAAAAATTCCTTTTTTCCTCGTACAGTTAGTCAGTGGAACGATCTGCCGGCTGAAATTTTTTCCACTGACAATTTTGACCAGGCGCTACTTATGTATTTTGTAACGTAATATTCTTTCTGTGTCATTTTCCCGTCTTTTCATTCAGTTGTGCTCTTTGTGTTTTTTTTTGCGCAGTAGCGCATGCAAGTGCATTCTGTGCTGGTTATGCGGATGTCTTTATTGTGCAAAATTGAAATGCGAATTTGTTCATTTTTGTTCACTTTTGGCTGCTCCCCCCATGTCAAACACAAGACAATAACTTATCACTTGATGTTAATGAAATGAAAATATTGTACACATGCCCACCTGCTTGGTCTCCTTGAGACCGCAGTACTTGTAAATAAATAAATAAATGTGCAACACAGTCCGGCAGTGTCGAAACCAAGAAATTAAGCATGGTCCATCGAGTCTGGATGAAGCTCATGTGCAGAAAAATTGAGGGCAAATGGCAGCCGGCTTGGGATAAGGATGCCGACAACAAAGTGCACTTCGTAAAGCCTTCTTGGGAGAATGAAGTCCTGCAGCCATCGGTCAACGATTCATCGAAATATTTTTATATCGTCTTCTCATTGGACATGCGCGCCTTACGCTCATCTTAGTGACAAAACAAGACGAACCATCCTGAAAAATGTGGACGAGCTTAAGAGTAAATCACATTTTCTTCTCACGCTCAGAACTCGAAAAGGATAGAATGGTTGTTTTACTGTTTCGTAACGAACACACATCCAACGTTGCTCGTAAGTATGCACTTGTTGATTTGTCTTGTGTTTTGTGGTTTGTGAAGTAAGCAAATGTCTTAAAGTGCAGATAAGTTAAGTCTATTGAAACAAAAAAAAAAACAATTTTAAACTCACGTCTGACTGGTGGTAGCCTTAGCGGCTTATGTGCCATAAAACTCAACCTTACAACTGAGAACAGCTAAAATGTTAAGCCCACTTTTTGGAACGATGTAGTTTGCACCCTCAAACCGGCCGAGGCAGAAGTGACGTTGAGTGAAGGGATTTTCGAACCCTTAGTTATTACAGGCCACAGCTGCTTTGAGTCACCTTTCTCGACATTGCATTACTATCAAACAGCGTTTCTTTGTTTTAAAACCGGTGCTAGAGTCTTTGTTGGAATTAATTGTTCTATGCACTCTGGTTCAAGCTTAGCTGTTTCGCTGACTGTTGATAGGCTTTTTAAAAATGTCCCTTTTTCTATCTTTCTGCGTTAGGGGGTTATCGGCTTATTTTAACAAGCTGTGCCACGCCGCACGCTATGACAGGGGGACCTGGGTTGATTTCCACCACCTTGTACTTGCCAAAGAAATATCGTTCGTTGTTGCTTGGCATGTAACCCAGACTGCTGAAGTGGTCGTTCAGAGCGTAAAACCACTTTTACCTAGTGTGCTTTGACGCAGTAAACGCATTTGCAAATATTGCCAGCCCTGGAAATCCGGAAAAAATCTTGTAGTTCGCACGGCTCTCACCCCTTCCCGCATGGTGCTGAACACTAAAAATCAGCGCCGGATTCGAAATTTTTGGTGCATCTCAATGATTGTCTGCGGGCGTCGGAAGTAGTTGGTGTTAGTGCAGGAAGCAGTTTGTAGGTTAGATTTTGCAGTGATGGCCCATGATAGGTACCTTGTTCACTCACTCTCTAGAGGGACATTCTAGTTTTCATGAAGTTACAAGTTTAAAATATCCCCATTCATTTTTGTTGTGTTCCCTACTATGGGCCATCAAATGACGCTAATTGCTGATTTCCAGAAAAGCTGGGCAAGTTGGAGCCTTGGAGTTGGAGTTGGAGTTGGGAACAAGCATAAGCTATAGTGTAGCGCATTTGGGTTCTCCAACCACTTTGATGTTCACCGTTAAGCTCTCGTGGAGGCGGCGGTGTATTCATTTTTCGAGTTAACATCGTCAGCTCACCTATGTCCGCTACAGGAAAATGGCCTCCCCCACTTACATCCAATAAACCTCCTCTTGTGCGAGCTGCTCCCACAGTATCCTCGCAAAGGTCCTAATCTCACCGTTCCTGCTGACACTTTTTGCACCCTACTAGGCGTGCTTTCTCATGGTACCCTCTCCATTACTATAATCGACTGTGGGTTGGCTATCTGGTTGGTTACCTTCCCTTGGCATTGTATGCCGTCGCAACGTTTCTCTCTTCTAGTTGACTTCAGCCAGGATATCATTAACTCGCGTTTTTTGTCTAACCACCTGCGCTCTCTTCCTGGCTCTCAAAGCTACGCTGAAAATTTGACAAATATTTTATGAGCTATGGAAATATTCCTTTTCATAGCTTGCTGCACTTTTCTCACTTTAACTTCGAGCATTTTGCCTTATGGGAGCACAGGCAGGATTTCCTATATGGGAGCACTTGGAGGATACGAGTATTAGTTAAATATTTTCATCTCGGGGGCTCATGGTGAACTTCCATTCATGATATCAAAATGCCTTCCAGGTGCACTCCATACCAATCTTACTTCTTACCTCGTTGTCAGGATCTTCGTTCGCTACCCCCTCGCCCCCTCCCTGGATAAATGTATGCCCAATTCAATGCCAGGGCCTCACAGCATACCGTAAACTGTTGTTCCCTTTTAAGACCGGTGATACTAATTTTACACACTCCTCATTGCTCTAACTGCATGCGACCTCGGACATGTCCTTAAGTTCCTCTCTTGAATTACTTGTAGCGGAAGTCACCAGCAAATTCGAAATCATAATTATGTTTTACATTAATTTTTATTCCTAGCATTTCGAGCACTTTCTATAGTCCATTTCGAAAGCTTTCATTTCAGTGTGAAATCAAGTTAAATTCATGAGAGGTGCAAAGAGACTCCGTTGATGTATTATTTCCTGAGGGCCTAACATCATATCTACCATAGCTCAGTTTTATAGTAAGAATTGTGTCTGAACTCTGCGTTACGTTTTCTTGTAGAGTATTTATGTTTGTTTAGCTTTTTTAGCGCCACAGGGGATGAATGACAAAGCATGATGAATAACTCAGACAGGCTGAGGAAAACGATGCGTCTAAAATAAATATGCACAAAACAAAAGTACTTTTCAACAGTCTCGCAAGAGAACAGCAGCTTACAACTGGTAGCGAGGCCCTGATAGTGGTTCGGGAATACGTGTACTTAGCGCAGGTAGTGACCGCAGATTCTGATCACAAGAGAGAAATACATCGGAGAATAAGAGTGGAGTAGAGCGCATTTGGCCGCTTCTCTCAGATCAGGAATGGTAGTCAACCAATATCCCTCGAGAGAAGTATATTACAGCGGCATCTTACCGCTACTCACCTATGGGGCTGAAACGGGGAGGCTAATGAAAACGGTTCAACTTAAACCGAGGTCAAAACAGAGAGCTATAAAAAGGAAAATGACGGGTGCAACGTTAAGAGACCGGAAGCGGGCAGAGTGGGTCAACGAACAAACGCGGGTTAATGACATCCTAGTAGAAATCAGGAAAAAGAAATAGGCTTGGGCAGGGCATGTAATGTAAGGACAAGATAACCGATGGTCATTAAGGGTAACGGGCAAGACACCAAGAGAAGACAGTGTTAGCTGGTGGCGGGAGAAAGTTTGATGGGCGGATGGGATTAAGAAGTTTGCGGTGATACGGTGGTCGCAGCTGGCGCAAGACAAGATTAAGTTGAGAAGTAGGAGAAGCCGGTGGCCTACAGTGTACGTAGTCAGGCTGATGATAAAGACGGTGATGCAATGAGAACTGAAAGAATTGTGCCAAGTTCCGTCTCTGTGCTACTACCTGCTGCGATTTTGAGCGAAAAGTAGGATTTGCGAAACAGTAAGAAACTGGCTTAATCGTTGTATTTGCCAGGACAAATCATGTTTTTATATTACTACGAAGTCGTCCCTGGCCAAATGACTGCATCCCAGCGACGCCGCGTACGACCCGAAGTAGTCCATGTCGTACGCCTAAAGCCCTGTCATGCACCTTAAAGGACGCCGTGTTTCCACATTCGGTGTTTATTTTTGCACAATCCGTTTTTGATTGTTGATAGCCGCATTATGTTCTAAAGCAAGATGCTTCTTTGAGAGGGGAGTAATGCCGCGAGTCTTTGTAGCGTTTGTTTGTTGTGTTTATTTGTTCATGCTTCAATGCTGCCGGCACGCCGCTTTATCGCTTCGTTTGTGACGCAAGACGCGCCTAGAGTTATCTCGATGGATCGCATGCGGACGGAGCCGACTCTAGTTTGTGCCAGAATGTTCTAGTAACTTCTAAAGCTTTATCTCGATGATTCGCTATCGGCTTTAAAAAGACCACGGCCGACAGCGGCGGGCATTCTGTTCGACGACCGCCGAGCACGCTTGTTGCTACGCCGCCGCCGAGTGATTCAGTTCTTTGTGGGCGCATGTCAGCCCGAATAAAGAGAGTCGTTTCGAAGACGTTCTCGCTGTTTTCCTGTTCGCCGTACTGCAGTCACCACTACGTGAAAATATGTTGAGCGTTTCTTTTCATTTAGGTTTATTTTGAGCTTATTTGTGTTACCTGTCATAAGTGACACGGATTAACAAAGAATTTGCTTATGTTTATAATTCCGGCTCGCTCCTGTAGAACAGCGTTTGCGCATGTGATTACGTGTCGCACCCAACTTTAAGTTTGTTTACAGAAAATCAGCGACGTTTGAGTCACCACGCATTAAGATGAACGCTAACCACATCTACAGACCAAAATGTCCGCTCTCCTTATGTAGGAGCGATTAGACACCACAAAATTTGCCTTGGAAAGGTCGTTTGCAAATACTTCGCCACCCTGCAAACTTTCAAGATTCTCTATGTGACAAGTAACAAGAAGCTATTCTTTGCTCGTCCTGCAGTAGTTCTCCTGGTCTATATGCACTGGCAGCAACTCGAGTACACCACCAGATATTCGTGCGGGAACAAAACAAAGCTGCGAAGAAAAAAAAAACCTTTTGGGGACGGAGAGATTAGGAGTGTTTACAGCATTGCCCACAAAGACGGCACAAAGATTTAGTTCCTGGTAAGGTTCGAAACCACAAAGTTGTTTTGAGGCCGATGCGTCAAAGTGGCAGTTAGCGCACTGCTCGAAAAGAAATGGTCACTTTTCAAACTTAAGCAATCACTAACAAATTTATTTGGCGTACTTTCGACCCATGGAAGCTCACCGCGCCCTAATAGCTTCGACTTCTTGTGAAGAGAAGCAGATTATGTGCTCTTGCAATGCACGCGCAAGGGTGGTCATGATGGCGACAGGTTATACCCATCGCTTTGTGATGCGGCACACGGTGAATTATTTGAACAGTGAATGTTTAATTTACTGAATACGAGAAGGATCTTAATCACGGCGTTGTTTGCGAACGCGTTTATTAATTAAAGTGATCATGTCAATGCCTTCTCTGTTCTACCGTTCACGGCTTTCAGCTTTTCATTCTCAAAGCCAAAGGACATAGGAGATTGGTTTAACAAGATAAGACAGAAATAAAGGCGGACGTGCTTTCACCATTCACTTCCGGTCCCATGAGCATTGCTTTCCGCGACCGCTGGCATTTTGCCCTCGGTTCCTTGTGCCATAAGGCGCAAGAAACGCAAGAATATCTTGGAGTATCTGCATGAAGCACATGTGTCCTGCTCGAAATGTGAACGAACGCGAAGTATATACAAACACCTTTTGACCCGTCGTTGAAGGCGCTAGAGACAGTCCCGGGTTTCTCTTGAAATGTTTGTCTAGAAAGAAAGATGATGCTTCATTTGTGTTAGAAACTACAGTGCAGCAATTCTGACGGGGACGACGTAATGTCAGCACCGGTGTTCTCCATTTCGCGCCTGCCTAATCAATGATTTCAGATTGGCAAATCAATTCAGATCGGCAAAATCAATTCAGATTGGCAAGACTAAATTCAGTGTGTCTATTTTTGTAGCGTCACATTTGTGGTGAAGGCCAACGTACCACCGGAAGGGAGCGCATAAGGTCAGAAATTTCCGTGGGAAGAGTGTGATATGCCGCGAACGGGTGAAAAAGAGATTATTGACGGTCGAACCGAGACCTGGCGACACTTCCCCTTTTTTATCTCGCTTTCAAGTGTTTTAAAAAGTGCTTTTTGCATATTTTCCCTCTGTGAATACGTTATTTGGCTAATTTATTTATTTATTTATTTATTTATTTATTTATTTATTTATTTATTTATTTATTTATTTATTTATTTTACAGGTACTGCCAAGCTTATGCATGGTCTTGGGCAGGAGTGGGTGGCTATGACCGTACAGATATATACGCATCACAAGAAAGTGCACTTCAAGATAACGGATGGTCAACAGCAACAAAATTCGCACGGTTCTTTGTACAGAGTTTGATTGTGACCGGAAAAAAAAGAAAGAAAGAAAATGTGTCGAGGGCGTAAGAGGTGAACATGGGGCACAAGAACAGGTTCAGAGCAGAGTACAATACATTGTTTTTTACTCAGGAGTGCGTCTGTGAACGCATCAAGAGTGGGACATTCAACAGTTTGGGCATCCAGTGCATTCCAGATACGTGTCGTCCTAGGAAAAAAAGAGTTGTTGAACACGTTGGTTTTGCACGTGAAATCCTTAACGTTTCTGTTGTGGAATGACCGGGTCGTACGCGCATGTGCGGGTTGAATATATCGGTTTTTGTCTATTCGTGTTTTTTCGTTGTACAGTAAATAACAAAACATTAATCTTTCACAATACCGGCGTGATTCCAGTGCTTCTAAGTTAGCAGCCTGTAAGCGACAGGCGCGGGACATGCGCCGACTATAGCAGTTGTAAAATAACCTCGCTGATTTGCGCTGAACGTTTTCTAGTTTCGTTATGTTTGTTGTTGTGAAAGGGTCCCAGACGATGGCTGCGTATTCCAAAATCGGTCTAATGTATGTCTTGTATGCTAGTAGTTTTATTTCAGGTGGGGATTTTCCGAGGGTTCTTCTTAGATATCCCAGTCGCTGCATTGCTTTATTTTTAATATAGTCTATGTGCTGGTTCCAACTAAGGTCAGGCCTGATTACGATTCCCAGGTACTTAAAACTTGACACTGTTGTTGAAATAGTTGATAGCCAATTGCCACGTGTCGAGGCATTGAAATTGCTTTCCGGTTTTGTCGGTTCATTCAGTACGTTCAGAATCGTGTCTCACGCGCTTGACGTGCACTCTTTGTTTACTATTACTGTCCCATTCGAATAGGTTGTTGTCAATTCTAATCTTATCATACACAAGCCTTATTTTGCTGCCTGCCCTTCTAGCATCACTCGTGCTTTCCCAAAGATGTTTTCTTACCTATCTTGTGGGTACGGAAAAGTCTTCGGATACGGAAATGTTTCCCCCCTTCAACTTATGGCAGTTTTTTTAGCACACTAATTTTTTCACAATTGTCAAAGAGTTTGAGTATGACAGGACAAGGTTTGTCTGTCTGCTTGCGACCCATCCTATGTATTCTGTCGACAGAAGTCACTGTGACGCCCAACGTTTTTTGGAAAACGCTCTCAGTAACATCTCTGGCAAGCGACTCCGGTGTTTCTTCGTTTTCTCGGATACCGAAGAAGATAAGATTCTTCCGCCGACTTCTGTCCTCAAGGTCAACAAGCTTTTTTTCGAGTTGGTGGACAGCTCTTTCCAAGTTAATAACCTTAGATCCAAGCTCTCTACATATCAGTGCAGTTTCTTCTACTTTTTGAAGTATTGTTTCGATTGCACCTAGGCTTTCCTGTATGGCCTTTTGGCCGCTTAGAATTTCGTTTAGCATTTCATCATGGGTGGGCCCTGGATTCTGTTCAACATCCCCGCATAGTAACTGCAATGACTTGCCAATGTCACAAACATATGAACAAAAAGTGCATAGCCTACGTGGGCACGTCAGCTGGATAAAACAGCGGTTGCTACTTTTAACAGTGGAATGCTTGTTACTGACCTGTGTGAACCGAAGGAAGAGATTTGACATGGATTGCTCGTTGCGCCAGCTGACATGCCCTCTGAAGGCGCTCAGGAAAGGTAGACTCCTTTTGTACTCGGATGATGTCGCACCAGGTGGCGTCAAGTAGAATAGATGGCGTGGTGATTCGTGCGCGCAGTCACCGTAGAAAAGGCGCGCGGTGCTGACCAGGCAAGTTGCATCTTGATGTGCGTTTGCCGCCTGAGTCCAGCCGAGTAGTAGGATCTGTGTGAACAGAAGAAAGGGATTTGACATGGCTTTCTCGGCGCGCCAGCTGACATGCCCACTGTTAGTGTTAGTGCAAGGAGTGTAACTCTGTTGGCGTAAGGAGTTGAATAAACTCCTGTTTTCTTCTGATGGACTGAAAATAGAGCAGAGGAATCATTCCGATAACGCGTAGAGTCCTCTTTCTTGGCCTTACAATCGCGTTGCGTGAGGCATCTTTACGAACGGAAAAGATTACAAGATCAGGGCTCAGTTGCACGAGCTAATCCGCAGGGGTGCGCCTGACGTCTGCTCACCACTGTTCGTAGTGTCTGCGCCCTATAGGCGCGATGAGACAAAGTAGCTACTTAGGAGAAGGTAACGCCGCCCTGTCCGATCGGCTCCATGGCCTCACGTTGTCTCTTTACATGCGCTAATCTTGGTAGGCACCAATGAGCCATTGTATTTTACCGACCCACTCTGATTACGAGTAAAAGAGCGGAGGCCAGGATTCCTTGCTTGATCGGAGGTGAATAGGTGCTTGGCAGCCGTCACATCATTTAATGCATGCCGCGTGAAACCTTCTCCTATTGGGCCGGCGACGTTCCGAGGCCCTTGTGTGCATGTACAGGCGCCCAAATCTTTAACTGGCGTGCGCGAGCGGCGACTTTTCTGTTCGTCAGCGCCATATGACGGGGCGAAGTTGGAAACAGGATGAGGCTAAGCGCATGCTCACAAAGCACGCCTGGCTGGGCCCGTCGTCTGCCAGGCTGTTCCTTCTTAAGGACGTCACCCCTTCTTATCGCGTTTCGAGGGGCATGCTGCATGAGTATACGAATGGTTTTGCTCGCATTTTACGTTCCGAAGAACAGCGTTGTAGCAACCAAGCGAGGAAATAAAACTGAAAGATAGACCGAATACTCCCAATCATGCGATAAGCCGGAGAACATATATCGTTCATGTGTTACTTGCCGACGCGAAAGTTTTTTTCCTCTGCACGAAGGGCGCTTATCAACACTCTACGTCCTTTATGCTTCAGCGTGGCGACGCAACTAAAAGGCCGCTGTGAAACTGAAGTAAAGCTGCTTTGCAGCCGTGTTCGCAGCAGGTCGGAACAGTTGTCATGATGCCACTCCGTGTATGTCAAGCGACAAGGCTCCGAATTATAGGAATGTCATTGGGCGGCTCATCGCAGAAGGAGATGCTAAAGCAACTGCAGTGGCTGGGGCTCATCATACGTGCCTACTGGGACGAAGGTTGGATCGAAGACGCTCCTCGCTACCTCGCCAGAAAAACAATAGAAGAAGACTTGCTGATTGTTGCCTGAGCTAGTGATAACCCTTTCATAACGATAATGACCCATGTTCTCCATTCATAATGATAACGACCCATGTTCTCCGGCTTATCGCATGATTGGGCGTGTTCGGCATATCTTTCAGTTTTATTTCGTCGTTTGGTTGCTACAACGCTGTTCTTCGGAACGTAAAATGCGAGCAAAACCATTGGCCTACTCACGCTGCCTGCTCGTCGAAACGCGATAAGAAGGGGTGACGTCCTTAAGAAGGAATAGCCTAGCAGACGACGGCCCCAGCTGAGCGGGCTTTGTGAGCATGCGCTTAGCGTCATCCTATTTCCAACTTCGCTCCGTCATATGGCGCTGACGAACAGAAAAGTCGCCGCTCGCGCACGCCAGCTAAAGGTTTGGGCGCCTGTACTTCGAAGCCGCAGTATTTTGAGTTCGCCTGCCGACTAGAGCGCTCCATTAATTTTTTGGCGTTGTTTAGCAGTCCGGAAAACTAAAGAGTAGGCATTAGCTGAGTAAGACAAACGACTTTGCCATCACAGCCTGTGTACGCCGTGCGTGTTATACGTAGGATTAAATAGCTAAAAAATCACTTTTGACGCAGAAAGAGCTTGCAGGCTGGCGAATTGTGTGGCAAGACTCAAGAGAATTAAACTGTAAACCTGGGGTCATTGGTTGTACTTACAGCGACGAAAACACGGCGTTAAAAACATCGGGCGCAAGAGGAAGCAAACACGACACGGGCGCCTAAGGCGTGTTTCAGTTCCGGGTCTTTTCTTCCTGTAAACACTTGCGAGTCAGCGGCGCTGCCGTCTTCTCTTACTCTTGTTCGCCCTCTTTTAAATCCGCACTCGAACACAAACAACACACAAACCGCACGCGAGAAACAGCTAGCGGAGGAAAATAAGACACTTAAACGTGAACTTGAGCAGCTTAGGAAGCAGCTAAGCGAGGTAATCAGAGAACTACGTGAATCGAGGACAGGCTATGCACCGCCTAGGACTCAGACCCCACCGGCTAGGGCGATGGAGACGGGGCAACAACACCACGAGGGAGGGACCTCCAACGATGAGCTTAAAACCTTCATGATGAACATGCAGAGGCAGATGCAAGAGCAGATGCAACAGTTAAAAAGCGAAATGCAGCAGGGACAACAAAAGTTTGCCCTGTTAGAACAGAATGTCAGGACGCACATCAAGAGCCAAAACACACAGAGAATAACCAATGATGCTAGAGACAGACTACTTAACGAACGCAGGTTCGGCACAGAAACCCCCAACGCAAATAATGGTAACCCATCATGGCAGAACGCCTCCAACAATTAGAGCTGTGGCAGTGGAACTGCAGGGGGTACAGGCAAAAACAAGGCCTCCTGCAGCAATTCATCTATGCCAGAGGAACCCCACCAGACGTAATTATGCTACAGGAAACAAACTGCACCCCTACGCTTAGGGGCTACACGTGTCAGGAAAATGGCCGTACGGCAACTCTCATTAGCAAACAAGTAGTAGCCATAGCACATAACGAAATAGAGGACACCCGGATCGAACACGTGATCACGGAGATAATCCCCAAAAAGAAAGCGCGATCTAAAAGCACTTATATTATAAACCTATACAGCCCGCCCAGACAGAAAGATGGGGACTTTAATAGGCTCTTTACGGAGGCGAAAAAGTTAGCGGGGAACAACACCCTAGTAATAGCAGGTGATTTCAACGCCAAGAGCCCGAGGTGGGGCTACAATAAAGACGACAAGAAGGGACGTGGCATTTGCGCTGCAGCAGAACAGGCAGAGTGCGAATTGCTAACCGACGAACATCACCCAACTAGACAGGGGAACAGCGTCAGTCCAGACACGTGCCCTGACTTAACCTTCGTAAGGGGCGCCAGACAAGCAGAATGGGAGAACCTGCTCGAGAACCTTGGAAGCGACCACCACATTAATAAGGATCAGCACAACCGCAAACAATACCAAGCGGAAAATAGGCAAGGTCCGCCTAACGGACTGCGACGCCTTCAGAGCACACTGCAAGCAGATCAAGGGCGACATTGTATCTGCGGAGGAGTGGAGCCAGCAACTCAGACAGATCCAAGAACTCTATACTAAAGAGGTGGATAGAACCGAACAAACTCCGGAGGTGGACAAGCGGCTCCTCAAGCTATGGGAGGCGAGACGCGGGCTCACCAAGCATTGGAAAAGACAGAAGTTCAATAGGAAGCTAAAGATTAAAATAGCCGAAATAACTAAACAAGCGGAGGAGTATGCAACGCAGCTGGCTAGGCAAGGATGGCAGCAATTCAGCAACGCGCTGAACGGCACCCTCAGCACGGCCAGGACGTGGCAGATCCTCAGGTCCCTCATGGACCCGAGCAAGAACAAATCAGAAAGCGGCAAATCGATTCAGAGGCTGGTGCACCAGTACACGGGCACGGACGAACAGCTACTCGAGGAAGTCCGGGTCAAATGCTACGGCAGAGACCAGGTCGAAAGCTACCAAGAAGAGTACCAGGGCGAAGAGAATCCAACCATGGATCGGCCCATAACGAGAGAGGAAGTCGTCGAGGCGATCAGGTCGGCAACAAAAAACACAGCAGCGGGGGCGGACAGAATCAAGAACTCGCTCATAAGAAACCTCAGCGATGGAGCCATAGATCAGCTCACAGCCTACTTCAACAAGCTCTGGCAAGAAGGAACAGTGCCGGCCGAGTGGAAACACGCGGTAGTGGTAATGATCCCGAAGCCAGGCAAGAAACTCCAGGTCGAGAACCTCAGGCCGATCTCCCTCACGTCGTGCCTGGGCAAGATGTACGAGAAAGTAATCACAAAAAGGATCCAGTCGCACCTAGAGAAGAACCAACTGTACCCAGACAGCATGTACGGGTTCAGAGCCCACCTGTCTACGCAGGACGTACTACTCCAACTCAAGGAGGAAGTACTCGAGAAAATGCCGAGAAGTGGCGAAAACGTTGTCATGGCCCTCGACATAAAGGGAGCCTTCGACAACGTGAGCCACGCCGCCATCATGGAAGGCATCAACAACACCAACTGCGGGGGAAGAACCCACGACTACATCAGGGCCTTCCTAAGCGACAAAACAGCGACCGTGGGACTAGGCGAGCTGAGAAGCGACGTCTTCACCACGCCTTGCAAAGGAACACCCCAAGGCTCCGTGATATCGCCCGTCCTGTTCAATATGGCGATGATCGGGCTAGCAAGACGACTCAAGGAAATCCCGGGCATCCAACACGCGATATATGCCGACGACATCACGGTGTGGGTCACCCAAGGATCGTTAGGGGAGAAGCAAGACAGACTACAAGAAGCTGCGACCTGCGTAGAGACCTACGTCTGGGAGAGAGGCCTCAGATGTTCGACGGAGAAGTCGGAAATCATCAGGATCGGAAGAAATCCTACCAAAGCCTCGCTGGAAGTAGTTCTAGAGGGGCAACTGATCCAAGAACAGAACATGGTACGAATCCTAGGCATGTGGCTGCAGAGCAGCCGAAAATGCAGCCATACCATCAGCCTGTTGAGAAGAGCCGCGGAGCAGGTTGGCAGAATGATCAGTAGAGTCTCTCAGAGAAGGTACGGGATGAAAGAAGAAGATACCCTCAAACTCGTCAACAGCCTAATCGTTAGCAGAGTTATGTACTCCTTGCCCTACCACGCAACAACAAAGGCGGAACGAGAGCAAGCCGACTGTATTCTCAGGAAGGCATACAAGATTGCTCTACACCTGCCCAGAAACGCATCAAACGAGAAGCTACTCCAACTCGGAATCAGCAATACCTTCGATGAGCTTGCCGAGGCTCAATTGGGGGCACAACTCATCAGACTCAGAGGCTCCTCTAGGGGAAGGGTGCTCCTGAGAAGGTTGGGTCGGAACACGTGCGGACTCATAGACAGATACGCGGACGTAACGGACGACCTTAGAAAGACCTTTAATGTAGGACCCCTGCCTAAAAACATGGGTCCTAACCTACACGAGGACAGACGAAAAGCAAGGGCCGAGCAGATAGAAAGGAGGCTAGGCCGATCAGAGAACACAGTCTATACGGACGCCTCCATGTACGTACATGCAGGGAAGCGCTTAGCCGCTACGGTGGTAGTTAATAGCACAGGAGACATGGCCACATGCGCCTCAGTGGAGGTCGTGGGCATAACGGAGGCCGAGGAAATTGCCGTCGCGCTGGCGGTAGCAGAAGGCTATAGGAAAGGCCGATCCCTAAACATCTTAACAGACTCGAAAGACACGTGTAAAAACTATACGAAGGGCAGAATTAGCGGCATGGCCCTCAGGATAATCAGTGGGGCAGCAGCCTCTGCTGAGAAGACACCCATACAACACATAATCTGGGTCCCAGGCCACGCAGGCGTAGCGGGGAACGAAACAGCAGACAGCCTAGCTCGAGGGCTTACATACCGAGCAGGCATGTCAGATGTTCTGGAGCTTCAGCTACTAGCATGCGAGGGGGGATACACAGAGACATTACAACTATACAGAGGGACTAGATTCAAGTACCCACCACCACACAAAGCCCTCACGAGGGAGGAAGCAGTCGGCTGGCGTAGGCTACAAACAAACTCCTTCCCCAACTTGTACATCTATAACAAGATGTCACCAACACAATACAGAGCAAACTGCCCCTGGTGCGGCGACACACCCACACTATACCACATCACATCGGAGTGCGAACGAAATAAAGCATTCCACCAACACGAATTCCCGAGTGCGGAGCAATGGGAGAGCCGGCTCACCAGCAGCGAGCTCGCGGCCCAAAGGGCCTTAGTGCGGCACGCTACTGATGCAGCGCGACTCAGTGGAGCCCTGGACTAGGGGCCCAACCTTGCTGAAGAGAAGCCTCAAGTCGCCGGCGCCACGAAAGACGACGGAGGCTTCGAATCCGCGAATCTCTTAAAAGATCTAAATAAAAGTTTTCTACTACTACTACTTGACGGGTGTGCACCGAGATATGTGAAACAGTTACTGCTTAATTTCCTTTCCTCAAATACAATTTTCATTTTCTTCATTGCGGGCCCTCTGTGCCTTTCTTCTTTCACTCCCACTTCCTACCTTCCTCTACGGTGCCGCTCAGGTGTCCACTCAGATGACAATGAATTACTGCGCCCCTTTCCTCAAAAAGCGTTGCGTTCAAAGGGCAAGGCATCGCGCCAAACGGGTGGTGGCGTTCCGTGGACTCCCCGGCAGCGCTACTACACGCTATCGCGTTCCACTCCTAGAGGCGAGGCTTAAGTTAATTAATTAGCATTCAGGCATTAATCACCAATTAATCATTAATTAGTAATTTGTCCTCACTTAGTAATTAGTACTCAATTATATGTGACGCCACCAGTGCCACAGAAGAACGAAAGTGGGGCGGAAAACGCTTTCGCCTCTACGCACTTTAGACAGTCAAAGTGCCCCTGAATTTTTGCGTTGTGAGGCATTGCTTCGCTTCCTTACTCCCCTCTGTACACAGGCGCGCTCCACCACATCGCTGGATGATAGCCAGGCGCTATTTGTTCGCTGTCATCAGTCACTTTGGGCAGTTACTTGGTCAAGCAGGTTTCTCCACGTCATGAAATGGCTCATGAAGTCGCGAAAAAGTCGGTATTCGTACCACCGCGATGATCCAGCGATGCTTTCATCGCTGCCTTCTTCACTCAGACCTTGCAAAGCCCGTCCGCTCTCTCAACCACGCGCAAGAAGTCTATGATAACATGACAAACAACTTTTGAAAGTTAAGTTCCACTCGCGTGTTTGTTGACGGCTCCATCATTTAATGTCTGTTGTTTTGTTTTTATGCGAAGCATATTAACGTAGGTTTCGGGCCTTCGCGCGACGCCCGGCGGTGGCCACCATTGACCTTGAAGTGAGATCACATGATGTGACGTCACGTGATGACGTCACACCGGCTGCAGATGGGGCCTCATATCGCGCCGTCGGACGTCGCCCGGCGGAGGCCTCCACGCTTCGGTTCGCGCCGTCGCGCGCGACGCGGCGGCGGCGCCACCATCGCTGCATCACGTGATATGTGACGTCACGCCAGGAATGAAGCGGCGCGCGCCCGCCGTCGCGTCAGGCCCGTTTCACATGCTGCGACTAGAACGAAAATAGTCGTCCTAGTCGGTGACGCCGCAGTGCGATTTTCGGGCAGTGGCTTCACATGCAACGCGTACTCAACGAATTCGGTCGGCGTGACAAGCAGGGTTGCTAGATGTCTGCTCATGCAACCCGTGAATAAACACGACTGTAATGAAACATGGAATGTGTTTATGTTATATTATTCATGCGTACTTTTAGATACCAGGTAACATTTCTTATCTTTTTAGTAAAGTAAACAGTTTTGAATTATTCGAGAAGTACGGTGGTGCGCTGAATGAAACCATTGAGACGTGAAAATAGCCCGGGCCACCAAGGCGTCGATATAACGCTTGGGCTCGCGCTGCTCGGGCTCTCTCCTCAATTTGGCAATGGCGACAGTCGGAATATACGACCCCGAAGGCGTGCGCCTTTTGATACTCGAGGAGTACTACCTCCTCGAGAAAAAAAAGTTGCTGATTGCCATGGACCCAGACAGCGTCTGTGAAGCGGAAGACGTCGACACGCCGGCGCTTTCCGCTTCCTTCGATGCCGAAAATCGCCGGCTCCTGTTGCTCGAGGAGTACTGCCTCCTCGAGAAGAAGAAGTTGTTGGAGGGCCTGCCGACACCGAGGCGTTGGTGGGTGCGGCCAGTCTGGGAAAACAGGAAGGCGGAGTCTGAATTTTACACAGCCGTGAGTTGAGAACTTTTAATGTCGCCTTGTGTGTTTTTCCGCATATTTGCTGCTTGCTGAGTCTAGCCATAATCGTGGTGTGCAGATGCCACTCCTGATCTCGGGAGACCGAGATTACTTTCGGAAGTTCTACCGGATGACGCCGGAGCGTTTCGAGGAACTCCATGCGCTGTTGGAGGATGCACTCACAAAAGATTACGTGACACGTGAGCCACTTCCTTCACGAATGAGGCTCGCGATCACCCTCAGGTTAGTGGCTTTACTGCGTGCAAGTTCGTGGGGTGTCTATACGTCTGCGGCCGATTTATGATGTCAGATTCTTGTTCTCATCCCAATAATTCTGTCATTTCTGCAATCAGTGGTTGTGGACTTGGAAGTCTGAAAAGTCACCGCACATACCAGAACGGGTAAGCGGTCATGTCTCTTACCTTCGTAAGAGACATTCGTAAAACTGAGCTGCAATATCGGGGCAAAAACTGTGTTTTTGACAATCGCTTCGGTAGGCTAACTATTTAATTGGAGCGACACAGTTTTGAGAAAAAGAATGTGGAAAGTTTTTCTAAATTTGGAGGGACTGCTCAGTGCCATAAATCTTGCATTAACTTTCTTCACCTTCTCTTTCACTTTTGTCTTTTAGGTACTTGGCATCGGGGATGCATATGCAGGAGGTGGCCTTGTCCTTCAGGGTAGGCATCTCCACAGTAGCCGGGATCATTCACTTCACATGTCGGCTCCTGTGGAAGGTGTTGCAACCTCACTGCTTAAAGGTATGCTTTATGGCATGTATACCTGAAGACTTTACATGCTTTAGTGATCATGCATGCATTTTTTGGGGGGATGATGGCCACATGACCCATGCTTTCTTCCTTCATTTCGTGAGGAAATTGGCACGTAATGACTGCAGACATAATTCAGTGGTTCCAGTTGTACAAAAGCTCCCAGGAATGTGTGATGAGGGGTCAGTGGGCATGGTGTGAATAAAAACAAACTAAAGAGTGCCAGAGGAGCGTAGGCTTTTAACTGAGAAACCGGAATGTAATGCTCGTCCTGTCTACTCTGCTTTTGTTTAGTCTCTTACAGCAGTTTTGTTTTCAGTTCTACAGTGCTAGTACGGGAAGTGCCAGAAGCCTATGCAGCTACGAGTGTTTACGCATTGCATGTCTATTCACTTTTTTAAAAAATACAAATATTAAGATACACTGAAAGCATTAAATAAAGCAGCATTAATGGACTTGTGTAATGCAGATGAACAGTGTCGTTATAATGCTGGTGCAAGAAAAATGTTTAGTCTTGCTGTGTTAACTCGAGGTCTGTGTTCAATATACCCTTGAAATCTCCATTAGCACTTGAATTTATAAATATACCATCACTGCCTCCATGTAACAATCTGATCTCTTACACCACCCCCGCTCATAAATGTGCATCTGATGGCATGGCAAATTTTTATTTCAGATGCCAACAACTGAAAAGTGGTGCGAAATCGCGAATGGTTTCCACCAAAAGTGGAATTTTCCCCACTGCGTGGGCGCAGTGGACGGAAAGCATGTACAAATACAGGCGCCACCCAATTCTGGAAGCCTGTACTACAACTACAAGGTACTACCAGTGCTTTGTTAGGTTTCAGCAAGAATGCTTATTGTTTTGGTTCCTTGCAGGGCACATTCTCCATTGTACTGATGGCGGTTGCCGACAGCAACCTGAAATTTATTATGGTTGACGTCGGTGGCTACGGTCGGCAGAGTGACGGCGGCACACTGAGTGCATGCAGGTTCGGAAAGTGCCTGGAGCAAGGTGTTCTTGGCCTGCCAGCCCCCAAGAAACTTCCCGGCTCTGCAGTTGTCGCACCCCACGTATTTATTGGGGACGAAGCCTTTCAACTTCGACCTGATTTCCTCAGGCCCTACTCTGGCAGGTGCCAGGAAGAAGAAAAAAGGGTCTTCAATTATCGCCTGAGCCGGGCAAGGTAAATTATGGTCTGAAATGCTGTTCTCAGAACATCTATTCATATATGCTATTTATTTTCAGGAGGTGCATCGAAAGTGCATTTGGCGTGATGGCATCGCGTTTCCGCATTTTTCGGCGTGTCATCAACCTTAAGCCGGAAAATGCGGATTTTGTGGTGTTGGCAACATGCGCATTGCACAACTTCCTCACCGAGGACGCCTACTACAGTGATGGGCAATACGTGGACCACGAGGACCACTTCGGTAACGTAACCGAAGGACAATGGCGCTCTACGCTGGCAGCTGATGGAGGCTCAGCGATGCTGGGCCTGCAGCCTCCTGCTGGCCATAATTTCTCTAGGGCAGCAGCTGAAGCGCGAGACATTTTTTGCTCTTATTTTTCTAGTGCTGCCGGTGCTGTACCATGGCAGCGTGCATCTGCCGGGTTGCGGCCATAATAAGATCTTTTTAACAATAAAATTTCGATGGGGCGAAATTCTAGAGGCCCATCTACTGTGCAGTGTCATCGCATGTTAAGAGAACTCCAGGTGGTCTAAATTTCCAGAGCCCCTTCACTGTGGCGTCCCTCATAGCCTGAGTCGCTTTGGGATGTTAAACCCCCCTAAACCTTTTTAACGAAGATCTCTCTCTTGGGTTTTATACTTTCAGGTGATGTACTGGTGGATGGCCGGCATCGTACCAGTTAAAGGGGGATAACCTAACTCTTTAGCTATCGACCAATTTCTATCACCTCTTCCTGTTACAAGTTACTTGAACACATAGTTTCTATCTAGCTGAAAATAACATTTTGTCACGTGTGCAGCAAGGTTTTCGGAAAGGTTTATTGGGGGTTTAACGTCCCAAAGCAACTCTGGCTATGAGAGACGCCGTAGTGAAGGGCTCCCTAATAACTTCGACCACCTGGGGCTCTTTAATGTGCCCTGACATCGCACAGTACACGGGCTTCTAGAATTTTGCCCCCATCGAAATTCGACCGCCACGGCTGAGATCGAACCTGCAGCTTTCGGGTCAGCAGCCGAGCACCATAACCACTGAGCCACCGTGGCAGTCTGTGTTGTAAAGTGTAGAGTTCATCACAGCAATCTCGTGTCTGTACAAGGGCAATAAGAAGCACTGGTGTACACACTTTCTCAATATGATCCTTTTATCAGGAGTAATGCCATGGTGCTTTTTGAGCTTTCATTTTTTTAAGCTATGGCTATGATCAACGCCAATAACATGGCTACATTTTTGTCTGAGCCCTGCGGTCAGATGTGGAACCTGTGTTGGTTGCTTTGTAGACGTCTGCATGCTCAGTACTCATTCATTGTGACTGCTGTATAACGCAATGTTAGATGTGCTTGTGTATATAGTGTATATAATGTGTACTTATGCATGTTTGCATTATTTGTCTGACATGTGTGAAGGGAGCGACGATTTGTTTTGTGAATATTTGTATGCATATAGATTACACTTGTGGAGCTGTATCTATTCTCTATCCAGTGTTTGCCTATTCCTTGTATTTTCGTACCACTTAGGATAGGATAGGACAACTTTATTTGGCTCTAGCACAAGTGTTTTTTTTTTTATGTGGTCAGATGAGTCCATCCGCAACGGTCGGTTGCCCCTATTCCAGGGCGCGTGTTCGCCAAATGCAGCCGGTACAGCCAGCGTTGACAGCACCGCCCACCGGCAGGTAGCAGCTACCATTAAGGCAGGTTATAAATATTCATTCAGAACGACGGCTTGACATCGCCGCTATGGCGCAGTGGATTAGAGGCACGTGTTGCGTATGGAAGGTCGGCCGTTCGACTCCGCTCTCTGTACTGTAATTTTATTGTTTTTTTAATACATTTTTTATTTCCTTTACCTTTTAGGTCGCAAATCGTGATGCTTAGTGGCATAGAACGCCGTTTAAGATTTTCAAAACATTTTCTGCATACTTTTACACAGATTATTCACAGCGCTGGAATATCAGTTTTGAATTTAAACTAAATATTACATGGTTAGTAACAATAGGTTGGTATAGACTTTTAAGCATTATTCAGGGAATAATTATCCCTTTTAGGTAAGCCGTTGTGACAATCTTCAGTCACCGTGATCAATTCACCGTGGTTTCAAGCCTTGTGGCTGTACAGGCTGCAGTTGGCGAATACGCTTCCAGGGCTCTGCTGGATGCTGCCGTCAGCCGAGTTCGCCGTATCAAACCGATCTGGTCATCGCGGCAGTCGCTGGAGAGCAGACCCTCCCATTATTCCACCCTTGGGTTTTGTATAACTGGAACGATGTCGGCTTTTTGACATGCCCATGTGATGTGATACAGTGTAGGTTTTTCATGGCACCACGGACAACTGTGTGCGTAAAGTGTGGGGTGAATTTTACTTAGTGTGTTTAGATTTGCATATGACCCCATTTGAAGTTGTCTCCATGTGACAGCCTTTTCTTTGTTTAAAGATTTGTGCGGTGGTGGGGACCGCATCCTGCTGCCTTTGTAGTTGTTGAGTATGGCCGAGTATTCCTGAGGTACTGGCAGGGATTCCTCAAGGTCGTTGACGTTGGATGCTCGGTAGTTAGTATATCCTCGAGCTATCCTGTCTGCTCTTGGTTTCCTGCCACCCCCGTGTGCCCCGGTACCCAGATGATCTTATGTTTGATCGGCTTGTGTGGTTTTGCATGTGCTTGTTGCATCTTGCAGTCTACAGAGCGGAGTACGCGGAGCGCTCTGTGACCGACTCCGCCACAAAGATTGCTCGAGGAGTACTGCCTCCTCGAGAAGAAGAAGTTGTTGGAGGGCCTGCCGACACCGAGGCGTTGGTGGGTGCGGCCAGTCTGGGAAAACAGGAAGGCGGAGTCTGAATTTTACACAGCCGTGAGTTGAGAACTTTTAATGTCGCCTTGTGTGTTTTTCCGCATATTTGCTGCTTGCTGAGTATAGCCATAATCGTGGTGTGCAGATGCCACTCCTGATCTCGGGAGACCGAGATTACTTTCGGAAGTTCTACCGGATGACGCCGGAGCGTTTCGAGGAACTCCATGCGCTGTTGGAGGATGCACTCACAAAAGATTACGTTACACGTGAGCCACTTCCTTCACGAATGAGGCTCGCGATCACCCTCAGGTTAGTGGCTTTACTGCGTGCAAGTTCGTGGGGTGTCTATACGTCTGCGGCCGATTTATGATGTCAGATTCTTGTTCTCATCCCAATAATTCTGTCATTTCTGCAATCAGTGGTTGTGGACTTGGAAGTCTGAAAAGTTGTCTCCATGTGACAGCCTTTTCTTTGTTTAAAGATTTGTGCGGTGGTGGGTACCGCATCCTGCTGCCTTTGTAGTTGTTGAGTATGGCCGAGTATTCCTGAGGTACTGGCAGGGATTCCTCAAGGTCGTTGACGTTGGATGCTCGGTAGTTAGTATATCCTCGAGCTATCCTGTCTGCTCTTGGTTTCCTGCCACCCCCGTGTGCCCCGGTACCCAGATGATCTTATGTTTGATCGGCTTGTGTGGTTTTGCATGTGCTTGTTGCATCTTGCAGTCTACAGAGCGGAGTATGCGGAGCGCTCTGTGACCGACTCTGCCACAAAGATAGTTGCGGCAGGCTGCTTGTGAATCAGTAAGAATTGTCAGTGACCGCCCAGTCCGATAGCCCTCCGCTGCCGCTAGAGCGACGGCCGCTTCTTCAGCCTCAGCTATCGTGCAGTCTTGCAGGGAGGCGCTGGTAATCTCGTGTAATTCCGAGTTGACTACAGTTGCCACTGCGTTGTTGGTGCCTTGTCCCGTAGTCATGGCATATGTGGCAGCGTCGACATACACTGTTGTATCTTGGGATGCGTGTGTTTTCTGTAAGCGGTCGGCCCTTGCCTCTCTTCGGTCTTTGTGGAGGTTCGGGTCCATGTTTCTTGGTATTGGTGCCACCCTGAGCGTGCTGCGGTACTCATCGGGGATCGTTTTAGTTCTCAATATTTCTCGAATTTGTTCGGTGTAGCCCAGTTTGTCGACCACCAAAAACCAAACTCTTGGGCAGCAGACCATAAAGGGGCTCTCTATGAGCACTGCCTAGCCAACAATGATGTCCTGAATCCTGGCGGTGCAGGCAGATAATCTTATCCTTTGTTGCTGTGGGAGCAAAGCAACGAAAGGATTTTGACAGCATTTCGTTAATAATGTGCGCTGTCATCAAGGGCTCCAATGCAAAGAGCCATGGGCAGTTTACCTCTGATGACAGTGAAGTTTCACTGCACAATTAGACCGAAAATAGTGTTTTTTTTTCAGAAAGAAATAAATGCCTCGAAATATCCCCCACTATTCCTCGGAAATAAACAAACCCTGCAAAAAGCACGGCCTAGTTAAATGTGAGCAACACCTTATTGTGCTCCTCAGTAGCATAATCAGAAACCGTGGCTAGGCTACGTAAATACAGTGGGCAGTCTCTTCTCTCTTTAGGCAATTGAAACAAGATATTTGTGACTGTAATGTCCTGGTAGCTCAGTTTTCCTTGTCTTTGTCATCAGTGTGCCACGTGTGGTCAACAGGTCTCATTCATTCGTCTTTTGTACCAAAAAAAAGCAAGTGCTACTGTCTGTTTTTCTCTCTTTTCCAGTGCAGATAATATTGTCTTGAAATAGGTTGCAGCACAGGCATAGTATGCGAAAAAAACATAAAGCCTGTTTCTGTTTCAGCTGTTCCCCCTGAACACATGGCATTGAGTAAAGCACATTCATACTATTGTTCTATGAGCCTTACAAGGTAATAACTTGCAGTGGCTTCTTTGCTCCATCTTTTCTTTTCACAACTGCAGCACAGTGAAATAAATGTGGTGCCATACATACCGCATCTCTTATTTATTTATTATTATTTAGTAATACTGCAGGCCAATACTTTGGCCCAAGTAGGAGGGGCATATCACAAACAGGAAAGCACAGAAAAACGTATACAATGCAACATGAAATGAACATAATGCACAAAAAGAAGCACAAATGAGAACGTCAACATCGCTAACTTGCACAAAAATGATTTTGCAATGCAGCCATGAAATCGTTTGACTGAAATACACTAATGGGAAGTGAATTCCAATCGTTTACCGTTCGAGGGAAAAAACTGTACTTGTAAGCGTTTGTTTTCGCGAAGATCGGTGCAAGGAAATACTCATGACTGTGTCGTGTTCTCCTCGTACAAGGTCGACATACAGAAGCTGGTAGCGTCATATTTTTTCCAGAAAGAGTGTTATGTAGTAGTACAAGACGATTAATTTTTCTGCATATTTCAAGTGTCTGTGTTCTATTTTGTAACATTATTGAGGACGGCGAATCCTTCCTGGCATATTTCCCGTGTATAAATCTCACTGCTTTTCTCTGTACTCGCTCAAGTTCTTTTGTGTCTTTCATGGTATGCGGGTCCCAGAGTTCGGAAGCATATTCTAACTTCGATCTCACTATTGCATTGTAGGCTAACATTTTAGTCCTTACAGGCGCGTTTTTAAGCTTTCTCTTTATGAACCACAATTTTTTTAGCGCTGCTGAGCAAACATCCGAGATATGAGTTGACCATGTCAGCTTATTGTTAAGGGTAACGCCAAGGTATTTGTATTTGTCGACTTCGAGGACAGTTCTATTTCCAAGCTGGTACGGAAAAATGCTAGCAAATTTTTTTCTTGTTACGCGTAAAAGTACAGTTTTCACACTCTTCACACTTATTTATTCTGATCGATCAAATGTTTAGGGGAATCCCCCAAGGTGGAGTAGATTTGTTATAAGGGTGTAATTACTCATTGACATTCACCC
Organism: Amblyomma mixtum; assembly: GCF_055824585.1. NCBI lineage: Eukaryota > Metazoa > Arthropoda > Arachnida > Ixodida > Ixodidae > Amblyomma > Amblyomma mixtum. The sequence continues at coordinate 147,780,559 of NC_143016.1, read as the reverse complement.
GAGCGCAGCCATACTGCTACAAAGGAAAGCTGTATAGCTTTCCTTTGTAGCCGTATGGCTGCGCTTGGGTGGATGTCAGTGAGTAATTACACCCTTATTACTTATTTATTCTGTCGTTATCATCAAGTAGTAAAATAAGTAATAAATAATAAGTAATAAGGGTAATAAATAAATAAATAACGTAATAAATAAGTAATAAGGGCGTAATTACTCACTGACATCCACCCGAGCGCAGCCATACGGCTACAAAGGAAAGCTGCATAGCTTTCCTTTGTAGCCGTATGGCTGTGCTTGGGTGGATCTCAATGAGTAATTACACCCTTATTACTTATTGTGCTGTCACAATAAATAGTGACAGCACAAGACATAACTAGGACGGGTTTGGTGCCGGGATAAGGCTATTTCGACGTTTGAGCACAGAAATGTTGGCAAAGCTGCCACAGTAATTTCAAAGGTCCAGAATGATTCCGGTCACTTGAGTGCCTTTATAGCGAACCGACAGCCCACAGCACGTGACTATTTTTCCATTTCGCCGCCACCGAGCCGTAACACAAACTCGGAGGCATTCGTCTCGCGCTGAGCGGCAAACTTTACGGTACTTAACCGGGCACAGGCGTGTAGTCCCAATTCGTGAACAAGACTGGGCATCATTACGCTTAGTGTCAGTTTTCTTGTTTAAGGAATAGAAATTTTACTGAAATGAGAGCCCACTCTGTGCACGTGGTTGGCCTTCGCAGTGTGTAAACAATTACAAGGCCTGAAAAATATGCGAGCAAAAGACGTTTTCGATATTTTTTTTTTTAGCAGAGCACAGTATACTATGGTTCATTGCCGTTTTTATGTTCTCGTTAAACAAAGCAGTGCAGAGTACCACTGTTTAAAACGCCGAGAATCCGCACGTGCAGCTGCGTACATATACAGCGTGCATTGAACATGTTGTCTGCGTCGACCTTCCGAGCCGGCTATCGTTTATTGTCAAACAAGGGGCGGCGCAATCACTCATGATCAGAACTTCGACATTACAATTAACAGCGCGAAGAAAAAACATACTAAAATAAAAATGGACCAAAAGAAGTGGTACTCACCGTTGGGGTCGATTGATCGCAAGGCGTCTCTAACCTCCTCCCACAGTCCAGTTTTGTTTGAATTTTTTCTGTAGTCATTCGATTTCACATTCCACAAAAGTGGCCGCCTCTCTACTTCATCGATGAGAAGTTCATTAAAACACGCGCGCGAGCCTTCAACACCTCGAGGAGCAGACATGTTTGCGCACGTGCGCTCGCAGCAACCAAAACACACTTTGTGTTTGCCGCTGCATTCGTTCTGCTACACGTGACCACACGTCCATGACGTCACAATGCTTCCCATTGGTCAGTCGCAGCGCGATCACATGACGCTGCGTACGGATTCCAACCGGACGGAACCGCTGCACGGAATGTGTTGATGATGTTATGACCCGCGTATTTTTAGATCCAAGGCAATATTTCGTACGTTTTGATTAGAATAAATAGTTTTGCTTACGCCGCGGGAACAACTCCCACGTGACCCCACGCCGAAACGGCGCGTGACGTCACGTCACGTGCCGTCTCGGCGCTGCCCATTGGTCAGTCGCAGGGCGACGCTGCGACTGAATTCCAACCGGACGGAACTTGGTCGCAGGCCGTCTGCGACTAGACCGACGGCCCTCTCCAGTCGCAGACCGACCGAATTCGCAGTGTCGCAGGCGAGAATCGCATGCATGTGAAACGGGCCTCAGTCTCTGTGCCCGCAACCGCGCCAGCGTATTTGCGCCGGGCGTGTATGCAGTCAAGAAGCCTCCAAACGCTAAGGACGTTAATAATAAGAATGCAAAACGAAGGCTGCTTCGCATACACTGGGGCTTAACCTTGATAAGCCTCCAACTTTTTTATTTTAATGGCGATCGCACTTTCGCCTTGTGCAAAGAATTCAGGATTAATTGCTAACAAATCGACTGCTTGGGCTGACGAAAAGACCAAGATATCTCTAAGTAAATTTTATCCGCACATGATTAGCACTTTATACCACCGAAAAAAAGTTTAAAATTCATCCGTAGTAACTATAGTATCCACCGAGACAACTCGAAAGCAGCGCTCCAAAAAACACCAAATAAATTTTGCCGAGTTCTCGAAAATTAAAAACCGAGAATTCCAACTCCTACTTACTAACCGCCGGTAAAGAAATTGGGGGTTAGTTTTTGAGAAACATCACTTCTTCGCGGTTTACTCAGCTTTTGTGCGTGAAGGAGCATTCCTCATGCAAGGCGGACGATTCGAGGCCGTGAAAAGATTTTGTAGCAGAATACGGCAGAGAGTTAGACAAGAGCATAACAATTAAGTAATTACATTTGGTTAAGGCACGTATTTTTAAAACGGGTTTCTAGGTGAGTAACAATATGGCGGTCCTTGCTTGAACTTCCTGGTAATTATCCGAAATCTCGGTGAAAGGTTTACAGAATATTCTGTTCATTTCGAATAATTTTGAAAATCCAGAATTTGATTCTTTTGAATTAAATAAAAGGATATTCGATTCGCTATTTGAAATTTTCGAATATATGCTCAGCCCTACTTTAAACTTTGTTGACGCCTATGCAGTGCCCAGGCTCGTTTTGTTTTAGCAAAAGGATCTCCTCGACATGTCTTAGCACGCCAGCATTTGCTGACTAACATCACGCCACCTGCAATGATGCCTTGTCGGAACGCTTCCGGTTCGGTCATTGCACTTCCGGTCACCACTTGCGTCACTCGCTCAGTCCTTTTAATGAGGCATTACCCGTCCTCTCCCGCCACGTCCGGCCTTCACCGCTCCGGCCGCCTCCCATAGATAGGCTCCATGTCAGAATCCCCGCAAACTGCCCCCAGCTTCTCCCCCTCCCTTCACACATACACTCCAACCTCCTCATTGAACCCCTCCCAGGCAACACATATCCCGAGTACAACGCCGCGCGCAGTGCGGCACGCACACGCGCCCTCGCTACGAATCGGAACATGACGCCGTATGGTTGGCCGCAGCCTGTGCGGCCACGGCTGCAGAGGTAGCGATTGTGGACCAGACGGGCTGTACACTCATCACCACCCCACTCCCACCCACCTCCACCCCAAAGTAAGCAGAGGAGGCTGCAATAGGCGCTGCCATTGCCCACATTGAAGCCCAGTACATGCTTCGCGACTCCAAAACCGTATTACTAAATTTTTCTGCATGCAGAATTCACGATACCGCCTACTCCGTCTTACAGTCCCTTCCTGCTACACCCGCCATGTGGAGGTGATCTGGTTGCCTGCGTACTCTGGAAACACTGGTAACGAGGCCGCCGATGTCCACTCCCGAACACTAATAAACTGGGTGCCGGCGGACTAGAGCCTAGAAGACTCGAGAGAGCGCATGCATACCTTCAGAGAGCTGACGCAGGCCTATCGCGCCGAACGTCAGCTCTACCCCCCACCCCACCCAACCCTTACCGACCACCACAGCATCGTTTGGGGCCGCCTGCAGACCCGAACGCTCCCCACCCCCTACCTGCTATCCCTCATCCACCCGGGTGCCTTCACCCCATCCTGTTCCTTGTGCTGCCACCCCACCGCTACCCTAACCTACATCCTCATAGGGTGTTCTGCTGATCCTCGCCCGCCGGGCTTGGAGCTCTCCTCCTGGGAGGAATGGGAGGCCTCACTGCTCGGGACGGACCCGCACTGCGAGAAGACCGCCAACAAGTGGGCCGCAGATGTGCTGCAGCGTCATGGGCTGCAATGCATCTAGCGCAGAGCAGCGTGACTGGCCCGGGCTTGTAGCCCACACAAGTGGACAATAAAAGTTTCTTCTCTCTCTCTCCCTTCCCTCTCGGGCGTGCGTTCTTTTCTTTGCTCGCTACTTTCTCCTCTCCAGCGGCGCTGGCTCAGTTGTTACGGCGCTCGGCTACTGAGTCGGCGGACCTGAGTACGAAGCATGATCGCGGCGGCCGCATTTCGATGGAGGAGAAACGCAAAAGGCACCTGTGTGCTGTGCGATGTGAGTGCGCGTTAAAGGGCCCCACGGGGTCGAAATAATCACGGCGCCTTCTACTTTTGCACCTTTTTCTCTCTTTCGCTCCCATCTTACTCCCTTCACGGCATGGACGAGGCGTCTACACAGAAGTGAGACAGCTGCTACGCCATTTCTACCCTTCAAAAAAAAAAAGTCAGATTCAATTCCTTGGCATTTCAGCGTCTGTTGGCTCTCGTTCAGCACCAAGAACTAAACATATATATTGGGTATGATTTCTTGACAAGAAAAGAGATATTTTTCTTTCCATTCCATGCAAGCTCGTAACTTCCATCATGACGCCAAGAGTATTAGGGCCTTTGACGAAGCTGGATGGCAGTGTGCAAATCCCTAGAGATTTGCGTGAAAACATTGACTTCGTTACAGATTTTTTGCGATAATGGCTGGCGAAACCAATACCGACATTGTGTTTTTTTTTTACTTCTCTAGCTTACCGTGAAATGTAGTAGCGTGCGGCAGCCGAGCGGCCGCAGCAAAGAACCAGCGAAGACCGGTGCAGGACAAGGAATCAGCGTTTATTTGTCTGACGCTTCTTTTATACGCAGGGGTTGCTTATCCGCTGCTGCTATCAGTGCGCGTCATGGCAAAGTGACGCGTCATGCACTTGACGCTATCACATTCCTTCCCTCCAAGATCTTCGCCTCCACTCATTAGGTGCAGTGACGGAGATCGTGGGAGGTATATCGGTCTGGTGGTTTCCGGGCGCGCTGGCTTCTGCGCGCTGTTGTTGGTGGAGAGTCGGAAGGCGCTTCAGCTTGCGCTTCAGGATGTGCGTTGTGAGCAGCTGGCAGTTGCAATTCTTGCCCGTCTTGTGGTGGCGGGGTCGGGGTTGGTGCATCATCACGAAGAGGGGGTGCTGCCGCGTCCGCGTCATGCTGCGCCCCTTGTGGTGGGGAGGGGAGCGTCTCCTGATGACGCCCAAAGTCATCGGCGTCGGGTCGTCTCGGGGCTTCCGCCCCGGTGTCCAGTCCTGCATACTGGAAACAGCTGCGCGATCGCAAATAATCAACATGAATGTGCCGAACTGTGTTCAGAGTCTCTACTAGATAGGTCACAGGGCTGACTAGCCGCACTATACGCCCTTCCGTCCATGACACCTTCTCTTGCCGGACAGTCTTCACGTACACCCAGTCTCCTTCCTTAAACGAACGAAAAGTTGGTCTCCGTTGGTCATGCTGCTGTTTTAGCACTTCTTGCTTACTCTGCATGTCATCCCAAAATGATGGCCTTAGTAATGACAGTTTAGTGCGCGGAGTTCGTTTCAGAAACAGTTCAGCCGGACACTTGCCTGTTGCCGTGTTAGGAGTTGTCCTATACGCCAGCAGGAAGTCGTCCAGTCTCTCCCGCATCGATCTGTTGTTACCTCCCTTGTTGTCGTGCAGAAGCTGCTTGCGAAGACTCCTTTTTACAGTTGGCACCGACCTTTCGGCAGCCCCGTTGGACTGCGGATGGTATGGCGGGCTGTACGTGCGTCGGATGCCACAGGCATCGAGGAAGTCCTGGAACTCCTGCGCTGAAAACTGGAGGCCGTTATCAGAAACCAGTTGTTCAGGGTATCCGTAAGCAGCAAACATACTCCGCAAGTGCTCGATAGTCTTCGCGGCTGTAGTAGAGCGCCTAGGAAACACTTCGATCCACTTTGAAAACGAGTCCACGCACAAAAGAAATGTCGTTTTTTCAAAGTCAAAAAAGTCCACATGCATTCGCTGCCAACAACGGGCGGGAAACGGCCATGGCTTGAGTGGAGAACGGGGAGCGCTATTTTGCATTTGTTGGCAAATGCTACACGTTTTTACCGTGCTATCGATGTCTGCGTCTAGCCTTGGCCACCAGAGCAGGCTACGTGCGAGCATCTTCATGCGTGAAGCACCGTAGTGTTCCGTGTGCAACAGACTCAACACTGCATTTTTCAGCTTTGTTGGCACAATAACACGACTGCCCCATGTGACGCATCCCGCTTCTAGCGACAGCTCCGCTGGTATGTTATAGTACGGTACAAGTTGAGCATCTCTGATTTGTGCTGGCCATTCTTCAAGCGTATATCTGTAGACTTTGCTGAGAATGCCGTCATACTTGCTAGCTTTGGCAACGTCTTTAGCCGTCAGTGGCGTAGTTTCAAAAACAGCGAGCGTATGTGTCTCATCAACGCTGTTTTCGATTGTAACAGGCAGTCTGGACAGCGCGTCCGCCACTTCCATTTCAGACCCTTTCCGATATCTCAAGTCGTAGCGATAAGAAGCCAGGATTAACGCCCACCGTTGCATTCGAGCAGCCGCCAAAGATGGGACCTGCTTCCGTGGCCCTAAGATGCTTATTAATGGTTGACGATCCGTCAACAACGTGAATACCCTTCCATATAGGTAACGATGAAACTTCTTGAGAGCAAAGATTATTACCAGCGCTTCTCGCTCGATCTGGGCATAGCCACGCTCAGATTGCGATAACGTCCTGGAAGCAAAAGCGACAGTCTTTTCTTGCCCACTTGGAAGTATTTGAAAAAGAACCGCGGCGACCCCATACTGCGACGCATCACAGCTTAGAGCCAAGGGTTGCTTCGGATTGTAGTAACCAAGTACCGGACTGGTCGTGAGCAAGTTCTTTGTTTTTCGAAACGCGCGAGAACACTCGCTTGTCCATTTCCAACGCGTGCCCTTCTTCAGGAGCTCGTAGAGCGGCGTAGCCACAGTCGCCAAGTTCGATAGGAACTTGGAGTAATATGTTACCATTCCCAGGAAAGACTTCAGTTCAGTACCATTTGTAGGCTCCGGTGCACGCTCTATTGCCCTTGTTTTCGATCCCAGTGGCTTTATTCCATCCGCTGAAATTATGTGGCCCAGATAGCGGACTTCACTGCAAAAGATCTTGTATTTTTCCATGCGCAGCGTCACATTGTGCTCCTGCAATCGTGTGAAAACTTCTTCCAGCCTTTGCCGACATTCCTTCGCACTTGAACCTCCAATGATGACATCATCAATATAACACCCTACTTGAGGGATACGCTTGAGAAGCCCGTCCATAAGCGACTGGAATATGGCAGGAGCACTGGCAATGCCGTAAGGGAGCCGCTGGTACTGGTAAAGGCCTTGGTGGGTGTTTATAGTTAAAATCACCTTTGCATCTTTAGCAAGTTCTACTTGCTGGTAAGCGGCTGCAAGGTCTAGGACGCAGAATACTTTTGAGCCTGCCAATGTTGTGAACAAATCTTCTGGCAAGGGAAGAGGGTAGTGCTCAGTCAGCAGCACAGGGTTCACCGTGACCTTGTAGTCACCGCACAACCGCACTTTTGCTCCTCCGTCTTTCGGTACCACTACCAAAGGAGTCGCCCAATCGCTTCTGGTGACCCTTTTCAGTACCCCCGCCCGTTCCAAGGACTCTAGCTCCTCGGACACAGCTTGCTTCAATGCAAAAGGCACGGGACGGGCCTTGCAAAATACTGGCTTGCTGTCTGGCTTCAAGAGGACCTGTGCTTTGTAGCCCGTTATCAGCTCCATCTGCGGTGAAAACAAAGACTGAAACTTCTTAAGTTCCTCCACGGCGTCGTCTTGCTGTATAGCTTCAACTTCCTGCCAGTTTAATTTCAGCTTCATCAGCCAGTTGCGGCCGAGCAGACACGGCAACAATTTCCCACCGTCATCTACTATCAGAACAGGTAGAACGTCAGTTTGATTAGCATGCTCAACACGCACATTAGCCGACCCTACGACCGGCACTAGTTCTCCTGTGTACGTTCGTAAAGGAACTGTAGCCGTCGTTACTGTCAGATGGAGAAACTTGCGATGAAAAACTGACTTCGGCATGACGGTGACGGACGCTCCTGTGTCTATTTGCATCCTTACGGCCAGTCCTTCCACTAGAACTGTGACATAGTATGCAGACTTATTTGTTGTCATACTGTATATTTCTTGCTCTTCGTCTGATTCATCGGCCGAGCTATCGATTGCATTCAGCGCCTTCAGTTTGCCTGTGCGCTGCCTGCACTTTGATTTCTAGTGACCTTGCTGTCCGCAGTTATGACACTTGTACTTGCTATATCGGCAATTACTGGCCGCATGGCGTTTACCGCAACGGAAGCACTCTACGGGCTCAGTCTTGCTTCGGTAGTTGTCCTTAGCACGGTCGCCTTGGTTCAGAACATCAACTTCTATTCCTGAGCGCCTTTGTGGTAATACTTTGCAGCTCTTCTAGCTTTACTTGTTGAGTCTGGGTGGTGGCTAGTTTTCGATTTAACGCAATTTCGCACGCCCCTTCGAACGACAGCTTTTCAGCTGCGAACAGCTCACGCTGAGTGTCGACGCAGCATAGCCCGGCGACAAGCCTGTCTCTAAGCGCTTCGTCGAGAAATTCGCCAAACTCGCAACTTCTGGCCAGGTGCTTCAGCTGCACAATAAATTCGCCTACAGTCTCTTGCTCAAGTTGCAATCTTCGGTTAAATCGGCACCTTTCCGCAATCACGGCGTTTCGGGGACTGTAGTGGGTTTTCAGTACCGCCGTGACCTCGTCATACGTTTTGCTGGCAGGGGAATTCGGAACTAGCAGGTTCCTCAGTACTTCATACACTCGAGGTCCAACTACAGTCAGGAATACGGCTAGCTTCTTGCCTTCAGCCACATCATTTGCCAAGACGTAAAGCTCAAATCTTTCCAAGTAGGACTCGAAGCTGTCGCTCCTTTCGTCAAAAGTATCAATTTTTCCAACCTTGGCCTTTGCAGCATCGGCTAGGCAGTCGTCTTCAGCAGCAACCGAAGAAAATAGCCATCCGCCTCGATCCCATGCTCGTCGCCAGTGAAATGTAGTAGCGTGCGGCAGCCGAGCGGCCGCAGCAAAGAACCAGCAAAGACCGGTGCAGGACAAGGAATCAGCGTTTGTCTGACGCTTCTTTTATACGCAGCGGTTGCTTATCCGCTGCTGCTATCAGTGCGCGTCATGGCAAAGTGACGCGTCATGCACTTGACGCTATCACAACCAAACCTGTGTTTTGAGTATAAGCAGGCCCCTTATTACAAGAACACGGTAGTGAAACAATATTCTACTTACACCGATTACCAGGAAACATTAGTGGCACATTCTTAGTGCAGGAGTTGATCCGGCGATTAATATTTACTCTCAATATGCACAGAGGAATTAAGCTTCCTCGATGCAGGTAAATATGTCCCCTTTGCGCATGAAGTACCTGCCCAAGCCGACAGCCATAGTGAGCATGGAAAACCGTTCCGTTGTCTCATAATTTGCAATCACAGGATCTTACAGGCGTTTTACACACGAGCTGTCTCGACTCAAGACTGTGAGAGGGACTTTTTTCTTCTTATTAGTTCCCACTGTAATAATAACCTTCCTATTTTTTTAAATCCCCTGTTGTACAAATATCAGCTGTTCTACTGCAGAAATTGTGTCGCGATGGTCTACCCTGGTGCAGAAACGGATATGGAGTGCTGTTGAGGAACGTCACCAGTAAATTGAAAATAGGCTTCGCCCAGAATTGGGAGACATTTTAACGATCGTTAGAGAAGCGCTCGGATAGTGTCGCACACACTGTCTGAATGCAATCTCGAAAGGAGATGGCCGCCGCCCGGAGTATTAAATGTAAAACATGAAAATTATTACCGACTTTTAAAAATTGTGAAATTTCCGCCGCGCGGCGACAAACATGGTGGCGTCTTTTGAAGCCGGACCCATCGCTTCGGATTTAATTCTCGTTGTTGCTGCCTTTTTCAGTGCGTTCACTGGCCAGAAATGCGGCACAGGTCTTTCGCTTCGTCTCACCTCGCCTCTAAGAAAGCATGTAAGTGATAAATTTGTTGTATTTTTTTTATTCAGAGTGACGATTCTGCCGCTTCTAGGCTTTAGAGCAGAGTCGGTTGTTGACAGTATGACAGTAATGGTTCCCGCCCTGACAACCAGATGGCGCCACTATAGGCTGAGTTTATTTTTGTGTCTGTGCTAGCATACGCTGAAATAAAAATGAGAATGTGCCTGCGTTTAACGTACATAAGCATGCATACGCTTATGGTACGTAGCGTAAATTTATGCTCTTTTCTCACTATATCTGTGTGTGCCGCTAGCAGCGACGTGGTGTGGAAGAGCGAGAAACAGCAGCGGCGCGGCGGATCCGCCTCGCCCGCTCGTGAACAAGTGAGAACAGGTCCTTGTTTTCGCCGCCGGATTTCTGGGCAAGTGTGAACGGGCCTTTAATGGCACATACCCGCGGCAGATAACATATTTTCTTCTTCTTCTTCCTATTAAAACATGCCACATACCCGCTTAGGTGGATTCGCCAAGGTGTAGTGGCTTAAATAAGGAAATTTCCTTAGATGATTACGGCAAGATTTTTGCGCCAAGCATGAATTTTTTAAAATATATGGATGAAAAACGACAGAAGAATATTTAGTCACATAAAAAACCGCAATGTGCTGAAAAAAGAGCTCAAGGAATTTTAAAAGTTAGCAAATCAACCTACCAGTTGCAATTACGTAACCATGGAGGAACCCATCAATTGAATCCAATGCAAATCCTTTGGCGCTGGCACCGAACGATAATAACACTGGCAGAGAACATTTTATCTGCGATTTATTCACCTTCATCTGCCTGTTGCGATTAGTGCCTAGGTACGTGCACGGTGACAGACATAATGGGAGCGAATTCCCTGCCTATACCCCTATACCTTCTCTCCAGCAAACGCCTGCAGGACTTGCTTCTCAAAATACGTTTACTGAATTGAATTCCATTATTTTATTTTCCTCTCATTCGGAACAGCGCATCCTCTGGCGTACCGCCTCCACGAGCGCGCAGCAGACAAAGAAGGAGAAGACGATGACTGCAGCCTCTCCTGCACGCGACCGCCTCACGCGCAGTCTTTGTTCGACGTACGCAGCGTTAGGCCACGGTCTTCCCTGTCTCGCCGCAGCGTAACGTTCCTGTCCACTGGCACTTCCTGAAGGTGAGTGCGAATCCCTTCACCAGCCATCCCTTTCTGCTCAGGGCCTCCGGGCGTAGCTGTCTCATAGGAGGTTCTCAGTCCTAGCTAAAGAAAATAGCCCTTGACACTTCCTGGCCCCGCGAATCTCTAGCTTTTGAGGCTAAGGTTCCCCGTAAACTGCTAATTTTCACTATTCTTGTTGCTGTTTCACCGCTAGGTCTTTGCAGGGTAAGTCTCTAGATGCGCTGTTCTCTATTTTCACAAAGTCCTCAAGCAACGTTCGCGTTGTTCCTCCAAGTAGCTGGTTCATGCAACGCGTGTGGGCAGTGTGCTAGAAGGCGTCTCTTGGAATAAATGTCAGCTACCTAAAAAATGTAGCTCATTTTAGCACTAGCCGCCTTACTATCACCGCAGTGTTCTGAGCCCATATCTCCACTAGAGGAGGTTTGTTTGTCAGAGTTATTTCGGGATTTTCCCCTCTTAGCCTCCAGTATCTTACCATTCTTGACTACTAGGTTGCGAGGTGCTGCGGCTTCCACTGTTTAGCACGGAGACCCCGAGGTGTTTTATTCTCGGGGCTCTCCAAGCTCTCTTTAACAACGTTTTTACCATGTGAAGGCGCATGCCATAATCTGCATATGATCGCAGCATTAGGCGTGACAGAAAACAGTGCGAGAGTGAGGCCCCATACTAGACACAGACTACAGGGTTATCGCGTAAAAATGCGAGTTTACTTCAAACACAGTACTGTGCTGCACGCGGCTCCTTCTTGCCGGACTTTCTAGGTATGTTACGTAACGGCGGCCGTCTCTCCAGAATGTTCACTTTGCGGCATAAATGGATCCCTGCTTCATGTGGACCGGTCCCTTTACTGTGCTTGCTTGCTTATTGCGATATGAGGTGGCGGCATGTCACTGAGGCATGTCAACACAGCTCTCAATGCTCGCAACAAAAGCAACTTTGCTTGAGTCGGAGGATTGGGACGTTCACTTCGTTTCCTTAAAAAGAAGGCGGAGTGCTTGGCTTTTCGTTCTGGACGGCCGAGATTCAAGCACCCGCGCAGCGGACGGAACAGTTCATGGGGACGCCTGTCCTGACTCACCTACCTGTGGCGGTCCTTTTTGTCGACAAAAGCCCGAGCCATCCGTGCTCTGGACTACTTTAAATGAGTCCTGGCAACTGTTTCTCCTGCTGCGTGACGAAAATCCATGACATAATTGAAATTAAACGCACGCCGGCCAACAACTGAAGCGAGACAACCTATACTCGTTCCAGACGATCCGGCCCAACTCGCTCCCGTACATCAGCCCTTCAAGCAGTGCAACAGCGGACAATCGTCAACCCGACTACTGGTGAGCCCACTGCCGGCAGGTTTTGGGGCTGTTTGCCGTGAGACCGGCTTTCTCAACCTGGTGTCCGAAGTTGCTAGTCCCCTAACATTGTAGCGAATACTTTGCGAGAAGACGTCGCTGTACAAGCGGGTGATCAGTGCTCCTGAATCGTGAGCTCGGGCTTGTTAACCATTTTCTGTTATGCTAGAGGCTAAAATCAGCTCGGATAAATCGGATGACGACCGCGGTATATATACGGATTAGCGTCTAGAGTTCTGTTATTTTCAAGACTGGATTGTCTCCCCTTCAGCAAGCACTATAGTAAACGCAGGAAGAGAAAGCAAGGAAGCTATAAACTGACACATGGTGGAAACAGCAACAGACCGTATAACATAAGCTGGAACTACTCCTTGAATTACCACATCAGCAGAAACTGCGAAACGAGATTGCGGGAAATTTCACCTAGGCTCGTTACCATGTCTTTCTCTTCGCTTCTCGTTGACTGCAATGCTTCATTTACAGAGCCACCTCCACAATCTCTTCAGCCACTGTACGGCTTTGCATGCTTTCTAGAAATGCCTCATTTTGTTTAACCTCCCCCAGCGACCTCCGCCCCTTCTCTCCGCAACCACAGCAACAGCAGCAGCAACCATGGAGCCGGCGACGGACACCACGGCCGCTCCAGACACGAGCAGCACCAGCGCGGCCGCGGGGGGATCGACCACGGGCGAGGTCCCGTCGGGAGATGCGGGAGCTGCCATGGAAGCAGAGTGAGACCGCCTTCTCTCTTTCTTCTTTTTAATTTTTTTTTCAGCTGCGCACTTCATTCAGGTCTTGGTCAACCCAAGCTGGCCACTCTACGGCGGAGCGTTTGGCTCACGTGACGTTCTTCGAAACGGCGCGATGCTTTCTTGAGAATTGCATTGTAGCGATCCTTTTACCCTCAATCCCTTCTCATACGGCGGAATTCAGGCATCCACCGATAGCTAGAAAATGACCACGCCCTTCCTTTCCTTATAACCCCCTCCTTACTCGCTGGTGCATTCGCATGAGGTTTAATTGATGCCCGACGAAATTGCCAGCCCTAAACTAAAGGCTCCATGTTCAGCGTTAGTCAGACGGAAAATTTGTTTGTGATATGAATTGGGCTGTTCGAATTTCCTCAAGAGCCCTCCAATACGCCGCCTCTCTGTCTTCCTTCTTTCACTCCCTCTCTAATCCCTTCCTTCAGGGCGCGGTTGAGGTGTACAACCCTACGCGGACGCTCAGCGGTTAGCACGCTCGGCTACTCAACCGAAGTACCCGATTTCGAACCCTCCGTGGCGGCCGCGTTTCCAAGGAGGCGAAATGAAAAAGAAAAAACAGCCGGCCGCGTTCTGTGCGATGTCAGTGCTCGTTAAAGATTCCCAGGTGGTTTAAATTATTAGTAATGCTCCACTATGGCACTTATTTATTCCACCTTTCACTACTTTCTTCATCGCTTCCTTCACAGAACGGTTCAGGTGTCCACCGAGAAGTGAGCTACTGCGCTATTTCCTTTCCTAAAAAAAATTTACGCGTCCAACCAGAAATTAAACGGTTACGGCGCCTTCCCCTTTCTCTTAAACTAGTCTTCTCTCAGGCCATATCATTCCCTTTCGCGCTTTAATTTATGGCTGGTGCTATCGTCGTGTATTAGGACGAAGCAGAGATGAGTTGCTAGATATTTTTACGCGCTCGCTTTACTGGCCGCGGTGACAACTTGAGCTATGTGTTCAGTCTTTCTGAATCACATAAGAAAAAAACAATAAAAGAGATTCCACGGGTTGGATTCGAGTACGGAACCTCCATGCTATAGTGCCTAGAATATACTATATCCATGCTACGACCAGTGCGCAGAGGTGAGCACCGTCTGTGCGGCAAGGCAAAAACATTGGCAGTTGGACTTTGCAAGGCCTCATCCTAGGTGCCGTAACCGAAGAAAAAGTGGATGACTTATACAAACTTCGCCTCCGCGTCCATCGACGCCCCGCGGTTGCTCACGTGATTCCGACGCCAATGGTGCCCCCCCCCACCGTAGCCACCAGTAGTAGTTTCAAACTTAGAGAGCTGGGTCGGCTGAGCACGTCTGTAAAGCGGTGTGGGCGGGAGTATCGGTCAAGCGGGGCCGCTAGGAGTGTATACGATGTTGTCAGATGGCGCAACCATTGGCAGTGATGTTGCAAACCCACAAACATCGCAAGATCTTGCTCGTGGATTGCCCATCAGAATAGTGCTTTCGTACTAAAAGGAAAAAGTGTTCCCAATGGCCAACTAATTGTTTGCAATATGTGGCTTGAAAAAGAGTCAAGCAGTCGTTAGTGTGGTCAACTGCTTGCTAGTGCATTCAAACCTTGCACTTGCAGAGCATCACCTGTCATTTTTTTTTCGAGAAGCGCAGTTGGCGTTATTCTTTCACATTCGTGCTGCTACTTTCACGCCGCGTGTTTAAACAGGTGCGTAACTGCTGTGAGCACTCCTCCTTTCCGCGGAACGTTTTTGTTAGCAAGTCCAAGCGTCCTTCAGGAAATATAAAGCGGCAGTTAAGAAGGCACAACAGGGAAACTCCGCCACACTTTCGGATGGATGTGTTTTACCCCTCTCAGGTAACTTCAAAGATTTCAATTACAAACAGCATTATTCATTATGGACGCGCATATGGTCTCTAACTTGCGACTGGGGATATTGTGCCGTCCTGAGGCCTTGCTTTTACTCGACGAGAGAACAATTCTGACACGTGGCTGTAATTTTGCTTAAGTTCTATGGTGATTCGCAGCTCTTGGCTGGCCGCCCCAGGCTGTGCCCTGCTGTCCCTGATCAATCTTGACCTCACCGGACCTCCTTCATATATCTAAAGTACTCTGCTCACTGTGTCCACATGACAGCTTTGTGTGCGCCTCACTGGCTGCGCTTCTACGGGACTCGGGAACTGGCTTACTCGTTTCCTATATGCTCAGACCTAAAGGGGATCATGTGAACGGACACCGCAGGGTGTTCCCAAGCAATAAGGAACCCACGCAGCGCTTTTTCCATACATTAATCCTATAGTGCACTTCCATCGGCTGATTGCTTCGGCTTGGTGTCATGGGCCTGTGCCATGGGTGGGGGAACATTGTGGTTACCACATAAGCAGTACTCTAAAACACACGTGTTAAGCGGCATCTGCCTGTGCGGGAACAGTTGCGGCCAGTTCTCCGATTGATATTTTAAAACGAGCTGTATCTGTAAGCGCGGAGTAGCTTAAGAACGATAGAAATTGCGGGAAATGTGGTTTTTCATGCTACCTGCATTCGAACGATGAAGATAACATGGACGGGAGATATCCACGACATACAAAAAATGCAAAGACCATAACACGAGAGGAATTACTGAAGCTGGAAGAGGGCATCGCATCGGGTGAACTGTCCTGCAGCTAACTTTCTCCTCTGTTTGCGTAGGAAAAACTCACTCGCTTGAATGTTTGCAAGAAACACTTAGGACTGTTTTTTGTAAATTCCTTGTGCATTGTGTTTTTTTCTCATTTCATTCGTTGCGCATCGTGCTTCGTACATACTGCGTAAATCTGTCAACTTACCACGTGTTGAAAACAAGCGATGTGTTTCCCTAGTGTTCTGTTCCTTCCCGTTATTTCCGCTATTTTGTTCCCGTTAACTATTCCGAACCGAGCGGTACACAATGAGTTTATTTTCGGAGCGACCACCGAATATACACTAAACAGGGACAATTTTCGAGACGCTTATGCATATACGGTGCACCGGAAAATTGTGGTGAGCCATTCCTTATCATTTGGGGACTGAAACGAAGCAGAAGAACGCCCGTGTTGTTCACTGGCTCTCATGCTCTGCAAAGCTACACGCCCCCTCTTTCAGTGAGACAGCGCAAAGACGTTTTGTTTTCTGACATAAGTTGCCTGCATGCAAACAGTTCCTTTCTGCAACAGCTGAAACATGTTTCGACATGATTTGCGGGTTCCCTTGTGCATTCGGGAACTGACCCCAAAGGCGTGAGACCTAACCCCAGCCGCCTCTGCGCTGTGAGAGTTGAGTGCACGTGAACTATCCCCAGGTTGAAGTAATTAATCCACTGCATACCATTGCGGGACCTCTTTCTCTCAACCTTCTGTGACTCTCTCCTTTCTAATTATCTCACGGTGCACTTCAGGTGTTCACCGTGTTATCAGAGTTACAGCGTCTCTGCTTTCCTCAAAACCTATTAACTTGCGCTGCCTCTATGCAACCGGTCCCAGCAGGCCGCCTCCATAGTCGATGCATATGCTGCCGACTGTGGTCTCCAATGTGCTCCCGCCAAATCAGAGCTTCTACACGTCAGGACAAACCACAAGGACAACACGTCTCTACACATATCTCTGTCGGACGGTCCCATCAGAGAAGTGGCAGAGCTCCGGATCCTGGGTCTGTTCATCAATAACAAGCTTAGGCCGGACTCTACTACAGCGAAACTCAAGAGCATAGGTGAACAGGTAGGGCGCATGATCCACCGTGTTTACAACAAGCGAGGTGGACTGCGGGACAGGGACGCGCTACGGCTCGCCCATGCCTTCGTGACCAGCCGGATCCTCTACGCCATGCCGTACCTACGCACCACCAAACAACAAGACGAGCACATTGACGCCATCATCAGGAAGGCAACAAAGCGAGCACTGGACCTCCCGGTGGCTACCTCCAACGCCAAACTGAAGGCGTTGGGAGTGGTAAACTCCTATCAGGAGTTGCAGGAGGCCCACCTCGTGAACCAATACGCGGCTATCGCAGACGGTTCCTGGGCACCGCCTGCTAAACCGCTTACACATCCAACACACATGCATACCAGAGGGGACGAAGAACATCCCGGTGCTGTGGCGCCACATGCTCTGGGTCGCTCCGCTCCCGCGTAACATGGACATAGCTTCACATGAAGGCAGACAAGCGCTGGTTCGCACGCTTGAGAGGCAATATGTATATAGAGAGGGCGTCTACTACGTGGACATCACAGGGCCGTCGCCCGCGAGATTCTTCACGGCTGCCGTAGTCCACCGGGGAATGAATATCGATGGGCTATCTTTTCGGGCCCCAAATTCAACACGAGCGGAGGAAGTCGCGATAGCTCTCGCTGCCGCCATTCCAAAATCGAGAACGGTTATCACAGACTCTCGCCGGGCCTGTGAACATTATCTTGCAGGCGAAATATCACCTGTTGCCTCCCGAATTCTAAGACGCGCTCCCGCCGATCCAACTCCACAAAAGTGATCTGGACTCCTGGCCACCAGGGTCTACGAGGCAATGAGGCCGCTGATGCGGCCGCCCAAGCGCTCACACACCGGGTTCCTCATCCTAGCTCTCCTGGCTCAGAAACCGCTTCTGCTGTTCCGCGAAATCCTAATTCATTATTGCGACAGCCACCGTCTCTACCCGGCACCTGCTAAGGGGCTGAGTAAGGCAGAGGAGCGAACTCTCAGACGCCTGCAGACAGGAACTCTTCTCTGTCCTGCCATAGCAAAGCACTTCGATCCGAACGCAGATGGGCGCTGCCCGCAGATGGGCGCTGCCCGCACTGTGGAGAGATCTGCGATATCTTTCACATGGTGTGGGCATATACTCAGAATCCTCACCATCCCCCTTCCCCCACCCCCACCCGAAAGGCATGGGAGACTGCCCTCCTCAACTACTTCACACTGGAGTCTCAAAGGGCTCTAGTAAAGCGGGCGCGAGACGGGGCCTCGTCGTGCGGTGTCCGGGACTAAGGATACCGACCATGCATCAGGGTTTTTATGCGAAGCATATTACAATAGTAACCTAAGCCCTTCGTGACGGTTACACGCCGTGCACACCACGTGACACAATGACGTCACGACAGATGAGAGACTGGGCTCCAACTCGTGCCGTCGCTGCGGTTGCACGCCGTGCAGACCACGTGGTATGGTGACGTCACACCACATGACACAATGACGTCACGACAGATGAGAGACGGGGCTCCAACTTGTGCCGTCGCTGCGGTTGCACGCCGTGTGAATCACGTGGTATGGTGACGTCACACTCCCGCGCATTTCGAACGCGCGTTCACACTCGGTGTAGGTGAAACGCTCGCTCCACCGGGCAGGCGGACGCGGCTTCCGTGGCAATCCAGGCGCTCACCCAACGCGCGTCTCGGGGTTAGTCGGCGTTCCGCTGTAGCCATGCCTTTGTCTTCCCCCACGACGAAGGCTTCTAGTGGTTGTATTAAAATCAAGTATTCAACCAAGGAAAGCCATGTATTACCAAGCCTAGCCATCAATATGCTTCGCATCTGACTAGGCTTACCCTTAGCTAAGCCTCAGCCATATTTTTTGACCCTCAAACTCTCTTTGAATATTAAAGTTTTTCACCACCACCTTATGTGCAGTCGCCGTTCTTTAGAAAGGCGCCCTACGATGTTGGTTTCCACGCCGTTTTGAAGCAGCACAAAGCTGAAAATGTTTGCTTGGTGGTGTGGCATGACGTATCTCAGCCACGACTTGTCGAATAGGTTGTGCCTCCACTCGGGACAGGGACATAGCAGAAATAGCGTTGCCACAGCTTACCACAACTTTTTTTAAAGTGCAGTCGCGCAGCGCACCACGCCAGACATTTTCCAGTGAGTTAGTGTCGATACTTGAAAATTTTCCACTTCGGGCAATTTCGCTCGGCGTGCCCGCACAGTGGCCACGCGCATCGTGTGTAGCCCGGCTCGCGTCGAGTGATGCACATTGAGGGAAGCCAAATTTACGCCTTTCTTCCTGAGATCCAGACACCCACTAATGACCAGCAGTTCTTTATGATGAAAAGTAAAGCTTAGTAATTGCCTCTCTCTCGCTGGATACCCCGCATTGTCAGGACTGAGCCGTGGGGGAAAGCATGAAGGAACCGTAAATCAAGCGAGAGAGAGAGTCACCGCTGTTGTAGGTCATGAATCATTTCGACCGCCTGTGCGGTCCTTCAACGTGCACTGGCGTAGCACAGGACACAGACTTAGTATAACGCCGCCGTCGAAATGCGACCGTCGCAGCCGGTATTTCATGCCGCGCCGTCATTCGCAGCATCCAAACTAAATGTCTACTATTTGGTTTGCTAGGCTACAGAAGATCTCATGAAGTGATGCAGTGAACGTGAATTTTCCTTTTTTGGTTTATCTTTTTGCTGTAGGAAGGAAAAGGCCACCAGCAAATTCGAAGAAGAAGCGGAGCCGGCCTCCTTCCTGCAGCTGGTGAGCGCGAGTCAAGGAGGCTGCTGTGCCTGGATTTAAAGGTCCTGAAACAAGTCTCTAGGAGGAGGTGGAAAAGAATACGAAAGCTATCCGAGCTCAAGATTGTAGCTTCTCGAGCATCAGCAATAGCGGCTAAATGAAGGGACGGAACCAGCAAGCTCGCCATCCGCTGCTCTAAATTTTCCGCAGATGCCAAGACTGAGACCTTTTCTCTAGAGCAAACATACCTATTTTTTTATGAACACCGGGTCAAATGCGTTTCAGTTATACCTCCGTGTTATAACTAGCCTGTTGATAGTACTTTTTTCTACTTTTCAAAGTTTCCTTAAACGCACTGCTCATTACCCCCTCCCTCTCCGCTCCTATGTAACGCTCGCTTAACCTCGTCCTTAGGGGCGTCCTGAACAAAGAAATAAATATGAGTACCGCCGGACGGGGCTCAAGACGCTGCTTTGTTTTCATTCCTGTATGGCAGCAAAGCTTAACATTTCCAGGCGTCGCTGGCAGTTTGTCCTCAGAAAATAATTCTTACGCCAGAATTGTCTATGCAGGCCCCAAGAGAGCCATTCAATTAACCAGGGTTCGGACGCAAGACACCTAAGGATATTTAATAAAAGGCATATGAAAACTTTATTAACAATGGTTCAAATTTCTAACTTCGCAACAGCTGAATTTGTCAAGTGGACATCACATAGCTTATTTTGAAGGTGCCCGGGACGCTAAACACAGAGAAAAAAATATTACTAGTGATAAAACTTCTCTCGATGAATATGAAAGAAAACATGCTAGCACGCTAATCGTTTGGAGAAACACTAATTACGGTATTCGCCAGCGGAGATAAAGGCTTCACCTTGTAATACCAAAAGCGCTAAATTCGTCTAATACAAATAACTCACTGCTACCTGTGACACACTCCCAGAAAACGCTACGAATTCGCAATGTGCCTTAAAATGTAAGACTAGTAATAAAGGAGTAATTACTCATTGACATCCACCTGAGCGCAGCCATACGGCTACAGAGGAAAGCTCTGCCCTACCATAAGCTTGCCGTCCCGGTTAGCTCAATTGGTAGAGCGACTGCTCTGGTGAAGCGGTGGTGCCGGGTTCGAACCCCGGACCAGGACGAATTTTTCTTTAACTACGAAGCTTCTGAGAAAGCTGTATAGCTTTCCTCTGTAGCCGTATGGCTGCGCTCGGGTGGATGTCAATGATTAATTACTCCCTTATTACAAATTTACTCCACCTTGGGGGTTTCCCCTAAACATTTGATCAACACAGTTCCCACTTCGAGTTATTGATCAATTCGCTCTCGCTCTACCATAAGCTTGCCGTCCCGGTTAGCTCCATTGGTAGAGCTACTGCTCCGGTGAAGCGGTGGTGCCGGGTTCGAACCCCGGACCAGGACGAATTTTTCTTTAACTACGAAGCTTCTGAGACAGCTGTATAGCTTTCCTCTGTAGCCGTATGGCTGCGCTCGGGTGAATGTCAATGAGTAATTACTCCCTTATTACAAATCGACTCCTCCTTGGGGAATTCCCCTAAACATTTGACCAAAATGTAAGACAGAACACTCCTTGTTGGCAGTTCTTCCACTCTCGCCTCAGCAGGCCTCAAAGGTGGCGCTGAGCGGGGCGCGTTCCTTGTGATCGATACTTAACATCACAATATAGGACCAGGGTACAGCCCATTTCGGGCTACAAGAGGCACCGCCACGCCGTTGTGATATTGCTGAAAAAGGAAACACTTTTTGGTTAGACAGGCTTATACGCCGTGCAAGATAATTTTCAGGATTAGAAGTGTTACTTGAAACCGAATTTAGAATTGATTGGTACTGAGCCTGGAAAAATGGCGTCCTCCCCTTTTTTCTGTACAGCCCTTGCGCTCACGTTGAGCTGTAATTCTACGATATGTTCTCTTATATTCGCTGCAAGGAGTCCATGGTAGATAGAGGTTGGTCAGATGGTTCTCGATAATCACAAAACGAACAAGGTAGGGAAAACCTCAGGGTGTTTGCAAACATTTTCACAAGAGGACTTGTCTTCGTCTGCGCAAAGCGTTCTTCATTAAGACAGAAAATTTTATTTATTATTTATTTATATTTATTTATAAATACCGTGGTCTTGAACTACAAGACCATCGCAGGTGGGTACATGATTTGTGTAATACTCAAGGACAATGAAAAGGAAATACAGCAGACAAGGCGTCGCAGCAACGAAATTAGTACATCACACTGTACTGTATCAAATTCACAACCTCAGAATATATATACTGCAGTCATAGAGCCAAGCATATAATTCAGTAAATCTAAACAAATTACTCATCAACCGAACATTCAAAATTTCTTCACTTGTTGCAGCATCTCCTCAAAATGGGACAAATTATTCTCTTCGACTATATGACCAGCAAGGTTGTTCCATTCGGTAATGGTTCTCGGAAAATAGGAATATTTGTAGCAGTTCGTTCTTGTGGATAAAGGTTTTACGGAAAGAGAATGTCTCAGGCGTGTTGCATAACCACTAGAGTAACTAACAATTTTCGAGATGTCAATGTTGTATTGCGCATGAATTAACTGGAAAAAGAATTTCAAACGACAGATACGGTTTCTATCAGTAACGGATGGTAAGCCACTCTTTTTAATAAGATTAGTGATAGAGGTGCGGCCATAGGAATTATAAATAAATCTTACTGCTTTCTTTTGAATCCTTTCTAATTTGTTAATGTTAATCTTGGTATATGGGTCCCAGATCATTACGGCATATTCTAAGATTGGCCGCACAATAGTGTTATACGCAAGGAAACGTGTTTCAGGAGTAGCGAACCGTAGTGCACGCCTCAAGAAGAATATTTTGCGCAGAGCATTTGCCGAGATGGTATCAATATGTTTGTTCCAGGAAAGATTATTGGAAATCCATAGGCCGAGATATTTGTAGCATATTACCTCTGAGAGTGCACTATCGGAAGTACCATACTAAATACATAGAGGCATTCCTGATCCACAAGTGTAAGAGCTTACAACCAGCAGGGATTAACATATCCAGAGGAAATTAGAATCTGTCAAGTACATTGCGGCACTGGCGTAATTGTTTAAACAGGTCTTGCAGATATTGATTGAAAACATCTTCGTTTGCTCAATACTCTTTGAACATGTGGATCAGCCGCCTAGTCCAATAGTCAACTGGCTGCTGCTGCTGCGCTGGCCCTCCCCACCAGCCAGTGCTGACGGTCAGGATCATCGCTGAGCAGAATAGCCTCCCATTGCTCCTCTGAGGGGTTTGGAATGCGGTCAACTAAGGGATTTAATTGGCATGCCCACACCATGTGGTAGAGGTTAGCTACCTCTCCACAGTGTGGGCACTGCGGAGAGTATAGTGTAGGCTACCACTGCTGTAACTTAGCTGGCGTTGGGTATCTGTTGGTTTGTAGTCTCCTAAGGGTGTTCTCTTCTAACTTATTGAGGAATTTGTGTGGTGTTGGGTACTCCGTTCTGGCTGTTCTGTATGGCGCGAGATTGTCAGCACACACTGCTAAACCTATTAGGTCGCGGCACCCTTCATGGTCATCAGGGGGAGACGCCCGGTATAGAAGAGCTCGGGCATGCCTGTGGGCGGCTTCGTTTTCTCCTGGTAGTTCCACGTGACCGGGAAACCAGATGACTGAGGCTTGATTGGGTGGATGCTTAGTCAGCAATGACAACCCTGACCTGTGAATTAATCTGTCATTGAAGTTGCGACAGGCGTTCTGGTAATCAGTGAGCGCAACGGCGTTGGGGTTAGATGCTACAGCTAATGCAATAGCTGCCTCCTGTGCGTTAGTGGCGTTAGCTGTTTTCATCGAGGCGCAGTTCACCATCAACCCTGAAGGCGTTGGGACCACAATAGTCACGATTCCATTCTTTGGTCCTGCTGCGTCTACGTAAAGGGTGTTAATTTGCTGTCCCATTTCTTCTGCAGGGCTCCCCTCTTGCTTTCCTCCTCTCGATTTTATATGCGGGATGCATATTCCGCAGAATGGGGTGCACGTTGATGCATCGTCTCAGATCGCGTGGGACCCTCTTCCCTTTGGTCTATTGTAGAGGGCTGATCAACATGGATTTTCTCGAGCAGTTCTCTGCCAGGTTTTGTAAGTGCAAGCCTATTGAGTTGAGAGCCCTTGTGCTTCCCATATCACTTTCAGGATATTCCCACATCTCTTTGAGGGTATTATGTACCCCTAGAGCCATGAGCTTTGCCGTTGGCGTGGAGTTCGGTAGCCCCAGTGCCATCTTGTAGGCTTTCCTGATGAGTGTCTCCAACTTTTCATCGAGCAAATTCTCCGGGTGATACATCGTATCCGAAATAAACACCATTGCATGAAGGAAAGGGACACCATCCGCTTAGTGCAAACTTTCGTGATCTCCAGGTCGGAAATTGAAAAGGTCTTGCAGATAGTCACATCGTTTACCAACACTTCATACCGCCGCTTGATCGTTGCTTTCACCCTACCATTCCGCCCCGACCCGTCCTTTACCTCCTCAATGGCATTGTTTCCTCTCTCTTATTTGTTCAATTATCTTTATCTTGTGCCCTGCTTCTCTTGCCTTCCGCATGCCTTTCCACCCCCTTCCGCCTCTTTCGTTTCATACTTTCTCTGCTTGCTTTTTTTGCTTTATTACAATTTTCCCCAGGTATTTTTTGCCACCCTGCTGAATAATTCCTTATCTCAGTCTATCAGGTCAAAGCCCCCAGTGATACAAAGCCACCTGCCCCAGCTGGACACTTCCTTTCTAGCGCACGCTGGTTATCTCTTCACGCTCCACACCCCCGGATTTTGCTGAGCTGGCCTTTTTCTTGTCGCAGTTTTGCAGGTCAGCCGGTTAATCCTCCGTAGCAACCATCATGACTGGGCATCATTCACTCTCCCGATCCTAACACCATTCCCACTTCACACCCTGCTCCCCTCACGGGGCCTTCCTGCTTGGAAGGATGACCTTAGTTAAACCCCGCCAATGATGAACTCTTTGTCTAGACGAAGACAGATCCTTTTTTCGAAAAGTTGGCAAGCGCCCTGACCTTTTCATTCTCATGTTCACTTTGTGATTATTCGCTATAGGGGTTGTAAATATGCCTAAAGTTAACCGTGTGAAACTGCACTAAGCTCCCATATAGATATAGGTGTTTTCAACCCCGCAGTTCAAGTACTCGTCGTTCAAGGACCGCGCCTTCACAGCCATTGGGTGTGCGGTGGCCGTGGTCACAGGCTTCTCTCTGCCCACCTTGATCGTGCTCATGGGACACCTGTTGCGCAAGTTCATCGTCTTCCAGTCGGTAGAGGCGGAGCTTTGCGGAAACCAGAGGTGTGTACAATTGGTCCCGCTCCACGCCATTACTGTAACCTTTGAACCGATTTGACACTACACGCTGCTAACGTACCTTACCGTCTGCTAACCCAGAAAAGTGCAGCTAATTCCTCTCCACAAATAAAGTGCGCAATTCAAGTCCAACGTTCTTGGACATTGCATTTAACTGTAAGGAAGCTGTGGAATATCGTAGGGTACTATTATGAACATACTGATTGGAAGGGTATAACCATTGCATGCGTTGCAAAATCTTGTATTTAGTGTTGGCGTTCGTATCAAGTAGTTAGGGCTGCCATAGAATATGAGGGGGACCTTCTTTTGACAATGATTGTGAGGCGACTGTGATACTGCATTAGTAAGAGGTGTACTAGTACTTGTAAAGTTCAAGCAACTGCTGTGGATTGGTCACTGCGGCGTCCGACTCTTCGGGAGTCGACGAGAGATGAGGTCGCCAGTTCGATCACCGCTGAGACAGCACCATTAGGGGGAGGCGAAAAGCAAATGATATCCGGAGGGCGAGATTTGAGAATCCGTGGTCTTTGCAATTAGTGAGGAGCCCCTCAGCAAAATGTTCGTGGGTAGCCAAAGAGTGGCCTTGGCAGGTGCAATTAATTCCTTGAACTCCCTTTCTTTTCTTTTTCTAAAGCTACTCAGGTCGATGTTCCGTTCTTCAGCTTGAAATATGAATATGGATATTGCCATCACTAATGGAACACAGCATTCAATAGCCAAATACGCATCTTCTTGTTGTTCTTATTTCTTTTATGCTGTTTTGAATTCAATTTTGCGAAGTCTGACATCACAAACGAATGGTGGCACATTTGGCGCTGATTACGTGGTCATGTGCAATGGATTCTTAAGAATGAATATTTTCCTCCATGCCATCTAAGCCACAATATGCGCCTGTTAGCATTCACAATGACTAATTCTGCGTGCCGCAGCAGTTCTTTCTCTTTGATGTAACGATAGTGCCGACTAAACTGTTTTGATTTCCAAAACTACGTTCGGAAAGTATAGTTACGAATTACCTTTTGTGATTTGGAGGATCATTGTTTGCGATTTAAACCATGTTTCTTTATGTAGACTATTCTGGTCCTGAATTTTCATATATCTGAAAAGCTCTATTTCCTCTAGCACAACGCACCGACATTTCAAGTTAGTGTTTTGCGGATGTCTGCCACAGCTGCTTATGGGTAATAAATCCCAACAGAGACACACGGACACACAAGCAAGCTTTGCTCACTTATGGTCCTTGTGTTTGCCTTTCAGTTCTGCAAGAATACCTTACATTTATGCTACTCAGGCGAATGAAACGTAAGTATGAGATTCTCTTGGCACAAGAAAGGATTGGATGAGGGGTGAGCTTTGGAGCGAAATAATGACACTAAATTCAGCCTGCGTTTTCACCGCGAGATTTAACGGAGTGCGGTATGCGCACAAACCTCTGTATGCGAACAGCCTCTATGTCGGCTTGTTCCCTTTCTGATAAGCCATTGCGTTTATTGTGTGAGCTCATGAATACATGATGGGCCCGCCTATGCTAGAAGTTGTGGCCATGCGCTGTGACGTTGTGCTTCATGTAAGTTAAGCTACATACTTAAATGTATTTGTTTTCTATTACCATGTAATTACTTGTGGTTATTTGAATTTGAAACACTGAAGGCAGGTGAAAAAGTTTCTTATGAAGTTGTAGAGCATCACAAAAACTCCTTTTGGTAGTATCTTGAAAAAGAGCGGAAACAACTATGACGTATACGCGCGCAAATCAATATGCTGACTACGTCAACGCCTGCTCTGATAATGCGGTATTTTGGTGGTGGGCATTCGTTGGCCGCTGCAGTGTGTGTGTGCGTGCAGTGTTGTGCTAGGAGACAGCTTGTTGTGCGACTAAATTAGAAAGCTGTGGGCACTAGGCGATGCCTTGCATAGACCGGGGTTTTCTCTTTCACTTGTGCACGAGGGAACGACAGAGGCATCTAACCACGCAGGTTGCACTAGATGCTTCTGTACCAGTGCAACATAGTTATTCCGAAGTACAACGGAGAAATTATTTTAAATAAACGTTTGCCATGCTTTGCTTAGTTGCTGACTTGGCGAATTTGTTGTGAAGTGGAGTCGCTTTTACGCCAGAGATTGAAGATGCGAGGTTTCATGCACAGATGTTGCGTTACGCTGTCTGCTGAACCGCCATAATTATATCAGTGCATTGAATTTAAAGGCAGCAAAGATAGACTGCTTAAGTTCAGAATGAAGCCTTTCACGAGGTAGTGCTTTACACGGACTGCACTGCTTAGTACGGAAGTCTAACCGTCGCTGCGCACAGGGCAACGCATTTCCTAATGCAGTTTTCCTCTCCATCTATAAGAACACCAGGTTTGGAGCCCGAACTGTCTTTACCACTGTTGGATATTTTTTCGTAGAGGTCGCTTTGGAAAATCTTGCTGCACGGATGACCTTCTCTGAACCTACTGTTTACGTAATGCAGCGAATGTTTACGGGATATAGGTGCGCAGAAAAATGCTTACTTCAGCGTAGCCACGCAAGCCAATCACTTGAAAATCCTCCAAGAATCCGCGGACATGTACACCCGGCCAAATCTTTGACTGGCTGTGGTGTTTCATCGCTAAATGCACCTTGTCAAGGGTTCTTTTCGGCTACACCGCTTGTGTGAGATGGCATTTCGTCGTTCCTTTTTGCTCGTATGTTTGAGTGAAGTACTTGCGCGTTTAGATCAAAGTTATCAGAAATATTCATCGTCGACCAATACGAAGAGCCGAAACAAGCGGAATACGCAGCACTGGTTCTGGTGGCGCATTTGCGCTTACTCTTAGTAAACCACTTTTCCGCCATGAAAGGAGTGGTAGTTTACCCAGAGAAGAATACCACACGGACCAGAACCATTGCTGCGTATTCCGCTTTTTTCGGCTCTTCGTAGTGGAAGACAATGAATATTTCCGATAACTTTTAACTAAACACGCAAGTAGTTGACTCCAACATTACATGAGCAAAAAGAAACCACGAAATGCCATCTCACGCGTCAAATTACAGCATTAATATGCCGGTTTTTCAGCCGAAAAGGACTTTTTACAAAGTGGATTTAGCGATGCAACACCCGAGTCATTTGGTCGGGTGTACGCTCCATGCGCCGGTACCATTATCATGTGACTCAATAGTAAGGCAGCCCTCTAGTAAATTTGTTAGACACACGCGTCACGTACACGTTTGCTGCCGTCTCTATTCAAACCACGGACATGACATTGTTGTGAGCAGCGCTGTACGGACAGCGAGGGCAGCTACTGTCTTCGTGGCTGTGTGCGTAAGGTGTGCTTTCTAAAGCACGGATGTAGCCAGAAGGCGCGCCTCGGCGCATAAGGGCAAGAGCACGTTTCCGACCTCTTCTGTGGTGCATATTGCCACCTAGTATTGCCAGGTGGCGCATAGGAAGTAGGGCGACGACGACGAAGTAGGGCTCGCGCCGTGTGGAGTCTGTCGCTGTTGTTGCCCCAGCTTGCCTGGCCTTCCCTTTCGTGCCTGCTCTAATAAAGCCCCCCTTCGTCAGCAAGTACGTTACAGTCTGGTGTAGGCGCTGGGTAAGATCCCTGTATATGTCTAATACTCCTCCGCATACCCTGGGCTCCAGTCCTTCGCTGGTGGACACCCCTGTGCACCGTGCTTGCCGGGGAAACCAAGGCCTACCTCCCGAACACGGGCTTTTGGAGTCTGCAAGAGCACCCACCCATCGACCTGTTATGCCAGCTGCAGCCTACTATACCTTGCAGAATCCGCGACTGCCCAAACCATTCCATGGCAGTCAGCTCGAAGACGTCGAAGACTGGCTGGTCGAGTTTGAACGCGTGGCCTCGTTCAACCAGTGGGACGACGCAGCTGAGCTTCGAAACGTCTTCTTTAGCCTGGAGGATGGGGCACGTACGTGGTACGAGAACCGAGAAGATGCGCTAACATCATGGCATGAGTTCCGCCGACGCCTGCTGGAGACCTACACCAGCACGGATCGCCGAGAACGGGCTGAACGGGCTTTGCAGTCTCGCATTCAAATGCCGAATGAGTCTGTAGCCATGTACGTGGAGGATATGACTCGGCTCTTCCGGCGAGCTGACCCGGCCATGCCCGAAGAGAAAAAGGTGCGCCAACTCATGCGCGGCGTCAAAGAACAGCTCTTTGCAGGCCTCGTGCGCAGCCCACCATCGACCGTCGCTGCATTCCTTGCCGAGGCCGCGACGATGGAAAAGGTTCTTCAACAACGTTCTGCGACTTACAACCGGCCCGTGCATGCTGCTGCAGTCACCGAATCGTTTGCCACCGCCAGGAGCCACCCTGACGATTTGCGCGAACTGATTCGCACCATCGTGCGTGAAGAAGTCCTCAAGTTTTGCAGCCCTTCGCAGTCTGCACTTGGTTCGATTTCCGCTCTTGTTCGCGAGGAGGTGCAACAGGCGTTCAGGGGTCCTACCGTCGAAACACCACCTCTGCCGGGAGACTACAGCCACCCCACCTATGCCGAAGTTGCGAGACGCCCGGCTGCAGCTTCGCCACCGCCGATTCCAGTAACGCCTCCTGCACCGCTGTCCCCAGTTCCACCAGTCCCGTATTTCGACGATCGCCGAGTGCACTTGCGGAAGGCCGATGTCTGGCGCACACCTGACAACCGGCCACTCTGCTTTCACTGCGGAGAACCAGGCCATCTCTACCGCAATTGCTCTTATCGACGCCTCGGTCTGCAGGGCTTTCGAGCCGATTCGCCCAGACCCCGGTTTGGCCACCGGCCTCCAGCTATTGAAGACTTCCTCGCGGAACAGCGACTTTCAGCCCGTGCGCCGCATCAGCCGCGCTCATCTTCTCCGCGGCGCTCTTCCCCGAACCCGCACAGCTCCCCGCGAGCAGTACAGGGTCGCTCGCCGAGCCCTCGCCGGGAAAACTGAGACCAGCGACCTTCGGGGGCGAGGTCGCTGGGAGTCGCTGC
Organism: Amblyomma mixtum; assembly: GCF_055824585.1. NCBI lineage: Eukaryota > Metazoa > Arthropoda > Arachnida > Ixodida > Ixodidae > Amblyomma > Amblyomma mixtum. The sequence goes on along the minus strand of NC_143016.1, from coordinate 147,750,708 downwards.
GCTGAAGACCTCCCGCCGCCGCCGCTACGCTCCGACCGTGAACAGCTAGTACCGTCATCTGACCAAAACAGCTGCGTTTCCTTGGACATACCTGTTCTTCTCGACGGTCACAGAGTCAGTGCATTAGTGGACACCGGGGCCGACTATTCAATTCATCATCATCATCAGCCTGACTACACCCACTGCAGGGCAAAGGCCTCTCCCATGTCTCTCCAATTAACCCTGTCCTTTGTCAGTTGCCGCCACTGTATCCCTGCAAACTTCTTAATCTCATCCGACCACCTCACTTTCTGCCTTCCCCTGATACGTTTGCTTTCTCTTGGAATCCACTCCGTTACCCTTAAGGACCAGCGGTTATCTTGCCTCCGCATTACATGCCCTGCCCAAGCCCATTTCTTCCTCTTGATTTCAACTAAGATGTCATTAACCCGCGTTTGTTCCCTCACCCACTCCGCCCTCTTCCGATCTCTTAACGTTACACCTATCATTTTCCTTTCCATAGCTCGCTGCGTTGTTCTTAACTTAAGCTGAACCCTCTTTGTTAGCCTCCACGTTTCTGCCCCATAGGTGAGTACCGGTAGGATACAGCTGTTGTATACTTTTCTCTTCAGGGATATTGGTAAGCTACCATTCATGATCTGAGAGAACCTACCATATGCGCTCCACCCCATTCGTATTCTTCTAGTTATTTCCCTCTCATGATCCGGATCTGCGGTCACTACCTGCCCTAAGTAGACATATTCTCTTACTACTTCCAGCACTTCGCTACCAATTGCGAACTGCTGTTCCCTTGCTAGGCTGTTGAACATTACTTTGGTTTTCTGCATGTTAATTCTCATCCCCACCGTTCTGCTCTGCCTGTCTAACTGATTGATCATGCTTTGCAGTTCTTGTCCTGAGTGGCTTAGCAAGGCAATGTCATCAGCGAATCGCAAATTACTCAGGTATTCTCCATTAACTCTTATCCCCAACTGTTCCCATTCCAGTCCCCGGAATACCTCCTGTAAGCAGGCAGTGAAGAGCATTGGCGAGATCGTGTCTCCCTGCCTGACCCCTTTCCGTATTGGAATTTTATTGCTGACTTTATGGAGAACTATAGTAGCTGTGCATTCGTTATAAATATCTTCCAATATTTTCACATAACACTCTTCTACACCCTGATTCCGCAATGCCTGCATGACAGCTGAGGTTTCCACCGAGTCAAATGCTTTCTCGTAATCAATGAAGGCTATATATAAGGGTTGGTTATATTCTGCGCATTTCTCTATCACCTGATTGATAGTGTGAATGTGGTCTATTGTCGAGTATCCTTTACGAAAGCCTGCCTGATCATTTGGTTGACTAAAGTCCAAGGTTGTCCTGACTCTATTAGCGATTACCTTAGTAAATACCTTGTAGGCAACGGACAATAAGCTGATTGGTCTGTAATTCTTCAAGTCCTTCACATCTCCTTTCTTATGAATTAAGATAATGTTAGCGTTCTTCCAAGCTTCTGGTACTCTCGAGGTCACAAGGCATTGCGTATAGAGGGTGGCTAGTTTTTGTAGCACAATCTCTCCTCCGTCCTTCAACAAATCTGCTGTTACCTGATCCTCACCAGCTGCTTTCCCTCTTTGCATTGCTCCTAAGGCTTTCTTTACTTCCTCCTTCGCTATTCAATTATCAGTGATAAATTGGCGACTCTTCTAAAAAAAGTCCTTACGCCTTGTTCTGTAGTGCATCTCCGTACTGCCGGTGGTCATCTCGTTACTCCAAAGGGTATTTGCACGGCTCGCGTTCAGATTCAGGGATCTACGTTCGTCGTCAGTTGTGTAGTTCTGTGCAATTGCTCCCGCGATCTCATTATCGGCATTGACTTTCTGCGGGAGTATGGTGCTGTCATCGACCTCCGCCGACGAATCATCACCTTTTCGACCAGTAACGCGACCCACCTCGCCGACTCTTGCCACCGCAGTGCCGCCCTTCGTGTTTCTGCAGACAGTGTCACGTTGCCGCCACGGAGCAGTGTTTTGGTTGAAGTCACTTGCAACGACTTGCATGACGCAGAAGCAGTCGCCGAGGCTAACCGTTCACTCCTGCTTACTCAAGGCATCTGCGCCGCTCGCAGTCTACTGACGTTTCGTGGTGGCCGGTCTGCGGTCCTGGTCACTAATTTTTCTAATGAGTACCGGCACCTTTTTGCAGGAAGGGCTATCGCTTCTGCCGAACCTGTTACCGATATTCCCGTTTGTTTTGCGTCCGCGGCAGCCGGCACTGACGAACCTTCCCTTGAAAACGTCGACATAAACTGCCACCTGTCTCGGGAGCAACGCTTGGCTTTGGAACAGCTGCTGAAGGAATACAAGTCGTGCTTCGCTTCCTCCTCGAAGGTTCGTCAAACACCCATCACGCAGCACCGCATCATCACCTATGACGACGCTCGCCCTATACGACAGCAGCCTTATCGTGTTTCTGCTAAAGAACGGGCGGTTATCCAAACTCAGGTTCAGGAAATGCTTGACGACGGCGTTGTTCAACCTTCCCAAAGCCCGTGGTCTTCACCTGTAGTCCTTGTTAAGAAGAAGGACGGCACTCTCCGGTTTTGTGTCGACTATCGCAAACTGAACAGTGTGACCAAAAAGGACGTCTACCCGTTGCCGCGCATTGACGACTCGCTGGATAGATTACGGCGCGCTAAGTACTTCTCATCCATTGACTTAAAGAGCGGCTATTGGCAAATTGAAGTAGACGAACGGGACCGCGAAAAAACCGCATTTGTGACTCCAGATGGCCTCTATGAATTTAAAGTGCTTCCTTTCGGTTTGTGCTCTGCCCCGGCTACGTTCCAACAGATGATGGACACCGTCCTCACAGGCCTCAAGTGGCAAAGCTGTCTTGTTTACTTGGACGACGTCGTAGTTTTTTCGGAAACGTTTGACCAACATCTCCAGCGCCTGCGGGCTGTCCTCGAAGCCCTCCGCTCGGCAGACCTTACCCTGAAGCCCCAGAAGTGTCATTTCGGTTACGAAGAGCTCAAATTTCTGGGTCACGTTGTGAGCGCTGAGGGAGTGCGGCCGGACCCCGAAAAGACTGCCGCCGTCGCACGTTTTCCCGTTCCGACCGACAAGAAAGCTGTCCAGCGCTTCCTGGGTCTCTGTGCGTATTATCGGCGCTTTATTGCGGACTTTTCCACGATTGCTGAGCCGTTGACGCGCCTCACAAGGAATACCACCTCCTTTGTCTGGACCACTGAGCAACAGACCGCTTTCTCTACGCTCCGCCAGCGCCTTCAAACACCTCCCGTTCTTGCGCACTTCGACGAAGATGCCGATACCGAGGTCCACACCGACGCCAGTAACATCGGTCTTGGCGCTGTCCTTGTTCAACACCAAGACGGCCTTGAGAGGGTTATCGCCTATGCTAGCCGTACTCTCTCCCGCGCCGAGAGCAATTACTCCACGTCTGAAAAAGAATGTCTTGCGGTCGTGTGGGCCACCATGAAGTTTCGCCCTTATCTTTACGGCCGCCCATTCAAAGTGGTCACCGATCACCACTGCCTATGCTGGCTGGCAAATTTGCGAGACCCATCTGGACGCCTGGCACGCTGGAGCTTACGGCTCCAGGAATTTGACATTACTATTGTTTACAAGTCCGGCCGCAGACACGAAGACGCCGACACACTGTCGCGTGCACCAGTTGATCCTGCCGACGCAGCGCCCGATGACGACAGCGGCTTCCTTGGTACTCTCACCGCCTCCGACCTACTGACTCGGCAGAGGGCGGACTCGGACCTTCGCCCTCTCATTGACGCCCTTGAAGGTAGTGATACGGTTATACCTCGCCACTTCTCTCGACGTCTTGGCTCCTTCTGTTTGCGGCAAGGTCTCTTGTACAAGAAGAACTCGAGAGGCAACGATAGACCTTACCTTCTCATCATTCCAGCCGACCTCCGATCTGACGTTCTTTTCGCCTGCCACGATGAGCCCACGTCTGGCCACTTGGGCTTTTCACGTACGCTCGCCAGAGTGCGGAACATGTATTACTGGCCTGGACTTTCTGCTGATGTCAAACGATACGTTAAAAGCTGCCGAGAATGCCAGCGCCGGAAAACGCCACCACTTAAGCCGGCGGGTTTTCTCAAGCCCGTTACTGCCCCTCGCGCTCCGTTCGACCAGATCGGCATGGACCTCCTCGGCCCTTTCCCCTTGTCGCAGGGCGGCAATAAGTGGATCATAGTTGCTACCGACTATTTGACTCGCTACGCCGAGACCAAGGCGATCCCTCGTGGCACAGCTTCAGAACTCGCAGAGTTTTTCATGCACAACATCGTCCTGCGACATGGCGCTCCTTCGCACGTGATTACAGACAGAGGGACGGCGTTTACAGCGCAACTAATCGACCACATCTTTCGGCTGAGCTGCACAACACACCGCAAGACCACGGCCTACCATCCGCAGAGCAATGGCTTGACCGAACGATTAAACAGGACCCTTGCGGACATGTTGTCCATGTACGTAGATGTTCAACACAAAACTTGGGATGAGGTCCTGCCGTATGTCACCTTTGCCTACAACACCGCCCTGCAGGAAACTACGCGCTTCTCCCCGTTTCGCCTTGTGTACGGACGCGAAGTCCAGAGCATGCTTGATGCCATGCTCCCGTGCCCAGAGGATGACCAACTCGCCCCAGACGCCCAACAGTTTGCCCAACGTGCTGAAGAAGCCCGTCAGCTGGCCCGCGTGCACATCGGGCAACAGCAGAGCTCGGATGCGCGCCGTTACAACCTTCGCCACCGACAGGTTGACTACAAACCCGGTGACCAAGTCTGGGTGTGGACTCCTGTTCGTCGCCAAGGCTTGTGTGAGAAACTGCTCTCCCGCTATTTTGGCCCTTACAGAGTGGTACGGCGTGTGAGTGAGGTTAACTATGAAGTGGTTCCGGACGGTGCTGCGCAACCGCGACGCCGACAGCCCGACTCTGACATTGTGCACGTTGTGCGGCTTAAGCCGTACTATACACGGTGACGCAACCGTGCTGATGTTTTCGCGAGCTTCAGTTGCGGCAGTTTGCTTGTTGTTTTTTTGTTTTTTTGTGTCACCCTTACGTCGACAGCGACAGCGTTTTTTTTTCTTCATAAGGGGGGAATAATGCCACCTAGTATTGCCAGGTGGCGCATAGGAAGTAGGGCGACGACGACGAAGTAGGGCTCGCGCCGTGTGGAGTCTGTCGCTGTTGTTGCCCCAGCTTGCCTGGCCTTCCCTTTCGTGCCTGCTCTAATAAAGCCCCCCTTCGTCAGCAAGTACGTTACAATATTATTTGTGAAACAAGGCTGCCAGGACCAATTTCTCTTCTAAGCATTGCTGCTTTTTGAGCCATAAGCCATATCTGTGAAAGTAATCAAATTTTCCATGCAGCTTATAAAGACCACATTATTGTGTGAAAAGATGCATCATTCGAATACGTGGTGCCAATGCCAATGGTCTCGGTCGGGTTGGGGAGAGCAGGCTGACGATCGGCCGGTTCCAGAGCGAGGCGAAGCTCATCGCGGGCTACATGGCCCTGGTCGGCCTGGCCATGCTGCTCAGCAACGTCATCATCGTGGGCAGCCTCGGCATGTCGGCCACCAAGCAGTCCTTCCGCATCCGCCACTACTTCATGCGGGCCATGCTGCACCAGGAGGTCGGGTGGTTCGACACCCACACCGCAGGGGACTTCGCCGGTCGCATCACGGCGTGAGTGACCGGAGGGATTAGCCTTACAGATGCCTCTCGCCAACTGCTCCGCCTGAATCGCTGAATCCCTCTGAATCGGGGCGGTGGCTGGTGCCTCTTTGCACAGCACCACCGAAGAGGAGTTTTCGTGAAAGCAGATAATAACACAACTAAAATCTGCGGCTTTCGTTGGTTCTGTGGCACACTAGGGTAGCGCTTTCCTTTTGAATACTTTCTAAATAATTTATGTTCAAGCACTTCGGGCTATTTACTATCTTTCTCAATAAATGTTACCTTTCAGGATAGGTTTTGAGGTGCTGCTGAGCCGAAATGCCCGTATACAAAGCTCTGAGGTTTTTCCCCCTCTGCGAGGCGAAACTGGAAGTTGGATTGCTGTACCCTGGAGAGAACGGAATTTCGCCCAGCTAACGGCAGTGCAATAGTTGAGCTCCCTCTTGCAGCTGCGTAACTTATTTCAGTCATTGTGTCAATTTTCGTGCCTGACACGGAAGTACTGAACTAAAATTTGCAAGCAACTGAAGTGTTCAGGCGCAAAGCTTGTGCAAAGCGAATATAAAGCATATACACAGCCGTAGTAGACCTTGAAAGTTCTCTTGTGCTTAGTCCATTTTTTATGCTTAGGGTAGTCCATTAAACAAAACACACATTTTAAACATTTTGCTTGGTGCACGACAGCCTTAGCTGGTTACGTGAAATAAAAACTGAGCAAACATTGCATAACACAGCTGAAATTAATGGATTTCTTGAAACGGAGTAATTTGCAGTCGCAAAACTGCCTAGACAAGGATGGCGTCGAGAAAGTGAGTTTTCGCACGCAGAACTTTTCGAGCTTAGTTATTCTTCGCAGCATATTCTCGACATGGCATTATTATGCAACCGCGTCTTCTTAGTTTTGATGCTCTGCTACTGTTTTACAATAATTAATTTGCTTACGTAGTGTAATTAACGTGGAGGTTTTTCACCAAGTGTAATATGTTTCTTCTAAATGTCTCGTTTTGAACCTTGCTAGGTACGTGGGATTATTAGGGCCACTATAACAAATTATGCCACGTCCTGCGCTGTTAAGGGGTGACCATGGGTTGGTTTTCACCACATATGACATGCCAAAGAACTGCTTTTCGATGCTGCTTTCCTTGTAGCCCGGAATGCTAGCGTGCTGCTTCAGCGCGTAAAACCACCTTCCCCGATTTTGCTTTTACGCAATAACATTTGTAAGATATTTCAAGCACAGGAAATGTGGACAAACGCTTCAAGCTTTCACGGCTGCAACCCTGGCAGCGTGCCGCTGTACACTCGAAATGAGAGCGAGAATCTGGAGTGTCCAGTGTTTATGAATGTTCAATTTATTTTCTATGGAAGCCGAAAATAGCTTGCTGTCAGCGCAGAAAAGGATTGTACACGTCATATTTTCCAGCGAGGAGGAACAGTTGGCCACAGAAATGACCTTAACCGCAGAATCTCTGCCGACTTTCTAGTTCTCTCCAAATTGTCAGTTTAATATATCGCCATTAAGTTGCAGGATGCTCGCTACTGGCTGCCAACAGATGACTATCGCTTATGATATCCTGGAAAGCTGGACGTGTTGAAGCCTAGGCGCCGCGCGCCGACTGTGTATTGTAGAGCATTTCGGTTCTCCGATCGCTTTGGTGTACGCTATTAAGCTTGAATTTATTTATTTATTCGTACTATCAGCTTATTCCAAGACAGGAGTTGCAATTTTTGAACAGTATAAAACATAATACAAAGCTGTAATGTACAATCAAACATGACACAATTCAGTAAATAGTATTTAGTGTAAAAAGCACTACATAACAGAAACTGATCAAAATTGGTTTCCTTCAAACCATTCAAAAAGGAAAGCCACAAAAGTAGCGGAAATAAATAATCAGACGCAAGACGCAATACATCAACAGATCACCGCCTCAAGAGGAATACGAATAATACTAACAAGCAATTTGAAACGATACCGCATCCCAAGCAGGCGCAAACAGCAGGCAATAAATTGTAGGAAGGATGAAGACAATGACATGTTATATTGGTCAAAGATATACCAGTTAAAAACAGTCACAAATATTTCGCGAGGCTATTTTCAAAAGCTTTTAAATCCGAACACTGCATAACCTCTTTTGCTAATTTATTCCATTCGTGTATACTGCGATCAAGAAAAGAATAATTGAAAGAGTCTGTTCTAAGATCCAGCTGTGGATGTGATATGTTTGGAATGTTTCGTTCTGCTGCCAGAAGTATTCTGTGGTCTAATGTGTCGGTCCAGACTGACCTTGTTGTCACCACTCAACACATAAATAAAGAATATGAGCCTGATTAAACTGCGTTTTCTCCTTCACAGTTGTCCGCCCAGACCTGTTTCTAAGTTCAGACACTGATTGGGTTCTAGAGTACGAGTTCAAGTTAAATATGAGAGCTTTGTTTTGTATGCGTTCACATTTTGAAATGTTTTATATAGTGTAGGGCTCCCAAACGTGACTAGCATGAGTGAGCACTGGAAGCACAGTCATCTTGTAATCTATTAATTTTACCTCTGCAGTGGCATCATGAAGTTTTCGTCGCAATAACCACAGCTTTCACATGGCCTTATTGCAAACGTAGTAAACGTGTGTTGTCCAGTTTAGGTCTTGTTTAAGGTCAATTCCTAAGTATTTTACATTAGTTACTTGAGTTAATGCTGCACCATTGATACTGTAAGGGTAGATTAAAGGGACCCTGAAATGGTTTCTTAAATCATATTTTATTGCAACAACTCTGTAGAGGTGATCTCTGCGAGTATTCTAGTCTGATTCAGAAAGCTGCGCGTGGAACCAATAATTTACAAACAATTTTCCAAACTTGCCGCTCACAGCCGATTAGGGCGACATCTCACCGCGCGTTTTTACCCGCCCCCCCCCCCCCCCTACCACATGACGTAAACTGGGCAGTCTTGGCCATGGACTGGGCGACCCTTCTCATTGGATTCATATTTGCTAGCGCTTAGTGAACACACGGGACAAGAACACAAATACACAGGACAGACGCTAGTCTTCAACAGCAGTTGAAGTCTAGCGTCTGTCTTGTGTATTTGTGTTCTTGTCCCGTGTGTTCACTAAGCGCTCGCAAATATGAATCCAAATGCTTTCCAACTAGCCCAAGTTTCCGCCTTAATAAGTGTCTTCTCATTGGCTCTGCCAAATGACGTCACGCGCAATTTTTGCAATATTTAATTTGAGACTGAGCACTGATGCTCCTTGAAATACTATTTTATTGATTGCTTATTATTTTTTAAAACACACGTATACAGAGGTAAGAATCCAGCGCATTTCTTGAAATCAATGTGGTACTTCAGGTAAAGAAGGAAATCCGTCTGCTCACAAAAGCATGTGTTCCCGTCAAATCTTGGCGCCCGCCTTTGCGAGTTTCCTTTTGCGCCGACGAGTCGCTGCTATAGTGTACTAGAATTATATATATCGCTGCTGTCGTCGCCCTGTGGGTCTCAGTATGGCGTGTACTGAAAGGCTCGAAGCCCATCTCAGCGCAGCCGCGCTTCGAGCTCCGGATCCATGCCGTTCGAGCAGCAATCAGGAGACACATGTGCGAAAACTTGGACGGCGCGCCGCACCGATCGTCATCAGAAAGACTGCCAGCTATACTCGAGCAGAGATAAAGCATGCCTGCTTATGTTGGGAGCTATCGGCAACGGCACCGCTCGCGGGATCTCCGAGCGACGAGCTCTGCTGCTGCCTGGCTGCCGTGGTCGTCGCTAGGCCTATAGCTCGTTTCGCGACGAAGCCGCAGCGGCCGGCGCTTCGGAAGTCGCCTGAGCTATAATAAAAGGCTTACTCTACACATTGCTTTACAGTCAACAGCATCATCGCACAATAAAGTAATAGTATGGTCACTTTCCGCGACGCCTTCAGCCGCGAAGCGAGCGGGCGCCAGGCGAGCCGCACCCCAACGTCAGGCCAGCGCAGCTGCAAGGCGGTTGTGGCCAGAAATTTGCTCGTATCACAGTTGTTACCTTTACCAGCAGCTCAGTATTGGTCAGCGATCCTCAAAAATGACACATTTTTCACATTTCTTGGCCTAGGGTTTATTGTTTACGTCAAGAACACTCTTTAGCTCATTTTTTATGACGCCGGCCGACCTGATCCAGGCCGGTCGGCCGGCCGGCATGCTCGGCGTACTTGACGTTCGCACAAGGAAACACAAAACAGCCATTCTACAAGAGATGATGCTTCCTAGATTCGAGCAACCACGACATGTCAGTTCAAAAGTAGATCTTTTGGCAACGACACCGACTGCGGCAACGCCGGGCGACGAACTGCGCGCTGGTCCCAGGCTGCCCAAGTCGTCGCTAGGCCTAATGGTTTCGCATCGAAGCAAGCGCTTCGGGAGTCGCTTGCGCTATATCAAAAGGCCTACTCTTCACATCCCGTTACTGCGAACTCGTCCCATAATAGAATATATATTCGATTTCCACGACGCCTTCAGCAACGGAGCTAGAAGGCGGCAGGCGAAGCGCCGCAGCAGCACCAAAGCGGCTATGGGATAAAATATGCTAGTATCGCATTCATCACTTTTACGATCAGCTCGGTATTGGCCAACGACCGTCAGAAGTAATGCATTTTTGACATGCATCTATCCCAGGGCTTACTATAAACGTGAACAAACAATACTAGCGCGTTTTTCACTCGCCGGCGGCCGGCATCAAGGCTGACAGGCCGGCCCGGCGTGGCTCGGCCCCGAGCGCCCTGAGGAGCGCGCTTAACGTCATCACGACGCTGCCGCTCTCCGCGCTCGCTTTGGCTTCCGCTTCCCGACGTTGCGTCTGCCGAGCGCGGCTTGTCGTTGACATCTAGCAAGTTGCACGCAGGCGACGAGCTGCGATCGGACGTTGCGACGCCGTTCGCAACAGCGCACCGCAGTGAATCGCACTCACTTTCGCACATGTGTCTACGACCACCGGAAGTAAACAAGCAGAGCGCCATTGCTTGACGTATGCATGGGCGGAACATCGGCCCGTCTTTTCTTTTTTTTTCGGAGCGAGCCCCGCGTGTATGAGTTGACGGTGGTATGTGGGGGAGAGGAGGAACATCATTTTTAATCGGCGATATCTTCGGTGTTGATGGAGTTCGCTTAACAATTTTTGCGGTGCGGCGACAAGTGATGGAACACCGATCTTTCGTGGGCTTTTGCTAACCTTGACAAAGAGCTTTTCAGGGCCCCTTTAATTAGGGGTCGTTTTTGCGTGTCATGCGCATAAAAAATGATTTCAATGCATTCAGTTCCATTTGCCACTCGTCACACCAGAGACTTTCTCCAAATGGTTGCTAAGTTCTTGCTTGTCAAGAGGAATATATTTTTTAATACACAATGGTCTCATCTGCATAATGTTTCATCGCATGTTCTGAGGGAAAAACCTGTGCTCAAATCACTGATATATATTGAAAACAGTAAAGGCCCTATTACCGATTCTTCATCGGTAATAACCTCATCGAATGGATATTTGAGAACAAAGAGTAGAGTTTAATGAAACAAATTGCTCCCTTGTGTCAGCGGAGGATTAACTTTTAGAATTATCTTTGTCAGCTCACTTATGTCGGCTGCAGCCGAACAGCCTCTACCACTAGATTCCAATTAACACCTCTTGCCAGCTGCGGCCACATTATCCCTCTAAAGGACTATCTCTCTCGCTGTGCTGGCTCTCGCAGCCTACTACGCTTGCAATGTGTTAGAATCCAGTCCGTTACAGTAAATTTTCACACAGGTTCTTTATCTTCTTCGCACCGGACGTGCCCCCGCCAGAGACGGTTGGTTTCAACTCGAAGACTGAAGCTTCTTTCTTCGCACCATGGGTGCCCCATCAGAGACGGTCTCTCGATGAGTTCACACGCAGGGATGAAAAAGGCAATAACTGAAGATTTATATACAAATAGACACAGAATATACAAGTTAGATACAACGGCAGAAATATACAAAACAACAAACAGGGTGGATCTGGCTAATACTAGGGGAGACCCCTACTCGGCGTTGCCGAAGATGCGTTGCATCTCACCTTAGCCCAGAACCCCGCTTCCGGTTCCGGGGCCCAGTTTTAAAGACTTAAAGGCCCGGCCCACATTTGGTGGCTTCCAATCATGTTACGATGTTCACATGATTGGTTTATCGAGAGCCTGGCCAGCCCTCCAGCTTCCGTAGGGCAAAACGCCCTTTCCACAAACCCAAACGCACGGTCGTGTCAAATGAAAATAAACACAAATATACATTCGTGCTCGGTACCGCGTGTCGGGTGGCCACCCGTACTTCCCGGCGCGTTCGCGAGCGGCCGCGTTCCAAGAAAGGAGACGCTCCGCTTTGAGTGCCCCCAGCCGCGTTCCGATGACCCCCGCGAACGCTACCGATACCTTACAGTTACCATAACAGATTATGGGTTTGTTATCTTGCCTACACATTACATGCTCAGATTATGTTCTCATTGGTTTCCACCAGAATGCCGCTGAGTCGCGTTTATTCTCTAACCCGCTCAGCTCTCCTCCTGTGTCTTATGATTACGCTTATAATTTTCCTTTTCGTAGCTAGGTACGCTTTTTCGGATTTTAACTTCAAGCGTTTAGTTTACCCTCCACGTTCTTGCCCCGTATATGAGTACTGGCGGGATACAAATATCTACTGTAGTATCTAGGGATAGTGGTTAACTAGTTCACTGGCATTCATAACCCCAAAGTGCCAGCCACAAATTTACTTCACACAAATTTTACATTTTACCTATATCACTCGAGTTGTTCGGACCTGTGGCCACTATGTGCCCTAGATAAAAGTACTCCCATCGCAATTCCAAAGCTTCACCGCTTAACCCTTGCAAGGCAGGTGATCTCCACCGGAAACTGTACAGAAACTGAAGACTGCAGTTTTCTTCATATTATTTTCTTCGTATTATTGCTTTGATTGCCTGCCACCTCGATAGCGTGCTAAAATTTGTCTCCAGAGTTACTCAGCCATGAAATGCCGCAAGGAAACCGGATTTTATTATTGTGTTCGCCATTGACATTACGTCCAGCACTTTGAGCACTTCCCCAAAGCCATTTTTAAGCTATCATTGCACTGGGAAATCAAAATATTGGCATTCTAGCGCACAAACCTCCTAGCGCACGTGCCAAACAATGATGCCCTGGAAGTTTTCATACCGTTCTTTTTATAAAGTAGGCGAGTAAACAGCGTGCTTCGCGTCGTTTCTTCTTGTCTGTATGCAGCGACCTGGAGAAGATCCACGACGGTCTGGGCGAGAAGATCGGCATGTGCCTCTTCTTCCTGTCGACGGCGGTGGCGTCGCTCATCTCCGCCTTCTGGCACGGCTGGCAGCTGGCGCTGGTGCTGCTGGCGCTCGTCCCCTGCCTCGTCATCCTCACCACGGGCATCGCCAAGGTGGGCGAGATGCGACCCCCCCCCCCTTTTGTCCAGCGCTGCACGCAGGATGCGACCCTTTCAAGACCACTTCCACCGCTGTAATGAGGGGTGCGGGTTAGTTCCGAGAAATTGGGCTTCTTGGAGGGACACTAAGGACAAATTGATGTTGGCCTGCATGGATCGAGTACCGCGTTTCAATCACAGAAGCTAATCTCAGTGAGGAAGGAGGTTATGCAAGCTAGAGGATAATAGAAAATTCAATGCAAATAGCGCCGCCACCTAGCGTTATTGCAAAGGCTTCGACACCAATTTTAACGCGGATCTGTGAGGTTAGGCTACTTTGCCATTCATGTCTCAGCGACAAAGTGGGAACCTTCTTTGAGTTTGACGTCACCAGTTAAACTCTGGCGATGGGGAAACCAATTGTTCTATTTTCAACGCAATGTTTCCTCCGATAAGAGTGCATTTTGATCTCGAACAAGCTTCAACATTACCAAAAGGAATATCATGCCATCGATGTTTACAAAGAACAAAAATTACATAACGTCTTTCTCACGCGCTCCAAAGTTTCGAGGCTACAAGGGCAGATTCGCACTCTACCTCCTCCATTAGGTGGCTTTCGGAGCCGGAATGAAGCCCATAAAATTTTGCTGAAAGCGAAACGTCACAGCTACTGAACGACAGCAGTGCGTCACAGCCAGGAACTCCGTCCTTCTTATGTCCTCGTTGATGTTCAGACAGCAGCCTGTCGTCGGTGCGCGCTTAGCAGAGTCTCCACCGTGACCAAAATTCGTCAGTTGATTCCCTCAAAGCTCGCGGTCGTGCTCCGCAGGTGCAGAGCAAGCTGGAGGGTGAGGAATCGACCGCGTACCGCAACGCCGAGGCTGTGGCGATGGAGGCCGTCACCTTCATCAGGACGGTCATCGCCTACGGGGGACAGCTGAAGGAGACGAAGCGGTGAGCTGTCTAGTAATGAGCCAGGAGGAAAGCATGGAGCCTCAAGCCTTCACCGGCGCGCACTGTACACAAAAATCAACCCAAAAGGAAGTTGAAATGGTTGACGTCGCCCTTTCAACTCCATGTTCAAATATTTACAACATCAATGAGGTGCTCAAATCATGTAAATGTAGAAGTGTCATTTGAAAGGCCAGTTGGTTCATGTTTGAACTCAACGTGGCGCGAAAGGGACACGGATGGAAGGAAAAGGCAAGATTAGTCGAGCGCCGACTACCAACTGACCTATTTAGAGCTTGGCAGCATCGTTCTATACAATACACCACAGCAATTGGCGTGCCATTTCACTGCGCACGCAAACACACCTAAACACAAAAAAAAACTTGGCTACAAATATGGCATTCAAAACATCCTACAAGATCGGTACTGCTTCCTAATCTACACGTGTCCTGCTAAGAAACCCTTGTCGCTGAGTCCCACGGACGGTGTGCTGATGCACATGTTGCTAGCATGCTTAGGCCTCAATGATTTCGCGTGCCCATTGCCCCTTACCTTTGGCGATAAAATTTCGCTCTTTTGAATGTGAATGGTTCGCTTTTTTCTGGTTCCACATTGGCCAAAGTGGCCGAAGATTTAACGAGAAAGCGCGTGAGCATAAGCGCTGGGTGAAAATCAATTCAGGACGGAACCCACCTGATCATTTTAATGTGTGTAAAGAATGTGACGGAGAAAACTGCGAACCGTTCACTGGAGACGGCGTGGATTTTCGTGCGCCTTTTATCGAACAGTAGCGATGGCAGCAGCGATGCGATTGTCCGAGGTGACAGCGAAGGCAGCGGCCAGAGGCAATCCAGATCGGGAGGCGTCGGAGCCGGGCAGTAGTGCACTGTGTCTTGCGGCGAGGCTGGAAGAGGCTAGCGATCAATCTGCATTGGAAGGAGTTCAGGCTCGAGCGGCAGGGGAAGTGCTGTCGACCCGCTTACAACACAGTGCACATCAAGGCCTTGCGGCAGAAAGCAGGCCACGTTTCAGGCTCTGCACGAAACGCAGTGGCGTCGTGTGAGGTGTACGCATTGTGACTGCGCTGCTGAGCCGACTCACTTGTTCTTGGTAGGTATTCGGCAGAATCAGTGCTAATGAAGCTCTGAGTCTGCCCAGCGGTATCGTGTAAACTACCGTGTAAACTCTGTTTCACAAGGTTGCACGGGGAATGTGAACCTCAAAAACGCCAGCATCAAGACGCTGCTAGAAGCCGAAGGTAACAGTGCACGCGTTTACTGTTGCCGAAAACATTTAGTATTACCGTTTTGCACTCGGAAGAGTCGAATGCAGGTGTCCTTAGAAACTGGTCAAATCTAGCGAGTTACAGGGTCACTAAGGCGTCGCTCCCAAGGTCTTCATCCACGCCAGCTATACATGATTTTAGTTTCGATGTCTGGGCGCCACCATCTTACTTTGCTGGTGACGTTCCGTATGAGCCAAACCTAAAATCCCGCACCGGCTCTTCTAGGCGTCATCTTAGGCTGTGCGGACAGTTTGGTGCAGCGGCTACTGGTCTGGGCTTGTGAACGCTGCCGGAGAGCGTGTTGTTTTGCGGTATTCCTGAAATTATAAAACGGCTGGAGTTGTGTAAGTGAGCCCACAAACCACATCTTGCGAGTAAGAACAGCTAATGCCGCATGACAGAAGAGGTTGCAAGCAGCAGAAGCGGCCAGAGTGACGCCGAAGGGCGGCGCTCCTCTTACTACCGAGGTATCTAAGTTTTATCATTTGTGGAGCACATAGCTGAAGTTATGAATTGTAACTAACTGTAACTGCAACTCTGTATACACAAGCACACAGCCCAGGAACCACATGCGGAGCTACCGATCGGTTTGGTTGGTTTGGTTTATGGGGTTTAACGTCCCAAAGCGACTAAGGCTATGAGAGACGCCGTAGTGGAGGGCTCCGGAAATTTCGACCACCTGGGGTTCTTTAACGTGCACTGACATCGCACAGTACACGGGCCTCAAGAATTTCTCCTCCAAAGAAATTCTAGCCGCTGCGGCCGGGATCGAACCCCCGTCTTTTGGGTCAACAGCCGAGCACCATAACCGCTGAGCCACCGCGATCGTTAGATGCAGGTATATATCGGCTAGCTCCAGTATACTTACACCGCGCACTGATCATTGCGCTGTGCAGCCTGTTTCGTTTATATCTCTTGATAGCGCCTGTCACAACTAAAATTGTACTACCTTCATATCACATGAAATAATTTCAAGTTAAACACTCCACTTCACATGTGTATCGTTTACCGTTGGTTATGATATTTTTTGTTCCGTGCCAATGGACCTGAAATCATATATTATGTCTTTTATCTCCTGTGCTGTCTTATATTATTGGGCTGGTGATTTGCGTCATCAAACTCTGGGTATTGAATGTGCGCTGCCGGACATTTTTGCATCTCATCCTGATAGAATTCGTTGATCGCGCTGAGCGGCAGCCGCAGAAAATGCGGTGGTAAGCAACGAGCATTGTGACTGGGCCCCGAAATCGGGTTACGGACGTTTGAGTGCACTGTGGGAACTATCACTAGTGCAGAGATGTTGCGCATGTTGTCTTTAACTACGCTCACTGCACAAACCTTTTTATTAGCTAGCTTTTTTTTTTAACATGGCTCCTCATACATCCGCGGAAGTCGTCGAAATGGTGGATAACGTAAGAGAGTGACCAGAAATTTGCGGTGCCCATATTGTGCCCATACTGCTAATGCAAGGTAGAAACCAAGTTTGCGTTTGCGGACGTGCCCACAATGCTTTAAAGTCTTCGTGCAGCACCGCGATCATACCATCAATAAGCAGGTCAAATTTAACACAAAACGGAAGTAAATTTACAATTGCTGTTTTGACATGACCTTAATAGCTTGTTAAGCAGTGCGCGAAGTGATCAGAGTAGAGAAATCGCATGACTTACGCTTATATCTATGGGTTAATTAGCATTGCCTGATTTTCTTCCGTTCGCCTGCCATCCGCGAAATGGGTTTAACATATCTGAGAGTTCGTAATTAGTACGAAAACATTCCCGTTTTCGCAAGACGTGTATTAGCAATCGATATCTCGGTCGGCGGGAAGGCGGTGTAGCAGAGAATTGTCGCCACCGCATTGGGACTGCCGTCGCATGTCCCCGCACGCGCTTTGGGCGATCCATTTCCTATTTCTGTGATTATTTGTGTATCCCACGATCAAGCAGAGCTGTCCTGGCGACCTTGCCACCGAGGATGGCATTGCCAAAGGAACACAAATATTTTAAACGGAAAAGACTTACGGAAGCGGCTGCTCTAGAATGCATAAAATACGTGAATGTACAGCCAACTCGAGACTGGCAACAATGGACCGGCAGAAATAGAAATGGCAGTTCACGCGCATTGCATGGGGTCAGAGAGTGGTCTGCGCCTCCCCAGGTTGTCTTCAGTGAAATTATCTATAGAACAGCATCGGCGACTGCTTTGTTCTCCATTCGCCGCTGTGCGTACTGGAGAAGAACCACTGTGCACTATTCATCTGCATGTGAATAATCGAAACGTGCAAAGCGTGGGTGCTGAGCAACTTGTGTAATGGCTGATGGAATGATAAAAGCGTTGCAAACGCAACCTCTGGAGCGAAAATAACAAGGTAAAGCATCCCTCTTCTGCGTAAACTAAAACGTTTTCTTTGTGCCAGTCACGCATGTGAGCTCGGTTACCAATTCAGCAATTCAGCAGGATTACTGCCCTTTGTCATATGAGCAGCCCGCACTGAATAGGTGCGCTTGTTGTTATCGGTGACCGTCAGATGGTGGTCTTACAGAAAGGCAGACAAGAAACGGATACTAGAGGAACAGGGGATACAGGGGCAAGAATAAAGAGAAAGATGAGCGAAAACGAAGTTCAACATGCAACATTGTGCCTCAAGCTACTTTCATTTTTCTTTCCTAAACGCCCGAACTAATGAATGTATCTAGCTCCTCATGCATCTGACTAGGTATCTAACTAATTAGCAGTCTAAAAAGTACAAGATCCCATGTAAAACACCATAACGTGTGCTTTCAAATTTAGTTATGCATAAAAATTGCAAAAAGGAGCTGTCTTCCTGAAAGGACTCGCGCTTTCCTCATATCAAGCGGCTGTTTTAGTTGCATTGGCGACTGCTATACTTCTCAAGTTCAATTCCGCCCGTGTTGGAGACGCCCTCTCTTACCTAGCACTTTTTTTTTCATGCTCGATTCTCATTGAAACGGAACAAGCAAAATCCATGGTTTCGTTTCGGTATGTGAAGTAGCGCAATATGGGACAAGGGACAGAGGAAGACGCACAAAAAGGGGGCAAGGGACACAGAAAGACGCACACAACACAGGCGCTAACACCTGTGTTGTGGCGCTAGGGCGCTAGCGCCTGTGTTGTGTGCGTCTTTCTCATCCCTTGTCCCGTTTTGCTCTACCTCACATACCATGGATCACAGTTACCGACTCGCTCAAGTTTCTACCCTTGTGAAGCTTTTTTTGAGGTTTCTATACGAAACCTATAATGTGTGCCGCAGGTACTCCGACCGCCTGGCGAGCGCCAAGCAGACGGGCTTCCGGAAAGGCCTGGTGGCCAGCGCCGGCGTGTCCGTCATCTGGGCCTCCATCTTCGCCAGCTACGCGTTCGGCTTCTGGTACGGCATAGACCTGATCGTGGCCGACTTCGACAACCCACCCGGACAGAGGAAGTACCTCGCTAGCACGCTCATAATCGTAAGTGAACCGCGCTACGCTCGCTCACTGTGGTGTTGCTTTCTTTCTGCGAGTTCTCAGCACACATCTGTTAAATGCTAATCGAGGGCTCGCAGGTTTATCTGCCAACTGCAGTGCACATTATGTGGCGAAAGTGGAAACCAGTCGCCTGTTTAAGGTGCCGCATTTGAAGCACGAATTCCTTCTTTATTCCAGGTGTTCTTTAGCGTGCTCATGTTCTCCATGAGCTTGGGACAGGCGACACCGTATTTCCAAGCCTTCGCTAATGCGAAGCGTGCAGCCGGGAAGGTCTACCAGATCATCGACAGGGTAAGCTTTGCGTAGTAGAGGCACTACAAGGGACCTTGAAATACTTTGGAAAGAAAAAAGAAAGTGCTGCATGCATTGAGAGTACAAGGTCATTGATTTTTGAATCTCATTTGGCTGGGATTTTTGAGGTCCGTTTTGTAGAATCGGAGATAACGAAAATTAGCATTAACCCTTCCCCTTCTACGGATCTATTCTTATCTCTCTCGTAAATCCTAGCACGCTCGACTCTTTGCGGCATTTAGCGGTGCCATCCAGTGAATTCCCAGCGTTGAAGTAATGATGTCGGTTTTTTTTTAATTTGTCAAAAGTCAGCTACTTCAGACACCACAAACGATATAGGCGCATCTGCCGACGAAGCACGGCAGCGTTTTTTTTGTCTGCTCGTTATTTTAAATTTCCTTTTCCGGTTGTTACTACGTAATGCTCCTGTGACACCTGATGCTGCCTAACGAATAGGATTTCTGAACATATCCATGTAGATTTGTTATTCAAAGGAGGCGCAAGTCTAGGAAGTGGAAGAAAATAGAAAGATTTCTTTCGAGCATAATTCAGCGTTCTTTGGTGCCCCTCAAGCTCCGGCCATTTTTTAGTTATATTGGGGTTTATGGCACATAAGCATCTGAGGTATAAGATATTTATGAAAACGCAACCTCACGGCAATCTCACGAGTGAGCGAACTTAATTTAGACCTTCGAAACGTCAACTGGACGCTTCATATTGTGTCCCGGTTCAGGGTATAGTGTTTTTTTAAATCCTCACATTCGCATTTGAATTTTCAATCTACACAGCTGCTGCTTCGGACAATATGAATGGTAATTTTTTTTCCCGTGCCACAGTCTTTTCTATTCATTAATTCGCAAACGTCGACGACTACTTAAAACTTTCTTCATGTCTCTCTGAAACGCGTTTTCCTCAAAATTGCGAAAATAATGCATCCTGCTGCTCATGCACTATTTATCTAGCTTGCGAGTCGTGGTGGTATAGGCGATAAGAGTAGCAGGACAGTTGACTGATGCAGCAACCGAAAGTTTTAACATGCGCAGGCATAGCTTATATTCCTGAACGCAAACATTCTGCGCTTGCGCTCATATAATCAGTTGTTAGTTGACGCTCATCCTATCTACTACTGCTTTCTTGCGCCGTTACATATCAGCTGTGGTTTACCGCCGACAAGTTGTGAAAGTAAAAGTCTCGCTGATAAATTCGCATCATTTCTCGCCCCTTCGTAGAAGCCGACCATCGACAGCAGTTCTTCGTCCGGTCTCAAGCCAGCGGAACTGGAAGGCGCCATTCAATTCAACGAGGTTACCTTCAGCTACCCTTCTTCGACCGCAAGCACACCGGTGAGCCGTTGTTTGTTTGCTATAGGATTTGTTTACTATAGTATGTTTACTTCTGCTGTTGAGCGCTGCTGAGAAAAATGGCAGTCTAGTTGGCAGGACCGCTTTTATGCTCATCCCCTGGCTCTACTGGTAGTGAATGATTATGCTCACTTCAGCGTTAAGGCCGCCGCGGTGGCGCAGTGGTTATGGGGCTCGGCTGCTCACCCGAAAGAGGCAGGTTCGATCTCGGCCGCGGTGGTCGGATTTCGATAGCGGCGAAATTTTGTGCGATCTCAGTGCACGTTGTAGAACACCAGGTGGTCGAAATTTCCGGAGCCCTTCACTATGGCGTCTCTCATAGCCTCAGTTGCTTTGGGACGTTAAGCCCTGATAAACCAAACCAAACATTAGCGTGAAGTAAATATATGTTTTTCCGGCATATCACGAATGCACCGTTGGGTGAACTTGAAGGTCAACGTGTAATGCGCTAGTTCCATTAACTCTACCAAAACAAGGCATGCACAGTGCCAAATATGGCGTACGTCAGAGCTTTGCCGCTTCGGATTGCTGTGATATATTATTCAGCCATCTACTCAATCCGGAACGCATCTTGATATGAGCTTCAGATATCGAGCACAAAAACTTTTTGCAAGGAAAATGGGAGGTGGTTAATTAGAGTGTATTGATAAGAGCTCCACCACGCTTAGAGCGACCTTGAATGCACGAAGACTTGCTACGGTGGTTAGCATAGCTTCTTGGTTGTGTCATGACCTCCATATTTCGCCTAGTTTTTGTGCAGTCACTCTTCGCAGTGAATCTAAATAATCCAGCTTCCCAGCCATAAATGCGGTAGAGAAAACCGGCGATCCCGTTCCGCCCACCATCGATGAGTACATGAGTCGAGGGTGTCGTGCCAAAGAGCTCTGGGTTTTGTGCAACACACGGCACGCCCTGTTCTTTGTTGCGCACTCTGTCCGCTTCCACAGTGCCTTCCCGCGTCACTCCTCTGTCCTGCCTGCGGACTCTCGTGAGACGGCGCCGCTGTTCCACCTTTATGAACGGCTCTGCTACCCCCCTTGTTGCACTCGGGACAACATCGAAGGGACGGCCAGTTGATCGGGTTCTTGGCAGCAGTTTTAGCATTCCTTATTGGGATAGATTTCTAAGCGTAAACCTGCTTTTGTAAATTTGCGCTGCGAAAGCTTATATTAATAAGGGAGTAATTACTCATTGGCATCCACCCAAGCGCAGCCATACGGCTACAGAGGAAATGTTTACGGGCTGCGCTGGGGTGGATGCCAATGAGTAATTACTCCCTTATTACAACTCTACTCCACCTTCGGGGATTCCCGTAAACATTTGACCAACACAATTCCCACTTCAAGTTACTGATCAATTCGCTCTCGCCCTACCATAAGCTTGCCGTCCCGATTAGCTCAATTGGTAGAGTGACTGCTCCGGTGAAGCGGTGGTCCCGGGTTCGAACCCCGGACCAGGACGAATTTTTCTTTAACTACGAAGTTTCTGAGAAAGCTGTATAGCTTTCCTCTGTAGCCGTATGGCTGCGCTTGGGTGGATGTCAATGAGTAATTACTCCCTTATTAGAAATCTACTCCACCTTAGGGGATTCCCGTAAACATTTGACCAAAAGCTTGCATTCGATCGAAGTCATTTCTGAATCTGGACATCGATTACCGAGTTACTCGTAGTGAGCAACGCTTTCTGACCGTTGTGAAGTGACCCCTTTTTGTTCGCAGGCGCTCCAGAAGTTCACCATGACTATCGATCCTGGAGAGACGGTCGCTGTTATCGGGAAGCAGAAGTGTGGCAAGAGCACCATCATCCACCTTCTGCAGAGGTTCTACGATGTAACGCAGGGACAGGTGACCACAGCTATGCCCCAGATTATGCGACTTTAGTCTGTGTATGCGTGTGAAATAATTGCGTCAAATAATAAAGAGACTGAGCCGACAAACGAACCCGCTACATGCGGAATGTCATCCCTCACCCTGCTTGCCGCAGGAGTGCTGTATGTATGTGGTGGAGCAGTACAACGCCCACTTGAAGTTCAGCAAAGCTGGAAGAATGCCACCTTTGCTTCTGTGATCATTTGACTTCGTTGTGTATGCTGTCAAGGTAACTAGTGATGCAAAAAATAAGCCTCGTAGTGTGGACAATATTTATTGTTTCGAAGGGAATTATTTCAGATCATCTTGTTTTGCATTGCTTGGTAATAGTGATTTTTTACTGTGTAAGGAAAAGCCTCACGTTTAGTTACACATAAACCTTTTGAGGAGAAACACTGGATGCAACGATTGAAAACAATGCTGCCAATACCCTTAGAAAACCCGCTTTTCAACTGTTTAAAAATCTTAGCTATAGCACTGTATTAAGCCTCCATAGCAAGCCATTATTTTGGTACTTCGTGGAAAATATTGCTCATTTAGCGGTTAGACTTGCCTTTCTCCTCGGCTTCTTTCTTTGTGAATTGGTTTGTGAATGCATTGGCTGTTTTCTAGAGGACTGCTATGTAGGTTTACGCAAGGAAGAACGGAGTCTCTAAAGTTCCTTTAAACGGTTTTGTGAAAGTTCTCAGCTCCCGTGATCGTATGAATTCCAGCCTTCCTCTAACTGCCCGTAGTTTGTATATTGTGCATAAATGTTACTTTGTTCTTTCCTTTTTTACCCATTTCCCCCAGGCATTCCGCGGTCTCCTAAAACATGCAGACAGGACGGTTCCGTCCTAGACTCAAAGGCCTTCGTGTGCGCATGCGTTCCTCTCATGTGTGTTTTCATTTACCGCGGTTCGGACTACATTTGTTGATGCAACCATTCTTTTTTAGCATCAACAGACTTCGAAAATGAAATGCAATCTTTATTTGCTATCAAATACAGATGGGGGGATTGTAGAAGAAAAGCTGTCCTTGGACAACTTGACGGGTCCACAATCCCTCCTTTTGGCACAGTGGCGGCATCACATAACATATTTTTGATATCCAAACATATACATACTTATTTAATATGATACAGATATAGTACTCATAGTAAACGAAAACAGAAAACAACAAAAAAAAGAACAGAAAACAACAGCGGAACTCACTGCTACAAATCCAAAAGAAAACAGCAAGGCTAGATAGCATTACATAGGAACCAACTACATCGACCGGAGGTCCTTGTAGGTTGCCGTGTTGAGGTCAAAACGGACCGAATTATAATTGAAAAGCGTTGGTATTGTGCACTTAAGGCACTGTTTCCCGTAACTTGAACCTGACATCGGTACTGACCAATCCTCGAAGTGTCTTGTAAGGTAACTTGGAGTTCTGTCCTTTAATTGGGATAGGTTACGTATATTGTTGATATTCCTGTGGATTTCCTGTTTACATACATGGCTTAAGCGATATCTATAGAGATTGTGAGCTGGAATTACACCAGAGTTGCAAAGAAAGTTGATGTGGCAGCAGTATACGAAGCATTATATGTGTGTCGGAGATACTTTTTCTGTAACAGGTGGATGTGTTCTATATTAGTGGATGTTGTGTTTCCCCATACTAGATGACAATAGTTCAATTGTGACTGAAAGAGTGAATGATAAAGCAAACGTTTGATGCGTGTGGGAAGGATATACCTTAAACAACCTATTACACCAGTTATTTTACTTATTTTGCTTAGCCAGTATTGCTGTTCACCGCTGTCAAAGCTCTGTTATCAACCTCCCACCTGCCTTGTTCGCTCAGCTTCTACTTTACGGCGGGAACATCTCAATTACTCCTTGTATTCACAAATACTGACACCACCACCCTGGCGGGGCTTGCTCTTCACCACAAGGGCATCGAAAAACTTGTGGATGGATACCACATAAATTGGCTGTAATATAGTTATTAACTACAATTTATTAAAATCGGAAAACGAAGTTCTCACATTACTGTTCTTACAGCGAATCTTGAGCGCTGCCTTTTCTGCGTGGATGTATGGGTGTCCCAAAAAGCGCCGCCGATACAGCGCACTGCAGAACA
This sequence comes from Amblyomma mixtum, assembly GCF_055824585.1. NCBI lineage: Eukaryota > Metazoa > Arthropoda > Arachnida > Ixodida > Ixodidae > Amblyomma > Amblyomma mixtum. The sequence goes on along the minus strand of NC_143016.1, from coordinate 147,726,255 downwards.
CTATGTAACTAGGTAAATATCATAAACTGACATGTTGAGTCTCTAAACATTCAGTGCCGTTTCGAGAGTGTCGAATTCATTAGTCCCACTTAGATCTCTAAAGAGCGGAAATAGCGACTTCAGTAGCTGTCGAAATATAGGCTCATGACTCGCATTGCAGAAAAGGCAGTCCTTCCAGTTTGCATCGCACCGATCGAAAATGAATGGACTTTGAAGCGATAGAGAATGGACGCAGGTCGCAGCGGTGGTCTTGCGTCAGGGCATACGCCTCGCAGCTGGAAACTTCGTCTGGAACAAACTGCCGCCCAAAAAATCAGGTGGCTGTTGCAGCGCCCTTGACCTACTTTTACAGCGCTGTTCAAAAAACGCTCATTTCAGGACCTCGCTAGATTTGAGACCATAAAAAACATGATTTCTGCACACGAACTCCGCGGCGACAGTCTTGTGCAAGGCATACTTTCGTTGTGCACCTGAGCCTTACGCTGATCGTCTTTGAGGCGCCTCTTATCCTCCGCAAAACGGACTTCTTTCCGGCAAGATTTTGCCGAGTTTTCAAACTTGTTTGAAAGTCATAGGGCAGCAAGGTCGGACGAAGTCTTCCTTTACTTGTCACCGGAAGGCGCGGACCCGTCTTTGGCAGCTCTGTCGTGGTGGTTTCCTTGATCAGTCCTTCCACTCTGCTTAACATCTGCATTCAGAAACTTGCTGCCGTTCCTTCTCACGCTCACATAATGCTTAATCCAAGCGATTTTCTCGTGTGGTAAACATCTATTTTTTTTTCAGTCATGACCTAGGCTCTTCGTAAGGTTTTCAGCGCGTTACTAAGCATTCAGCATAAAAATTTCAAGGCTTGTATCTTTGACCTCCGTATTGTAAATATACCGTTAAGATTTACTAGCTCGAAATTTTATGGTTTCCAAATGCTTTTTGCTTCATTGTCCTGGCATTGTTTACGCGCTGCTTGAGTTCTCCACTGCGGAAAAAACAGTTGCTGCTTTTGCAGTAGCCATAGTGATTGTCCTAGTAGTCCGTTCTTTGAATTGTGGCGGCCTTTGGAGTAGCAGAAGCATCAAATTGAATGTATCTCTGACAGTGCGGAATTCAAATAAGTAGACGGCAGGAAATAAAATCGCGGTAAGGTTGTCGTCGGGGGATGTTCCTCTCGTATTGCTACAGTAGCGTGTTGTGTGTGACTTATGTTCCGGAGGTCGCATGTCCATCACAGTCAACTTTTAGCAGAGGCTCCAGTGCTTTCGGAGAGCAAAAAAAAACTAAAAAACTAGGAGATATTCACGGCATGCCCGAACTAGGGAGCTGCAATGATGGCGTCTTCGTATCTAGGTTGGTTGGTTTATGGGGTTTAACGTCCCAAAGCGACTAAGGCAATGAGAGACGCCGTAGTGGAGGGCTCCGGAAATTTCGACCACCTGGGGTTCTTTAACGTGCACTGACATCGCACAGTACACGGGCCTCGAATTTCTCCTCCAAAGAAATTCAGCCGCCGCGGCCGGGATCGAACCCGCGTCTTTCGGGCCAGCAGCCGAGCACCATAGCCACTGAGCCACCGCGGCGGCTCTTAGTGTCGACGATTTGGTCATACGTTTCCACCTTGGCGCTGAGAGCGCATGACTACCAATTATTTCCTGGTGACAAGTGCAGCTAGACCGGATAGCACTGATTGAAATACGTGGCTGTTTCTTTGAGTATATCTGTGGTTTCCACAGTTTGTTTTTACTTGATGTTCTTGGTAACCTGGCTTCGCATGTTTTGTAGCACAAAAAAACTGATTTCAAGAGTTCTAGCACTTTTTTCGGGATTTCAGTACCGTAAATACACTGGAGGAAACCTTTTTCATTCAGCGTAAAGGCACTCAGCTCTAGTCAGTCCGAGCTCGGTACGAGAAGCTGGGACTAACCATATCTTGCTCTAAGCATATCAGCCACTTCTTGCCTACCCCAGAAACCTGTAGTCGCCTTTAGTGTTGTGCCGTTATTTTCAGCTCCTTTGTCGGTATCGTGCCAAATGAACTTGGTCGCCTCCTTTATGCAAGACCCAATTTTGGGACATGGTTTCGAAATGGAGTGCATGCTCGGTTCCTCACATGCGCGGCAGTTGACGCAACGTGGTTACTCATCACAAATGTCATGTGCCTTCAGTGGCTGTCATTATAGGGAAGGCAGATTTGGGGTTCATTGCTATAATGTATTTCCCCTGCGAAAAACATTCGCTTGTGATCAATGCGATTCACGTCGCAGAGTATTCCTTAGAGTTAGTGCTAACGCCGCACGGAGCAGCCTCTGCCGATAGCAGGTTGAAACCCTGCGAGCGGGTGGCGTGATCCAGTCCGTCAATCACCGTTTTACACCATACCTCCGCTCCACTGTCTCCACCTCTCAACTCTGCTTACCGACCGCGGTGTCCCTCTCCTGAAACGCCCTTTCTCACCCTCTGTTTCGTGCTCCCATTTCACTCTCCATCCCCTCTCTCAAGTGAAAAGAGGGCTTCCGTCTCTTCCCTTATCCTCCTGTCACTTAATGCCAACGGTGGACTCCTTTTGCAACAACGGGAATTTAATGCTAATAGAATAATTGCCAGCACCATTGCTAGCTCCGTGTCTGTTCGTTCTTCGCCCCAAGGCAGGCGCGTACATACACACAGTATCAGCAGTGCAATTCCTTCTCCCTCTTGTGCCGGGCGCGCGTCCCCATTGGTGAGGATCTGGAAGCCTTCCAGAAGCTTCCAGACCCTTCTTGCGTTGCGCAGCCACCGGCGCACGTATGAAGGCGCGTGGGCATCAATTAGCACGCTCAAGGCTACGCCCTCTCCGTCGACAGCGAGCAGAAATTAAGCAGACATTCTAGAACAATCAAGCCATCGTCTTCCTCCTGTACTGTCGGGAATGTAAAGGAGCCGGGACCCTTTGTCAAGCTGTCACCACAGCTTTTAGTCCCGGCTCCTCCTTCGTAACAAAGGAAATAAACTTCAACTTCAACTTCAACGACGCGCTCTGATGCAATTCCTCTGGCTCTGCGCCGGAGAGCGAGGGGTAGGAGACAGCAACACACACAAGGCTTTGCGCCCTCCGGAGTTCTTTCTTCCCTAATTCAACTTTCCGCGCTTGCGAGATTGCTTCCGCGCGGCGCCATTTTTTTTCTTAATATGCGCCAAATTTTGTGACGATCACAGATCTTGGTGGACCAGCGGGAGCTGCGTTCGTACAACCTGGGCTGGCTGCGCGGCCAGATGGGCGTGGTGAGCGAGCGGCCGGTGCTTTTCGACACCACGGTGGCCGAGAACATCCGGCTGGGCCTGGCCACCGCCACCCAGTACGACGTCGAGCAGGCCGCTATCGCCGCCAACGCGCACCACTTCGTCATCAAGCTGCCCAAGGTATCCGCACTCTGCTACGGCTACCTTGCTGCCCACAGTCACTCCGGCAAAGCACCTGTGCACGCGTTCTCCTTGTTAACTAGTTCTCCTGTCAGCTGCAAAAAATAGTTGCAAAGTCTGATTTATCGACGGCCCGCCGTGGTGGCGCAGTGGTTATGGCGTTCGACTGCTGACCCAAAAAACGCGGGTTCGATCCCGAGGCCTGTGTGCTTTGCGATGTCAGTGCACGTCAAAGAACCCCAGGTGGTCGAAATGTTATGAGTCCTCCACTACGGCGTCCCTCATAGCCTGAGTCGCTTTGGGACGTTACACCCCCCCCCCCCCCCCCATACCAAACCAATCATTTATAGATGGGATTAACCGGTGGCATCGACAGGATCATTGCAATCATGCGTACTGAATAGAGAAGAGTGTTCAGTGATGGCGCTAAGTTACATGGCATGGCTCTCGTTACAGGACAGGGTGCCAAACTGAGCGAAGTCCAATCTGAGCAAACAGTATCCGCGGTAATGCGAGAAACATGGCAAAACTGCGTCTAGCCTACGTGTGAAATAATGAAGCATTAGCCAGGCACAGGTAAAAGCCTTCGCCCTTAGTATGAATCCGTTACCGATAACTATCCCTCTTTTCCATACGACAGATAGGTATGTACGCAAGCATAGAGTAAGCACGGAAGCATCCAAAAAATTCTCAAGTGGAAGCTAGCGGGGTGGCGAACTAAATTTTGTGTATAACACTTTGTCCACAGTCAAATCGATCTGCCACGCCCGTTCCTTTTTTAATAGTCATCGTGCGTTCTTGTAGCCTTGTTAGCATTTCCCTGGTTTCCGCGCTATCTGTGGTTTAGTGTGGGCAAGGCTGTAGACATCTCACACATTTATTCTGTGATGGTTTTCTTGAAACGTATGGATTATGAGAAAACAGGTGGCCACTTGTTCGCAGAAGTGTGTGCATGCGCCATCCTGCCGTTCGTTCTTTCTCTGCGTGCTTTCCTGCGCTAGTTATTGCGCTATTTCTTCAAACGCAGTTAATATGGGATTTCTTATTCAACCCACATTTAATTCGGTGCACGAGAGCTAGATACGCTCATCGTTATTTTCGGTATATTCGCTAAAAGGGACATCGCGAAGTTAACAATTGAAAGTTGTGATGAAAAATGCCCGCATTAACCCTCCACTGAACCCAAAGGAATAGTCAAGGTAGCCATTCCAGGCATGCGCGAGGTTCGCTTGATTGGTTTTGTTGTAGAAAACATTATAATTATTTAACAGAAAAAAACACTGTTTTATGCTGCATAAATGCGATAAAAATGCGATCCGGAGTGTACATGATTGCGGGATCAGGTTCTTTCCCTGCTGCTTGCGACACTCATGTTTAGATAGTTCATTGGGGCTACCAAGGCACGACACATAGCAATGGTTAGCAAAACGAACAACATTCTTCGTCGACAAAAATACTAAGAACGCATTCCAGTCGGTGGCCTGCAGCATGTTGTATTGCTACACGCACCGGAAAACGTGCTTCAGTGGGTGATACGGATTCAAATCCTGAGTTCTTGTTGGCCGAGTCAGATTTTGTGTTCCTTCGAAGAATCGGGGTTCTGCCGATTGTACTACGCCATATGAGCTTCGCAGATGAGGCACAATGGAGACAAGTAGAGACCGTTTGCCTGCTTGCAGAAGTACGACACGGTGGTCGGTCCCCACGGCCACCCGCTGAGCCCGAGCGAGACGCAGCGGCTGGCCATCGCCCGTGCGCTGGTGCGCAACCCGCGCATCTTCCTGCTCGACGACCAACCGGCCACGCCCGGCACAGAGACCGACCTGTCGCTGCAGGCCGCACTCGACAAGGTGCGCCCGACGCATTATGCCTAGCTGCGCATCTTGGCCTCTGTTGACTATGCCCGATTATTGTTGCCACCCAATCCCATATTTAGGGAGAGCGTGATGACTTTGCATAGGCTGTTTTTAGTCCCGATCTGCCTGGTGAGGACAGGTATTTAGCGGTCCTGAGACTGAATAGTAGACACAGGGCGTTTCAGAGCCCCGCACCAGATACGTCAAACAGCACTGCCGCCATGGAGATTAATTTTCGTTGCGAAAAGTTTGCGGAGGGACGAAAACTGTCAGATGCGCGCAGAAAACGTCCCATCGTAGATGCAAAGCATGCTAAACACCCTCCTTAAATCTTGGTATATGCAAAGGTACATCCTCAGAAAAGACAACGCTCTCCAACCGTAAATTTTCCACTCCTTAATACCACTCATGCTCGGCCAGGCCCGCGAGGGGCGCACGGCGCTGATCGTGGCCCAGCGCCTGTCGACGATCCGCTGCGCCGACCGCGTGGTGGTCATGCGTGCCGGCCGCGTGGTGGACATGGGCAGCCACAACGAGCTCATCAAGAAGGGCTCCGCGCCGTACCTCGACCTCATCACCACGCAGGTAGCGTTTGTGGCTGCACTGCCCTTCTCTTGTTCGGTGGGCACGGGTGAACCCCTCGCGAAACGGTTCGTGTGGAGTTCGAAATGCGGCACCCAAATCCGACAAAATGCTTCGCAGCAGTTCACTAACCTCTCTTTGAAACGTGATGGCGAACACCAAAAAGAGACTCGCTTGAAGATTGCAACGAGTCTGGGACTAGTCACATGAACTCATTGGTCATTACGGCCAGATGTAGAACGTGTAAGTTATTCCGCTGCTTGGCCTCGAGGAGAATCACATGGGAGGGCAGGGTGGAGTATGTCGTCATTTCACTGAATCAATATTGGTGTTAGGTGAGCTCCTTAAGGTAGACCCCCCCCCCCCTAAGCAGCAGCCTGTGCTGCTCGGTTAGTGACTGATTTTTTTCATTTCCAGTTTCTTAAGAGCAGAAAGTTACTCTTACGTACGTGCTCGACAAAGCGAAGGCTTACACTTGATCAGTAAAAACTTTCGCGATCCTACGCTCGATTTCTAGCTTAGCGCGCTTTTAAACAGCGAGCACAGCTTTTGCAGTCCTTGGCCTGTCGTATATTTAAAAGCCGGTCTACTCGCTCAAGACCAATTTAGCTAGCCAGGCCACTTTAAAGGGACACTGACGAAAACTCCTTTAGGTTGTTAGCAAAATCAACTCTGTGCATCTATCTGGCTATGATGCTGTTTATTCCCGGCAGGAAACGACTAATGCATTGCTGAATGGTTGCTCCGCTAAATGCACCGCTTTTGGTGAGGGCAGTCTCTGTGTAATTAGAAAGAGGAAGCCTATCGATGCCGGCGTCAGTCACCCTTTGTCGCAATAAACATAGACAAACACGTAATGCACATCAATTCTTCTTTTCTTTGTATAATGGAGCATGGTAGATGGCCTCAGTAGCTGGCAATGACTGTCCCTGCCTTGGCGTTGGTCTTTCTTTGAGCATACGCGCGCATTACACAGTGGCAGTACGCATGAACCTGGTTGGGTCTGGCGAGTTTTTCGGAGCTGCTCAGTCCACAAAGCCAATCGTGACCGACTCAGCAATAAATAACTGAGCTGTGCTCAGAAGCAATCCCCGATCCTAGAAAAGTAACCTTCGTCGTGATATTAGCCTCCTGCGCTGATCTGCTGCTGCTCTTGCGCTGTGCCTTCTTTTCCGCAGATGAGCCCGCCGAAGGAGGACGCCGCCATGACGCCCCCGCGTCACCGGTTGTTACTGCGCCGGACAAACGCACTTCCGATGACGCCGCCCAAGCAGCCGGCGCTGCCCAGGAGCTTCCAGCAGGGCGACGTGCGTATGCGCCGCATTCGACACCCCACTCGCACCCAATCTATTTCTTCGCTCAGAACGCGTCTATGGACACACCGTGAGACGAACTAAGAGGGCCGAAAGCTAGGCTTAGGCAACGAGTACAGGCTTTGTTAAAAGTAAAGAACCCAACGGATTAAGTTCTCTCGTTGAGCACTGGGCTCTTGTGACTTCAATGCAGTCGTAACTTTCTGAAAGAAGGACGAAAGTTCCTCACTGTTTTAACATATTTCGCACGCTGAGGATGGGTATGTGTACTGAGCCACATAGCAAGGTTCAGATATAAACCTCTTCATCTCGACGCTTTCGGCAAAGGGTGTACAGCAAATCGTCAAAATAAACTGTGTTAAATGCTCATTACTGCATGTACAGTCTTTGTCAAAAGTTTAGAGCCCAGGGCGTTTGCTTCTAAGCCAGTAGTTGAGTTTCTGCAACATTCGTGGACGGGGCAGGACCAAAAATCTTCTTAGTCTCAGCAGATTCGGAATGCTGACTCTGGGAATGCATTACGAGTCACACGGTCTGGCTCGGAAGGGGATTCCCTGACTTCTAGTTTTTTTATAAAGGACCTACCTACATACTTGAATAAGGTAGTAGAAAACGCGACCTGCTGCGAAGTGCAATTCCGCTGTCCTACAAGATGGCGCCTATAAGCCTCAAGGCAACTCGAACACACACCCACAGCTGAGTGCACAGTACGATGCGGGCTCGACAAGTCGAGGATTTTTGGAAATCAATTTTAACTGTGAGGCAACTACATGTGGAATATTGTACGATACTGTTATAGAAATGTTGAAGGTAATGGTTCATTCTTACGATGCACTGCAAAACCCTTCTTTTAAAGTTGGTCGATCGCTCGCGTCGCGTAGTTAAGACTGCCACTGAAAACCGATATGGAACATTTTTGACCTGAGCAAATGCGTTAATAGCAAAAAAATTTCAAGAGTGACAAAGGGAGATCTGCGGATATTGTGATTGTTATGGAGAAATCTTGTGATATGACATTTGCGTTCATAAACAACTTCTCGTTGAAAACTGCATCATCATCATCAGCCTGACTACGTCCACTGCAGGGAAAAGGCCTCTCCCATGTCTCTCCAATTAACCCTGTCCTTTGTCAGTTGCCGCCACTGTATCCGCGCAAACTTCTTAATCTCATCCGCCCAAGTAACTTTCTGCCGTCCCCTGCTACGCTTGCCTTTTCTTGGAATCCACTCCGTTACCCTTAAGGACCATCAGTTATCTTGCCTTCGCTATACATGCCCTGCCCAAGCCCAGTTCTTCCTTTTGATTTCAACTAGGATATCATTAACGCGCGTTTGTTCTCTCGCCCACTCCGCCCGCTTCCGATCTCTTAGCGTTACACCTACCATTTTCCTTTCCATAGCTCGCTGCGTTGTCCTTAGCTTGAGCTTAACTTAAGCGTTGTCCTTGTTAGACTCCACGTTTCTGCCCCATAGGTGAGTACCGGTAAGATACACCTTGCTTGTCCATAATTTCTGGGCATGAGGTACCACGCTTGTGAGGCGAGCACCTCATTGATTGTTGCCAATGTACTTTTTATGGCCTGCTGCATCGACCGCAAAGTCATCGGGCGTGCTTGACGCCGCGCGTAAAGCACAGCCATACACACTGTTGCACTGTACACTGTTCAAAGAAATTTTCATTTCTGCGGCAATGTACAGGTCTATGCTGTCAGCTGTTGTGACGTTTTGTGATTTTGTTGTGGGCTGTTCTGTGCATTGCCTCTTTGATTGGTTTCATTAGCTCTCGATGACACACCGGTGAAATGCTGTGCTTGATGTGTGACTGCTAGCAGGGACGCTGAAACTGAGGAGAGGGAGGAGAAGAGGCTGGGCGGGCCAGACACCCCCAAGTATTTTAAGCGAGGTGGGGGTGGGGGGCTCAGTAAATGTAATGAGATCTGGTTGCGCCTGTGTTTTCCACATAGGTGGTACGGAGGGTAAAACATTTGCCTGGAACACCTGAGCTGCGTGTTGTTTACGTGTTGTTGTGTGCTGCAAAAGCCAAATCTTGCGATAACGCCTGGTTCCATACAGGCTGGATGTGAACGCGCGCTGCTGCATTCGCGATAGTGCACCATCATTTTTCCCCCTGCTGCTCGCTGCGGCTTTGACACCCGCTCTTGCAGACCGGAGCACGGACCTGGCGTGTTGTATAAACAAGTGTAAGTGTAAGAAGTAAAGCTAATCGCGTGCTGTGTTTTACTTGGAGGAATTTAACTTTCACGATTTTCTGCTAATATGGGAAAAGGAGATACTCTAATTGTCTGAATGTCTGCGACCGGTCTGGTATGAGAAGTTCTAGGATTGACCAATGCAACAATATGGAAGGGCAAAGCTAGTAAAGTTTCACAGGTTCTTTCGTCTTCCTTATTGCACCAGCGGTGCCCCGTCGGAGACGGTTGGTTCCAACTGGAAGACTGAAGCTCTTCGCACCAGGGGTGCCCGTCAGAGACGGTCTTGTGTTCAGTTGAGACGCAGGGGTAAGGCGAACACTTCAAATTTTATGTACAGTATTTACAATAGATACAAGTTAAGGCATTCGAGACAAATTAACGGCACAAAGGACAAGCCACACAACAAAAAGGTGGATCTGGCTAATACTAGGGGAGGCCCCTACTCGGCGTGGCCGAAGATGCGTTGCATCTCACCTTAGCGCAGAACCCTGCTTCCCGCTCCGGGGCCCGGTTTTAAAGCCTTAAAGGCCCAGCCCACATTCGGTAACTTCCAATCATGTTGTGCTCTCAACATGATTGGTTCTCAAGGGCATGGCCAGCCCTCCGGCTTCAACAAGGTAAAACCACCCTCTCCACCACAAAATAAAAACAAACACAAATAGACGTTCGTGCCAGCACGTGCGCGAATCGATACCGCGGGGCGGGGGACACCCTACTTCCAGGCGCGTTCGCGAGCGGCCGCGTTCCGAAAAAGGAGACGCTTTGCTTTGAGCGCCCCAGCCGCGTTCCTATGATCCCGCGTACACTACCGAACCCTTACACGCCCTTACCAAGATTCTACAAAGGGCTCAAATGCCACTTTTAGAATTACAAACAAAAGGGATCGGTGTCTGACACGAAACTACCCTTCGGGTGACATAACATAAACAAAACGTACACATTCAAATGCGCGTTTCACACCTGTAAAACCAGCGCATTCACCGAAGTCCAAGCTGTCGCGCTGCGACCAGTTGCACGAACAAAACCAAAAACAACAAAATGCACACGGGCACCAACACAACATCACGCAAAATGCACACTTAAATACACACAGTGGCATGCCTGCCGTGCGCCGTAACACAGCGTCCAAGTTGGTGCGTTGCACCCAGTTCGCCTGCATGCACGCCGTCGTCCTGCTCGCGAATGAGCACAGACACAGACACTCGCGACTGGAGCGTTCACAGCACTCGCCCAATGCCCACGTGAGCCTCCTTAGTCGCACCGAGCGTCCCTGTGTACATTCGAGCCACCACGTATTGTCAGTAACACAATTAACGCCTAAACGGTAACTCACTCATTAGGCTGGCGCCACAACGGGGCGCGAACTGAAAAGATGGTGCCCTCCAGGATCAAAAACGTCCCGGGTTTTGATGGGTCCAAACCCCTCACTACACGACGCACCTGAGGGCCCGCTCTCTCTAACGCGCCGGTACGAACCGCGTGCTGCGTAAGGAACATCTCTCTTGCCGAGTTCAGCTGTAACAGTGCGGCCGGCTTTGCTGAACATAATTTGGCGTACCGCAGCACGGAACGTACTGTTCCACGCGCCGGCATTCACTGTGAAGGCTATGCGCCTGTCCCCTGGTACTCTGGAGCGTTTGGAGCTATTTGCACCGTTCCTGCACGGGCAAACATTTAAATCGCCGCTCCCTGCTTGATAGACGCTGGCCGGCTTCGTGGCATCGTCTGCTACACGAGCTGACTCGCCGTCGCTTGACCCGAGCTTGCCTTGCGGCAAGTCTCCACTCATTTCCGGGTACTCAAACGACCTGGCCAGACACACATCGGGTGCGTTCCACAACTGTGTGGCGCTCTGCCCGGTCGGCCCAGCAAGCCCGCCTCCGTTCCCTGGCTCGCATGGAACGCTCTTTCCATCAATGACGCTACGGGGCCCTTCATGCCCTATGACCGACAAAGTGTGCGGTTCCAGCAACGCTAGACTTTCTCCTGTCACTAGGTCCGCGATCTGACATCTGTCGTCGCTGGCCATTCCCTGCTGAGCTAAATGCTCTTTTCCGCAGCTTGCTTGAGACTGCGTTTTTGGAATTGTGAGACTCACTTCCAACAATCCTGAGCACGCGTCCGCGTCCCTGGTGTCATTTGGGATTGAGCTAACCTCGGCGGCCGTGTCGTCGGCGTGCGCGTTCACCGCCTCTGATACCGCGACGCTGCGTTCCGTCAGGCTGCTTTCTTGAACTGCGACTCCAGCTTCGCAGAAATCTGGCTCACCCTTTACCTCTGCCCGGCTGTCCTCTTGACCTGCGCCCGGCAGGCATATGCCGTTGCCTTCCCGCACTGGCGACCTCTCTGCTCGTGACTCGGAGCAGTTCTCCCTGGCTAGTTGGCTAGCTCTCCTAGACTCCTTGATCTTAGAAATCTCGAGCTCTACCTGCTGGCGTCTCGCTTCTAATACCCCCAAGACATACTTAACATCCTGAGGTTCTTCCTCGCGCAGCAGCGCCTTTCCGCCATTTACTTTCGCAAGTTGAGCCTGAAGGTCCGCTAAGCGCGCCTTCGCTAACTCAACCTGGTACCTCACATCGAGTGAGGGCTGGCTTGGATAATTCTCCATACCGCCTTCCGTACCCTTTCAACTGCCCTACCGGCTCGAACACAGGGACGTGAACAATGCGACCAAGGAAACTCACGGTTTCGATGCGTCGATCCGCATTGCCAGCTCCTTGGCGTTGGAGTACACCGCCACTTTCCCCGGACGCTGCGATGAGCTGTCGCACGCCGCTGGTCCGCCGCCGGTGATCGTCGAGTTCCCGACGCGCTGCTTCCTTGACCGGACGCAGTCCCGCGTCGCTGGACTACTGCCGTGGTCCTTGCGTCCTTGCCGCCGTGTCTCCGCAGGTCCGTTCACGAACGCTGACCTGTCGCCTTGTCGTCACCTTTCTCCCTGCCTTGTCTTCTTCCTGCGCCGTCTTCCGATGGCCGCAGGATCCTGTCGGCTGCGCCAGTAAAGTTTCACAGGTTCTTCCGTCTTCCTTATTGCACCAGCGGTGCCCCGTCGGAGACGGTTGGTTCCAACTGGAAGACTGAAGCTTCTTTCTTCGCACCAGGGGTGCCCCGTCAGAGACGGTCTCAAAATGTGTTGACACGCAGGGATAAAAAAGGCAATAACTGAAGATTTATATACAAATATACACAGAATATACAAGTTCAGGCACAACGGCAAAGAGACAAACAACCAAAAGGCGGAACTGGCTAATACTAGGGGAGGCCCCTACTCGGCGTGGCCGAAGATGCGTTGCATCTCACCTTAGCGCAGAACCCTGCTTCCCGCTCCGGGGCCCGGTTTTAAAGCCTTAAAGGCCCAGCCCACATTCGGTAACTTCCAATCATGTTGTGCTCTCAACATGATTGGTTCTCAAGGACATGGCCAGCCCTCCGGCTTCAACAAGGTAAAACCACCCTCTCCACCACAAAATAAAAACAAACACAAATAGACGTTCGTGCCAGCACGTGCGCGAATCGATACCGCGGGGCGGGGGACACCCTACTTCCAGGCGCGTTCGCGAGCGGCCGCGTTCCGAAAAAGGAGACGCTTTGCTTTGAGCGCCCCAGCCGCGTTCCTATGATCCCGCGTACACTACTGAACCCTTACAGATTTCAACTAGGATATCATTAACGCGCGTTTGTTCTCTCGCCCACTCCGCCCGCTTCCGATCTCTTAGCGTTACACCTACCATTTTCCTTTCCATAGCTCGCTGCGTTGTCCTTAACTTAAGCTTAACTTAAGCGTTGTCCTTGTTAGACTCCACGTTTCTGCCCCATAGGTGAGTACCGGTAAGATACACCTTGCTTGTCCATAATTTCTGGGCATGAGGTACCACGCTTGTGAGGCGAGCACCTCATTGATTGTTGCCAATGTACTTTTTATGGCCTGCTGCATCGACCGCAAAGTCATCGGGCGTGCTTGACGCCGCGCGTAAAGCACAGCCATACACACTGTTGCACTGTACACTGTTCAAAGAAATTTTCATTTCTGCGGCAATGTACAGGTCTATGCTGTCAGCTGTTGTGACGTTTTGTGATTTTGTTGTGGGCTGTTCTGTGCATTGCCTCTTTGATTGGTTTCATTAGCTCTCGATGACACACCGGTGAAATGCTGTGCTTGATGTGTGACTGCTAGCAGGGACGCTGAAACTGAGGAGAGGGAGGAGAAGAGGCTAGGCGGGCCAGACACCCCCAAGTATTTTAAGCGAGGTGGGGGTGGGGGGCTCAGTAAATGTAATGAGATCTGGTTGCGCCTGTGTTTTCCACATAGGTGGTACGGAGGGTAAAACATTTGCCTGGAACACCTGAGCTGCGTGTTGTTTACGTGTTGTTGTGTGCTGCAAAAGCCAAATCTTGCGATAACGCCTGGTTCCATACAGGCTGGATGTGAACGCGCGCTGCTGCATTCGCGATAGTGCACCATCATTTTTCCCCCTGCTGCTCGCTGCGGCTTTGACACCCGCTCTTGCAGACCGGAGCACGGACCTGGCGTGTTGTATAAACAAGTGTAAGTGTAAGAAGTAAAGCTAATCGCGTGCTGTGTTTTACTTGGAGGAATTTAACTTTCACGATTTTCTGCTAATATGGGAAAAGGAGATACTCTAATTGTCTGAATGTCTGCGACCGGTCTGGTATGAGAAGTTCTAGGATTGACCAATGCAACAATATGGAAGGGCAAAGCTTCTTCCGTAAACACCAGACTCCCCTCAGTTTTTTAGCTCGTGGATCAGGTGCCATCTTCGCATTGCCTAGCACTGCCCTAGGCGGTAATATCTGCACGGTAAGGCCTGTCAGTCTGTGAAAACAAGTATGTCGTGCTTCACGAGCAGTGGGACTCAGTCGTTTCCGGAACTGGTTCGAATGGTTCCCCTGAATTGTTCGCGTTCGGGTTAAGTTCGAAAAGAGCGAAAAAAATTACGGGTTCGGTACGCTTCCAGTACGAAGCAAAATAACGCGTTCATTGCCGGTCAAGTGTCGCTTCAACACTTCGTCACTTTATGAACTCATCTGCGACGTGTCCAGTAGTCACGCATGGCGTTAGCCGGTAAATACGATGGTTGCTGCCTAGCTGGGAAAAAATGCCTGTAACCTTCAGGTAAGTAGGTGGGTAGGCATACAGGTAGGCGGATAGAACATAACTGGCGAAGCTGTTAAAGAAAATATAATGGGCTAGGAATACAGCATGCTCGCAAGGACGGAGGTAGCCTGAGAGCGATCAAGAGGATTTATTATCCTTATTATTTATTATTATTATTTATGATTTATGATTTATTATTTATTATACGCAGAAATCAAATGTACGCGCTAACTGACAAGGAAGGAAATAGCATATAACCTTACTAATATGGGGAAGGCAGTTAAACTAGCCTAATAATTCTACACAGGTCTCTATAGCAGTCGATAGAATCCAGACGGTAATTATGAAGCCAGTGGTGAGGACAAACTGTACATATACCGCAGGTAACGAAAGGAGGAGAAAGCTTTGCAAGCAGTGCGCAGAGGGAGAGAGGCAGGTAAGGATCAGGTAACTGCAGAATTATTGAAGGATGGTGGAGACAATGTGGTGAAAAACAAGCACCCTGTATACGCAGTATGAGTCAGGATCTCGATCGTACCAAAATCATGGAAGAACTCTAAAATAATCGTAATCAAAAGGTGACAACAAAGCGTTGAGAACATATGTAACAACCAGCTTCTTGTTCGATTGTTAAAGTAACCGCTGATAGCGATTAGCCTGAGTTGCTTTGGGACGTTAAACCCAATAAACCAGCCAACCGATAGCGATTAACAATTCACAGCGGCGGCCACCCGCCCTTTTCGGCAAAGACGTCACGAGCTGACTCCACTTGCGGGAGTATTTTTAAATCCAGCTTTCGCGGCGGTAGATGCCTGTCTTGCTGTAAAAAAAAAGGTGAAACATCAGTTTTCACTCATTAATAACTGAATGGAGTCGGCGTCATTGTCCCTTTAATGTTCAGCGCCATGCGGCGCGTGGTGATAACCGCGCAGACTAAAATCATCTGTGTACATTCTTCTGCGCACGGCTCCCGCCGAGAGTTTCTTTGCTGCTGCGGGAAAGGTGACGCGAAGGCCGACTTACGCGCGCAGCAACCTCGGCCGACCAGCCCTCCCCTGGTGCACGTGGTGGACGGCAAGCCGGTGCCAGTCGCATCCCCGAGCGAAGAGCGGCCTTCGGCGACCGAGTCGCTGACGGCCAAGCTGAAGCGCCTGACGGAGCCCGAGCGCCGCTACATGGCCGCCGGATGCGTCTGCTCCTTCCTCATGGGCTTCTGCGTGCCCGTGTACGCCATCTTCCTCGGGGACATGTTCCAAGTACGGACGCCGCGCTTAAGGGTATATGGCGCCCTTTTTGCCGCCCACACCCTGCCCTCGAGCGAACTGTGCCAAGCTTGTCCACAAAGCAGTACCGTACGCTCATTTCTTTGCGCGCAGTCTACTAACACGTGGTTTACCACAGCCGTACAAACCACCTACTAACTTACACGGGAATTCTCCAACGCCGCACAGGTCCAGAGAGGAAGCTAGGTGAAAAAGAAATTACACCCGGACACTTAGACAGATTACTCAATGTACAGCCCAAAGATGACCAAGAGGATATATCCGGAATTACAAATCAGAATACGTACACTGAAGAAAGGAGGATATCCTGTAGCACATGGTATGTCACTATCAAGAAACCCCGACATACCTACAATACACAACCCGATGGCTGAGCAGGGGCTTGATTCTTAATCCGGCTCTGACTTGCGGCAACAACAGGAGTTGGTGTGGCGAGCTCCCGAGCAGCATCATCGTCAAACGGACTCCGGAATAGGGGGTTCGACCCCATAAGATTTCTTCAGCACAAATCCTTTCTCTCCCTTTCTAAACGCCTTCTCGTAGGCAAATTCTTCATGCGTGTCGCGTGGGCCAAAGGCCAATCGCCAACGAACGCGTTTTTGCTGTCGTCTCGCGCCTTTTGCAGACATTTCTTCTGAGTGATATGCATTTGATACGACGCGTCTATCTTTTTGCGTAAATTACCGGTGTCTTTTGTTAAACTTCGTGTGCCGTGTACAAAATAACGGAAAGGCGGCACCGCACTTCACTATGGCTTGGAGCGCGAGCATTTCGGCAGATATCTTTCCAGTCGAGACGTGGATTAGAGAGAAAGCAACTGATACTCCTACCAAAGTCTAACGGAAGAAGCAACGGTTCGGTGTCTACTCTGCACCTTCTTCAGGGTGAATTGTGTAAGGGTTCGGTAGCGTTCGCGGGGGTCATCGGAACGCGGCTGGGGGTGCTCAAAGCGAAGCGTCTCCTTTCTTGGAACGCGGCCGCTCGCGAACGCGCCGGGAAGTACGGGTGTCCACCCACCCGCGGTACCGATTCGCACACGTGCTGGCACGGATGTGTATTTGTGTTTGTTCTATTTTAATTTTAGGGTGGAGGGAATGTTCTCTGCACGTACTGGCACGACCGTGCGTTTGTATTTGTGGAAAGGGCGTTTTGCCCTACGGAAGCTGGAGGGCTGGCCAGGCTCTCGATAAGCCAATCATGTGAACATCGCAACATGATTGGAAGTTGCCGAATGTGGGCCGGGCCTTTAGGGCTTTAAAACCGGGCCCCGGAGCCGTAAGCGGGGGTTCTGCGCTAAGGTCAGATGCAACGCATCTTCGGCAACGCCGAGTAGGGGCCTCCCCTAGTATTAGCCAGTTCCGCCCTTTTTGTTGTTTGTCTTTTGCCGTTTAATTTGTCTCGAGTGTCTAAACTTCTGTACGCTGTAAATATCTGTACATAAACCTCAGTTATTGCCCTTTTTTTCCCCCTGCGTCTCAACTGAACACAAGACCGTCTCTGACGGGGCACCGCTGGTGCGAGGAGCTTCAGTCTTCGAGTTGAAACCAACCCGTCTCTGGCGGGGCACCGCTGGTGCAAAGAAGAAGACGAAAGAACCTGTGAAACTTTACTGGCGCAGTCGACAGGATCCTGCGGCCATCGGAAGACGGCGCAGGAAGAAGATTGTAGGCAGGGTAGAAAGGCGACGGTCAGGCAACAGCAGCGTTCGAAAAAGGACCTGCAGAGACACGGCGGCAAGGACGCAAGGACCACGGCAGGTGTCCAGCGACGCGGGACTGCGTCCGGTCAAGGAGGCAGCGCGTCGAGAACTCGACAGTCACCGGCGGGTCGCAGCAAGGCGACAGCAGCGGGCACATGACCAGCGGCGTCCGACAGCTCATCGCAGCGTGCGGTGAAAGTGGAGGTGGACTCCGACGCCAAGGAGCTGGCAATGCGGATCGACGCATCGAAACCGTGAGTTTCCTTGGTCGCATTGTTCACGTCCCTGTGTTCGAGCTGGTAGGACAGTTGAGGAGTACAGACGGCAGTATGGAGGGCTATCCATGCCGGCCCTCACTCGATGTGAGGTACCAAGTTGAGTTAGCGAAGGCGCGCTTAGCGGACCTTCAGGCTCAACTTGCGAAAGTAAATGGCGGAAAGGCGCTGCTTCGCGAGGAGAAACCTCAGGATGTTAAGTGCGTCTTGGAGGAATTAGAAGCAAAGCGCCAGCAGCTAGCGCTGGAGCTCGCTGAGCTCAAGGAGGCTAGGAGAGCCAGTGAATCAGCCAGGGAGAACTGCTCCGAGCCAGATTTCTGCGAAGCTGGAACCGCAGTTGAAAAAAGTATCGTGACGGAACGCAGCGTCGCGGTATTAGAGGCGGTGAACGCGCACTCCAAAGATCAATCTGCAGAGGTTAGCTCTACCTCAGATAAGACCAGGGACGAGGACGCGAGTTCAGGAATAAAAACTCGGTCTCAGGAAAGCTGCAAAAAAGTGCAGTTTGTTCCGCGTGAAACGACCAGCGACGACAGACATCAGATCGGCGAGATAGTGGCAGCGGGAAACCTAGCGTTGCCGCAACCGCATGCTGTGTCGGGCATAGGGCGTGAAGTGCCCCTTGGCGTTTGTGATGGCAGGGACATTCCATCCGAGGCAGAGAGCGGAGGTGGGCCTGCTGGACCGACCGGGCAGAGCGCCGCGCAATCCTCGAACGCACCCGATGTGTGTCCGGCCAGGTCATTTGAGGACCCTGAAATGAGTGTGGACTTGCCACAAGGCAAATTAGGGTCAATTCACTGCGAGGGGTCTCATGCAGCCTCAGGGTTAGAAGATGCCACGAAGCCGGCAAGCGCCGATCAGGGAGGTTGCGGCAATTCCAGTGTTTACCTGAGCAGAAACGGGGCAAATGGCTCCAAGCGAGGTAGAGTAACAGGAGGCAGGTGCGCGGCTTTCACGCTGAAAGTCGACGCGAGGAACAGTATGTTCCGTGCTAGAGGTCGTCATATCAAGTGTAGCGAGACTGACTGTACTGCTATATTTGGACGGGCCAGGGGCTATGCTATTTACGCACCACGCGTGTCGTACTGGTGCGCCGGAGAGAGAGTGCTCTCAAGTGCGTCGCATGGTCAGAGATTTTCACCTATTGATGAACAGGACGTTTTTGATCCTGGAGGGCACCGTCTTTTCAGTTCTCGCCCCGTTGTGGCGCCAGCCTAATGGGTGAGTTACCGTTTAGGCGTTAATTGTGTTACTGACAACACGTGGTGGCTCGAATGTACACAGGGACGCTCGGTGCGACTAAGGAGGCTCACGTGGGCATTGGGCGAGTGCTGTGAACGCTCCAGTCGCGAGTGTCTGTGTCTGTGTGCTCATTCGCGAGCAGGACGACAGTGGGCATACAAGTGAACTGAGTAGCCTATCAACTTTTGAACTCCGTTTTACGGCGCACAGCAAGCGTGTCACCGCGTGTATTTGAGTGTGCAATTTGCTTGAGTTGTTTTGGTGCTCGTGTGCATTTTTTTGTTTTTGGTTTTGCTCGTGCCAGTGTTTGTGTAGCTGCGGTATGTCACCCACAGGGTGGTTTTGTGACCCGTACCGATCCCTTTGTTATAATTCTAAAAGTGGCATTTGAGCCCTTTGTAGAATCTTGGGAAGGGCGTGTAAGGGTTCGGTAGCGTTCGCGGGGGTCATCGGAACGCGGCTGGGGGTGCTCAAAGCGAAGCGTCTCCTTTCTTGGAACGCGGCCGCTCGCGAACGCGCCGGGAAGTACGGGTGTCCACCCACCCGCGGTACCGATTCGCACACGTGCTGGCACGGATGTGTATTTGTGTTTGTTCTATTTTAATTTTAGGGTGGAGGGAATGTTCTCTGCACGTACTGGCACGACCGTGCGTTTGTATTTGTGGAAAGGGCGTTTTGCCCTACGGAAGCTGGAGGGCTGGCCAGGCTCTCGATAAGCCAATCATGTGAACATCGCAACATGATTGGAAGTTGCCGAATGTGGGCCGGGCCTTTAGGGCTTTAAAACCGGGCCCCGGAGCCGTAAGCGGGGGTTCTGCGCTAAGGTCAGATGCAACGCATCTTCGGCAACGCCGAGTAGGGGCCTCCCCTAGTATTAGCCAGTTCCGCCCTTTTTGTTGTTTGTCTTTTGCCGTTTAATTTGTCTCGAGTGTCTAAACTTCTGTACGCTGTAAATATCTGTACATAAACCTCAGTTATTGCCCTTTTTTTTCCCCCTGCGTCTCAACTGAACACAAGACCGTCTCTGACGGGGCACCGCTGGTGCGAGGAGCTTCAGTCTTCGAGTTGAAACCAACCCGTCTCTGGCGGGGCACCGCTGGTGCAAAGAAGAAGACGAAAGAACCTGTGAAACTTTACTAATTGCGTTGACGCTGGAAAGAAAATCCTCGCCTTGCAACTTTCGTAGTCATATTTGAAAGCCTGTGTCATCGCGCCGCGGCAACTGTGGTTTATATTTCAGTTGCTCCACGAGATGCGAGGCGGTGTAGAGCATGTCTCTCTAATGTGAATAAACACCCATGTACTCAAATTTTGATCTGCACGGAAGAAACCCGAGGTATCGTAACTTATTCGTGATTCCTGCACTATAAGGAATACCTTTGTGGCTCTTAGTGCCACTTTGATAAACCTTTAGTTTAGTACCTAAAATTCTTGTGCTTCTCATCACTGCTGCCGACGCCAGTACTCAAGCAAACAAGCAAAGGCGACAACAGTGTCGCTGTGTGTAATAGCGGCTAGACAATGCGGTTGTATAGTGGCGTCGGTTTTGTAGACACACGTTGAGAGAAACGTGTGAACAGCCATAGCTGGAGTCCGCCGCGGTGGCTCAGTGGCTGCTCCTGACCCGAAAGACGCGAGTTCGATCCAGCTGGGGCGGTCGCATTTTGATGGAGGCGCAACGCTATAGGCCCGTATACTGTGAGATGTTGGTGGATGTTAAAGAAGCCTAGGTGGTAAGAATTATCGGAGACCTCCGCGGCGTACCCCTCATAACGTCAGTCGCTTTGGGACGTTAAACTCCTGACGACCAACAAACAAATAACTGCCATGCAGGTAGGATTGAAGTGTTGAATGTCTTACATTCGAACTGTGAGCTCCTGCTGGTGGTGGAAGGAGAAAAACTTCCTGGTCAATGTCCCGTCTAAGCCGCCCTGCCCTTTTCAAGAGAAAGAAGTTAAAGCCGATCTCTGTACAACTCGAAGCTTCAATTAGTAAGGAGACGTTAATATTCCCGGAGATCTTTCAGAAGTTTGATACGGCAATATACAGCGTTTTTTTGCTGGAAAAGAGGTAGGCTTTGGATTTAAATGTGCTCATGGTGATCTGAGGCCGTGCTTACATACTTACAGAGGAGCTTTCAGTCATATTAAATTTATTTATTTATTACCTCAAAGGCCCCGGTTGTGGGGCATTACATGAGGGAATGCTTTTGATCCGCATAGTGGAGCACTTAAGGCACCCTTAGAGAACAAAAAGCCCTGCAAGGCTACGCCAAAAGTTCTTATTGCATGTAAAGTTTCAAGCTTGACGGGTGCATTAACATTTCAACTGCATGGCTGAAAGCAAACCGATTGCCGTGATGAGTCTTGACGGGGGACGTACCTGGATAAAAGGCCACTAAAGCGCACTTGTTTGAACAGCGGAATTGAGTTATGAGTTGTGTGTCTGCCCGCTGAGAACAAGCGTATGAGAAAGCTGATTCCGCCGCAACCTCATTTTCGCCCATTCAAAGCTCCCTGCCTCCTCTCCCCGTGCTTGACGCTCCCCTCAAAAAGAGGCCCTTTCCATCCTACCTTCCCTTCTCTCTCTTTTTATACACCTATTACATACTCGAGGGAGGACAGTGGAGGCCTTATTTCGCCGCCTTCCCAGCGTCATCCCTACCACTGCAAAGCCGCCGTCACATTTTTCTCACCTGCGCACCAAGTCTCCTCAAGAAGTAGTTTTCTAGGCTGCCGTCGCTATAATATAGTCCCCCATGAAGTCAGCAATAATATTCCGATCAGATAGGGTGTCAGGCACGGCGACGCGATTTCGCCAATGGTATTCCCCGCCTGTTTACAGGAGGTATTCGGAGCCCTGAATTGGGTACAGTTGGGGATAAGTGTTGATAGTGTATAGCTTAGTAATCGCCGATTCGCTTCTGACGTTGCCTTGCTAAGTCATTCAGGAGATGAACTGCAAATCATGGTCAATGATTTAAACAGGCAGAGCAGACCGGTGGACATGAAAATCGTTATGCAGAAAGCGAAAGTAATGTCTAACTGTTGGGAACAGCAGTCCAAAGTTGGCAGCGAAGTGTTGCAAGTGGTAAGCGAATACGTCTACTTACGGCAGGTGATGATCGCAGATCCGGATCCCGAGTGTCAAATCACTAAAAAGATAAGAATGGGGGTGGAGCGCATTTCTCAGGTTCTCTCAGAGCATGAATGGAAGTTTACCAATATCCTTCAAGAGAACAGTGCATAACCGCTGCATCTCACCGGAACTTACCTGTGGGGCAGAAACGTGGACGCTAACGACAAGGGTTCATCTTAAGGACAGCTTAGCGATTTATAGACAGAAAATAGATAGGTATAACGTAAAAAGCCAAGAAGAGGGCAGAATTGGACAGGGATTGAAACGGGATAATGACATGCTAGTCGAAATAAAGAGGAAGGAATGGGCTTGGGCAGGGATGCAATGCGAAGGCAAGATAACCGATGGTTCATAAAGATAGCAGACTGGTTTCCAAAGGTAGGAAAGCATAGCAGAGGGCGGCAGAAAGTTAGGTGGGTGGATGAGATTAAGTTTGCCGGAGTAGGATAGCCGTAGCTGGCATAGGTCAGGTTTAATTGGAGAGATGTGAGACAGGCCTTTGTCCTGCAGTGGGCGTAGTGTAGACAGGCTGGTGCTGATGGTGATGACGAACATAAACGCCCGTCTAAGCAAGCTTGAGACTCTCGCACTGCGTGGACCGTCCTGACGTGGTCCCGTTCCCTTCTCCGCAGGGTTTGAGCACCGCCAACGCGGCGTCGGTCAGGGCCACCACGCGGTTCTACTGCTTCCTCTTCCTCCTCGTCGGTGTCTTCACGGGAATTTGCGCCTTCGTGCAGGTAGGCACCGCAGCAGAGTGGAATGGTGACCGTTATTTCTGCTTAAGAGCCAACCCTCAGCGCTCTCCGGATGTGGATATTATCCGTCCACGGTAGATAAAGCAACGACAGTCACAGGACGCACCCCTGCCCTCGAGTTGTCCTTCCCGTTGTAGTTTACATGATTCTCTCATAAGGGATGCTGAACGCGGTTTCTGGTGGATACATCCAGAGCATCTGCAGCTCTGTCTACAGGTCTTGTATTATTTCGCTTCTATGATTTTCGGTAAGAATGAGCAAATAAAATTCTAAGTTGCACAGCTCAACTGAGGGAACGAGTGGCACTAGTGTGTCCGACTTGATAGCGGTGATTAGTCGCGTTCGGTTAACATGTGATACTAGCAAGACGATTTATCACCGGCGAGACATTTGCTCTATCCACGTGCAGCGTCTCCATGCATCGCTGAAAACGCCTAAAATATGAAATAAACAAAATCAACACGGGCTACTCTTCACTAATGGCACTTACTACCGACATTTGATTGAGGCATATTAATGCAAAAGCATTATATGGGTCGTCTGTGGCGAAACCCGGCGTCGGCATTCACCACCTACAGTTGTACTAAAGATCTCGGACGACGTTAACATGGTACCAAAGAAAAAAATTTCGCTTCCGAAGGTGCGGGGAATTGAACCCAGGATTTATTGCGAGGTGAGCACACAGTGACCCACACTCCACAAATCCGCGTTGCTTCTTGGCGACGAAAGGTGAACCTAGTATATGCGTTCCCTTAAGACTGTATGGTAATGAGTAGGTGTGCTATGAAAAAAAAGAAGAGAAAGGGGTCAAAATTACATCAACAATACTTTCGCATTCAAAGCACGTAAGTAGACTTAAGTGCCCTACATAATGTTCACTGCAATGGTTGCCAGAGGCCCTCCGCATGAACGTCGGCGTTCCCTAGTGGGCGGTTCTGGAGAGCTAACTGCCTCCCAAGCAGGCATTGTGTCTACCCTCTCTCATCGCAGACGTTCACATTCTCCGTGGTGGGTGAGAACCTGACCCGGAGGCTGCGCGCCATGACGTTCGCGGCAATGATGAGACAGGTGAGCCCATACTCGACAGCCGCAGCTGATGTGTCGGAAGCGCGTTCTCAGCCTGGCTAATATCCATAGGTAAGGTTCTTCTGGCCTAGTTTGCAGCGTATTTTTTCTTCGATAGAGCATGGCCTATATAAACATACTGTCAGGTACAAAACCTGAATTAAGGTTTTCAGAAGACTGGTTCGTGCTAAAAGCATCACCTAAAAACCATTCCGTATGTAATGTTGCGTGTGTGCCTCTGTCTACAGCGTGCTTACTGAGATAGGTGACTAATTTTACCGTAATCATCATTTGCCCAAGATTGCAGTCGGAAAGGTGTCAAGTGCCGGACAACGAATTTACGTACACATCCCAGCGGCTGAGTGAACTTACTCTGTTGTAATTATCGAGCCAGTCTTCACCACGAAGTCCAGCCAAAGCTTACTCGTGGTCGTCCAAGTTGCAACAGCGGATGGAACAGGCGTGGATGATGGAGTAAGCGGGTTCTTTCACTGTCCTGCATACAGGAGTGTTGTAGTCGCAACCAGCGGCCCGAATAAAGCTCCCCGGAGGAGAACGTCGCATTCAGGGCAAGAAGTCGAAGACTTAGAACCCCACCACCTCCACCTGAGACCCAGCACTTGAAAAATTCGGGGGACACTGAAGCTCCGCTTTAAGGTTATGACGTGGTTGCGTTAACGGGTAACTTCAGCGGCCTCGTGGCCTCCTTGCATACCACTTCCTAGACACGTACACTGTAGGACAAGACCCACGAAGGTCCCGCGGCAGCTTAGGGGTAGCACATCTTACACGTGGCGCAATGGTTACGGGTTTGATTCCCATCTTACCCCCAACTTCAGCGGCCTCGCGGCCTTTTTGCGTACCACTTCGTAGACACGGACACTGCAGGACAACACCCACGAAGGTCCCGCGGCAGCTTAGGGGTAGCACATCTTACTCGTGGCGCAATGGTTACGGGTTTGATTCCCATCTTACCCCCAACTTCAGCGGCCTCGTGGCCTTTTTGCATACCACTTCGTAGACACGGACACTGTAGGACAACACCCATGAAGGTCACGCGGCAGCTTAGGGGTAGCACATCTTACTCGTGGCGCAATGGTTACGGGTTCGATTCCCATCTCACCTCCAACTTCAGCGGCCTCGTGGCCTTTTTGCATACCACTTCGTAGACACGGACACTGTAGGACAACACCCACGAAGGTCCCGCGGCAGCTTAGGGGTAGCACATCTTACTCGTGGCGCAATGGTTACGGGTTCGATTCCCATCTTACCTCCAACTTCAGCGGCCTCGTGGCCTTTTTGCATACCACTTCGTAGACACGGACACTGTAGGACAACACCCACGAAGGTCCCGCGGCAGCTTATGGGTAGCACATCTTACTCGTGGCGCAATGGTTACGGGTTTGATTCCCATCTTACCTCCAACTTCAGCGGCCTCGTGACCTTTTTGCATACCACTTCGTAGACACGGACACTGTAGGACAACACCCACGAAGGTCCCGCGGCAGCTTAGGGGTAGCACATCTTACTCGTGGCGCAATGGTTACGGGTTTGATTCCCATCTTACCCCCAACTTCCGCGACCTCGTGGCCTTTTTGCATACCACTTCGTAGACGCGGACACTGTAGGACAACACCCACGAAGGTCTCGCGGTAGATTAGGGGTTGATTAAAAAACTAGCGCATAAAACTAGGACAAAGACAGAGAAGGAGACTTATCACATTAACAGGGAAGGTGACAAGTGTGTCAGCACGAAGTCACTTGCCCTGACCAGGAAAGAAACCATGTATCTCCGAAACAGTTTGCCACTTCTTGATTAGTTTGAGCTCTTTGTAACCCAGTGTGCGCATGTGCCACTGAAGTGTTTTTAAGTACCTGTTTGTTGTAGTAAACCTTCAGTTGATGTTTAGCGCTCGTCCTGTCTACTTCTCTGTCTTTGTCCTAGTTTTATGCGCTAGTCTTTTAATTAACTATGACACACCAACTAGCCCAGCTTTCCGCCTTGATAGCTCAGGGGTAGCACATCTTACTCGTGGCGCAATGGTTACGGGTTTGATTCACATCTTACCCCCAATTATCAGCGAAGTTAATTTACTTTACATTCTTACATGTCTAACGACCTTGGAGCCATGTTGCGATCTTATAAGGCATATTTATCTGTGTTTTCATCAATTTCACTTCTATGTGACGTAACGACCCTGTAGCCCAATGAGAAATTTCGCTCACATTTTCAGGTTCCCGCCGAACCTGCGTTGTAATAATATCACATTAGTAATTCTTCATGCTCGTGAATCTCGGCACGCAACTAGAGATGTGAAGGCCTGAAAAAAACACTGCAATTTTGGAAAAAAACCGGTTTTTTTCGTTTTTTTTCAGACGACGAAAAATGGAAAGAAAAATCGAAAATTTCACAATGCAATTTCAAGGTTTTATAATTGCTTGCTTTTAGTTTAGACTTTTGATTTTGCTTTGAAAATCATTACAATGTGCATAGTTGAACGATTCGAGAGCAGTCGTCATCGCCTGTGCCAGGTAGTGTTTTTAAAACGTTCGTGCTGCGAGTACGTGGGTTGAAGGCCAGGTCACATATAAGATCCAGGCTTGAATTAAAAACACTAATATTTGAACTCACGGCTCAAGTAGAACAAAATAGCTGCAAATTCTACAGCGCGGCACACACGGCATAAATAACATAGGCTGCTGTGTACGTAAGCGGTTTTAGCCAAATACAAGCCTAGCTTCTTGATTTCAAACGTAGCAGAGTAGAGGTCATCCGCAGGAATTTGATCCAGGACAGGGGTCTGGGACTCAGCGATGCACGTGGCCCCATCTACCTGGTGGCAAGGCCTTTGCACCAACCAGCCGCTAACTGGTCTGGCTTGCCGACTGCTGCCGATACCACAATCAACTGCCAGCTGCGAACGAAACTGGTCACGTTTCGGAAACGTGCCAACAAGGATTCGCAACAGGCTTTCAGGGGAACGCGTTCGAAAGGTTGTGTATGTGCAGTCGAACCTAGCTGTGGACACAACTTCAGGCCATGCTGCTGCGCGTAGTGCCGCATCCAGCGACAGTGACTCTGAGTCCGATATGGAGTGACTTAAAGATCAGTTTTCATGTTCCCTTTCTCGGTGCAATAGAACAAGAAGTTCGTTCCACAAATATGATATTTATATCTCCATATTCGCCTGAAGTGCAAATCATTATTTATCTTCTCGGTGCAATAGAACAAGAAGTTCGTTTCACAATACGACATCTATAACTGCATATTCGACTGAACTTCGGAGAATTATTATTGATCGTCGTGCTGTTGCAAATAAATCTGTTTTTGATACGTTTTGCAAAA
Organism: Amblyomma mixtum; assembly: GCF_055824585.1. Taxonomy (NCBI): domain Eukaryota; kingdom Metazoa; phylum Arthropoda; class Arachnida; order Ixodida; family Ixodidae; genus Amblyomma; species Amblyomma mixtum. The sequence continues at coordinate 147,698,977 of NC_143016.1, read as the reverse complement.
TTTCCAAATTTTCATGAAAAAAACCCGAAAAGAATGGTTTTTTTCACGCCTTTCAAAATTTCTTGAAATTTTACATCTCTACACGCAACGTACGTAGCATACAGCATGACGAGCGATGACCATTATGCACGGACGAAAGGCGTTAGAGGTCATTCACAGCATGCGCAATATAAGACGGGGTCGCTTTTTTCACGGGGACGTCTCTTGTCCTGCATACATTGCCAGAAAACTCTGGAACTGAGGCGCAAGGCCGCTCTTTCAGAATACTTCTGTTCTAGATTTGGGGATTTTTAAACCTCAAAAAGAGGCTTCACAATAGGTAATACGGAAAAAGGCTGTATTAGCTGTTTCGGATGTCGGTTTGCAACATTCCAAGTTCAATAAGAGGAGCTTCATGTACAGCGTGCATAGCCCGCGCTAGGAATTTTTTTTATCAGCTAACTACGAGGTGATTTTGCATGCATGTGATATCTTTCAGGATATTTCCAAGCGTATTCGCGTTTCCACTGCGCAGAAAACAAGGAAGACCACGCGCTCGCATCGTGCTTCACATATAGACGGTGTGGAGGCATGAGCGTGTCTGCATGATCGCGTATTAAAGAAAGGAAAAGAAACAGGCACTTAGTACTTTGAGAACGCCCGCAGCCTCCATAGAGTAGCCAATTCGACGTCTGACATTAGCAGGAAACCTCTTCACCGCCTGCATAGTGTTGGGACTGGTGGTCCGAGCCAGGAAACGGTCGAGGCGACGGTGAGTAAAACGACGTTTATGTACAGTATGTACAAGGGCTTTTACATGATACAAGGGTCAAGAGCACCACGGGCAGGCACCCAGAAGAAGGGCGGCCCCGGCGGCGAGCGTTGCTCCGGCGTGATGGCTCTTCTGCTGCCCGTCTGCTGCTCGGGTTCAGCGCGGCTCCGTTTTTATAGCCGCTGGTAACGGTTACGGCAGCCAGCCGTTCAAATCCTCCAATCACTGGCCACCGTTCAAATTAGACCAATGGTCGAGAGCCGGCGAGCGTCGGTGGAGTTCGCACCGACGGAGAGGAGGAGAGGAGGAAGGGTCCGTGTCGGCGCCGCGGCGGCGGGATGAGTCACGCTGCATGTCGCGACTTGTCCGAGAAAGTCTGGGCCTGCTTTGAGCGCCGGCGGGCGCGCAGCGCTGGTTTAGACAGGCCCGCCAGCGAAATGTGGGCTCCGGCACTACAATAGTAAGCCGCACAGAGACGTCTTTGACGTCTCGCGTTTTTCAACTTGCTCCTACAACGACCACACGCAGCCTGCGCGCACATTATGCGAGGCGGAATATTCAGCACTCGTTTTTATGTCTAGTCTTTCTCTCCGTGGTCAATTTTACGCTGTTCTAATTATTAAACTCTTGCCACTCTACTCTCGCCGCACTGCTTTTCCTTGTATTTTGACGGCTATCGCCCATTGTAAGCGACATAGCGTTTTGAGAGGCCGTGAAATAAACACGTCATAGCCGGAATGGTGCGAATCCGCGAGTGGCTGTTCGCCGTATTATTTGCTTTTATGCAGTTTTCTGGATTATAAGAGTTTTGTTGTCAATAAAAATGAATTGCTATCACGGAACGCTAAGGAACCAGTTTATCCTTACTGAATTCTCCTTTACCTTTAATGCTCATCGCACGTACAGGACATGGCCTGGTACGACGACCTGGAGAACACGCCCGAAGCTCTGCTGACGTCCCTGTCGACCGACACAGCCCGGGTTCACGGAGTAAGTCGCCTTGTTCCTGTCGGTGAAAGCACACACTAATTTGCTTGTTAGTGTATCCGCAGGTAGCAAGAGACTTGGCGTGGTGTGCGCAGGGCACGTGCAGCAAGCTGGCGACGCTGTGCCAGGCGTTCTCGGCCCTGGTGGCGTGCCTGGGGATGTCCTTCTACTGGGACTGGCAGCTGGGCTTCATCGTGCTCGCCTTCGTGCCCCTGGTCCTGCTCGCCACCTACCTGGAGAGCCGCATGCTGCGAGGGAAGCTGGTCGCCACCAAGCAGGCGCTCGACTACTCCACCAAGGTACACCTCGGTACACTGCTCGAAGGATGTCGAGGACAAATTGAAGCTTGTCTGTATCGATAAGGGACAGCGTTTAATTGTGGATAGAGCGCTTTCACAGAAAACGGAGGAGAAAAGACCAGGAAACGAATTAAAGGTGTCGTCATCATCGGCTGATTTGTGGAGTAAACTTCATGCGGTTGCACTTCATTTTTTGGCGGATCTCAAAGGCTCTGCTACGCTGCCTTTCAGTTTTCTTAGCCATAAATTGTATTTTCTTTCTTCTGTCGGCCAAACGCTAACATACTCAGGAAGATTCAGAAAATCAAGTTTTACTGAGAACTCTAATTCGACGCAGTTGTACCCAGGTTAACTTTAACATAGACACAAGCCTCAGTGAAGAACTTAGACTTCGCCCGCCTGCCTTAAGGGCCAGAACCAACGAAAGAGTCATCGCACGTAATTGCACACTTGTAAAAAAGGAAGAAGTAAATATTCTACACAGACGTGGGAGACGCCTTTGCCCTGCAGTGGACGTAGTCAGGCTGATAATGATGATGATGAGTCTTCCCTTTGGCGATGACATTAGATACCTAGGTTGTTCCTGGAAGGCATCATCACTCACCAAAGGCATCAACATAGAAATGAAATAGTACATAAAGAGATGCTGTCATATCTCTATTCCTCCGTACAAAATAAACGCAGTTGAAAGTCGAAGGTTAACGTGGTGTTCCGTTTTGGCGTCCTATTCTCTCTATGTGCTTTCTATTTTTTCATGCTTTTTGGCCTCGACTTGGTGACTAGCAAACAGGGTTTTTCTTCTCGTCTATCGTTTCCGCATATGTTGTGCACTTGACCGCTTTTTCTTTCTTTTATTCGATATTGTCCGTAGAAGAAATGCCCTTGTGGACCCAACGAAAGGCGTTAAACGTTCCAGAAGAGGGCAAATACGGGCTGGTTGGTACATGTTTTACGAATTGGAAAAGCAGCGCAATCATAGACGAGACACAAGAAGGGCAAAACACCAGCGCTGGTGTTTTGTCCTTCTTGTGTCTCGTCTTTGATTGCGCTCTTTTTCCAATTCGTAAAGCGTTAAACGTGCCTGACTGGCTTCCCCCTTTCCCTCTCTATTATAAACTCAGAACCACACAGTACAAGATCAGTATAGAGACCAAATGTAGCACATATTGGCGTGACATCCGCTATTTTCAATCCGCGAATGGTTTTCGTTCGCCATAATTTGTTTGTAAACGCGGCTGCTTTAGGTGTTTTATCTCCTGGATAATTTCGTAAAATTTCACAAGTGGGCAATATCTTATTGGATTCAAGCTAAATTTTGGATTGCTCGGACCGCTCGCCTTCGCGGGTACAATGGGTGGTATCACCTAGTCTGGGTCAAAACAGGGACAGGAAATCTCGTTTTTCGATGCAGGTGGCAGTCGAGGCCATCCAGAACATCCACACGGTGGCGTCGCTGCACCAGGAGGAAGTCTTCTGCGCAAACTACGTGCTCTCGCTGGCAGAGCCGCAGAGGTAGGGAGGATGCATTGCCGTGTTACACCCGACGGTCCTGGAGTGCACCTCTTAGGACACTGCTGAATGAAGGCAACTAACTAGAGTAAAACTGGAAGGCTCGATGAGAAAGCCTGTAGGTGTCGGCGTTGTTGATTTGCTGGAAGGCTCGATGAGAAAGCCTGTAGGTGTCGGCGTTGTTGATTTGCTTTCGTCATCTATTGAATTACGTGTTGTTGCTCTGAGGAAGCATCACAGGAAGAGAGCAGTCATCCCGCTAGCCGTAGCTTAGTTGCATATTGCAGTCACATTCTTTGCGCTTCCTGTGCAGGATCATGATGCGCAAGGCCGTCGTCCGCGGCTTCACGTTCGGCGTGGCGCAGTGCATCCCGTCCATGGCGTACGCGACGTCCCTCCTCTACGGCAGCTTCCTCATCGGACGCTGCGACCTCCAGTTCGGGAACCTCTTCAAGTGAGGGCCCATCATTTTAACGTCGCATCATGCACCTACTCAAAATACATATGAAGATATAGCAAACCACTAACTTCCTCAGCCTGGCAGGGGGGGAAAAGCTAGCAGATATTCAACTGACGTCAATTCAAGGTAAATGTGCAGAATTGCTCATTTTTTTTACACACGAGAGTGCAAAGCTTTTCACGTTTAGATGTGAAAATTCCTGAAAAAGAAAAACACGTGAGTGCGGCAGCAAGCAGATTGTCAAAAAGGCTTTCATTGCGTACAGTTCACCTCGCGTTATGAATTGGTTTGTCGCAGTGACGGGATTTCATCACACGCCCGTATGCAGATCTCTCCTGCTACGCTGAACAAGAGAGAGTTTACTCAACTCTGAGGCTATATTCTGGCCAGCACCGCGTAAGTTTCCTGAATCCCGGCCCTTCTGCAGGGACGCACGAAGAGACTTTGAAAATATGGGAGATAAGACTAGCATGCTAAAGTAAAAGCTTTTAGCGCAAAACGACTAAGAAAGGACGGTGTAAGGGATCGGTAGTGTACGCGGGGTCATCGGAACGCGGCTGGGGGCGCTCAAATCGAAGCTTCTCCTATTTGGAACGCGGCCGCTCGCGAACGCGCCGGGAAGTACGGGTGTCCACCCCGCCCCGTGGTACCGACTCGCGCACGTGCTGGCACGAATGTCTATTTGTGTTCGTTTTTATTTTATTTTGTGCTAGAGAGGGTCGTCTACCTTGTAAAAGCCGGAGGGCTGGCCATGCCCTTGAAGAGCCAATCATGTTAATAGTGCAACATGATTGGAAGTTACCGAATGTGGGCTGGGCCTTTAGGGCTTTAAAACCGGGCCCCGGAGCTGGAAGCGGGGTTCTGCGCTAAGGTGAGATGCTACGGCATCTTCGGCAACGCCGAGTAGGGGCCTGCCCTAGTATTAGCCAGATCCACCTTTTGGTTGTTTGTCTTTTTGCCGTTTTGCCTGAACTTGAATATTCTGTGTATATTTGTATATAAATCTTCAGTTATTGCCTTTTTCATCCCTGCGTCTGTACTCATCGAGAGACCGTCTCTGACGGAGCACCCCTGGTGCGAAGAGCTTCAGTCTTCGAGTTGAAACCAACCGTCTCTGACGGGGCACCCCTGGTGCAAGGAAGACGAAAGAACCTGTGGATCTTTACTGGCGCAGTCGACAGGATCCTGCGGCTATCGGAAGACGGCGCAGGAAGAAGGTTGAACATAGGGAGAAAGGCGACGATCAGGCAACAGCAGCGTTCGAGAAAGGACCTGCGGAGAGACGGCGGCAAGGACGCAAGGACCACGGCAGAAGTCCAGCGACGCGGGACTGCATACGGTCTAGACAAGCAGCGCGTCGATAACTCGACGGTCACCGGCGGCGGACCAGAGGCGTGCGACATCTCATCGCAGCGTCCGGGGAAAGTGGCGGTGGACCCCGACGCCAAGGAGCTGGCAGTGCGGATCGACGCATCGAAACCGTGAGTTTCCTTGGTCGCATTGCTCACGTCCCTGTGCGTATGTTCGAGCCGGTAGGACAGTTGAGGGGTACATACGGCGGTATGGAGGGTTATCCATGCCGGCCCTCACTCGATGTGAGGTATCGAGTGGAATTGGCGAAGGCGCGCTTAGCTTACTATCAGTCTGAGCTTGCAAAAGTGAATGGAGGAAAGGCGCCGCTATGCGAGGAAAAACCTCCGGATTTGCAGGCGTTAGAAGCAAGGCGCCAGCAGCTAGAGCTCGAGTTGGCTAAGCTCAAAGAGTCTAGGAGAGCTAGTCAACTAGCCAGGGAGAACTGCTCCGAGTCCCGAGCGGAGAGGACGCCAGTGCTGGAAGGCAAAGGCCTGTCAAGTAAAGGTCAAGAAAACAGCCAGGCAGAAGTAAGAAGTGAGCCAGATTTCTGCGAAGCTGGAATCGCAGTTGAACAAAGTATCGTGACGGAACGCAGCGTCGCGGTATTAGAGGCGGTGAACGCGCACTCCGACGATCATGCTGCACAGGTTAGCTCTGCCCCAAACGACACCAGGGACGCGGACGCGAGTTCAGGATTGTTGGAAGTGAGTCTCAGAATTCCAAAAACTCGGTCTCAGACAAGCTGCGAAAGAGAGCAGTCGGTTCAGCGTGAAACGACCAGCGACGACAGACGTCAGACTGGCGAGCTAGAGATAGGAGGATGTCAAACGTTGCCGCAACGGCACACTGTGCCAGGCATGTGGCATGAAGCGCCACGTAGCACTATTGATGGCAAAGTCCTTTCATTTGAGGACAGGGAAATTCGTGGCGACTTGCCACAAGGCAAATTAGGATTAAGTGGCTGCGAAAGAGCGCAGGTAGCCTCAGAGTTATATGATGCCACGAAATCGGCAAGCGCCTATAATACAGGGGGCGTAAATTTCATTGCATGCCCGTGCAGGAACGGGGCAAATGGCTCCAAGCGAGGCGAAGCAACAGGAGGCAGGGGCGTGGCTTTCAAATTGAAAGTCGGTTCGAGGAACAGTACGCTCCGGGCTGCGGTATGTCAAATTAGATGTAGCAAAGCCGGCCGCACTGTTATAGTTAGACTGGACAAGGCTAATGTTCCTTACGCAGTACGCTGTTCGTACTGGTGTGCCGGAGAGAGCGTTCCCTTAGGGGCGTCGCATGGTCAAAGATTTGGACTTATCGAGGATCAGGATGTTGTTTTCGATCCTGGAGGGCAGCAATTTTTGAATTCTTGCCCCGCTGTGGCACCAGCCTAATGAGCCGAGTGGCAGTTAGGCGTTAATTGTGTTGAGACGCGTAGTGGCTCGAACGCGCACAAGGACGCTCGGTGCGACTAAGGAGGCTCACGTGCCCACTTACGGACGTCGTGCGAGTGCTACTGAACGCTCAAGTTACGAGTGTCTGTGTGTGTGCTCGTTCGCGAGCAGGACGAGGGTGTCTACTTGGAGGTGGTGAACTGGGTGCAACCCACCAATTTGGACGCCGTGTTACGGCGCACGGCAGGCATGCCACCGTGTGTATTTGTGGAATTTGCTTATGTTGTGTGTGCATTTTGCATTTTGCTTTTGTTGGTGCCAGCGCTGGTGTAGCTGCGGTATGTCACCCACAGGGTGGTTTTGTGACCCGTACCGATCCCTTCTTGTTATAATTCTAAAAGTGGCATTTGAGCCCTTTGTAGAATCTTGGGAAGGGCGTGTAAGGGATCGGTAGTGTACGCGGGGTCATCGGAACGCGGCTGGGGGCGCTCAAAGCGAAGCGTCTCCTATTTGGAACGCGGCCGCTCGCGAACGCGCCGGGAAGTACGGGTGTCCACCCCGCCCCGTGGTACCGACTCGCGCACGTGCTGGCACGAATGTCTATTTGTGTTCGTTTTTATTTTATTTTGTGGTAGAGAGGGTCGTCTACCTTGTAAAAGCCGGAGGGCTGGCCATGCCCTTGAAGAGCCAATCATGTTAATAGTGCAACATGATTGGAAGTTACCGAATGTGGGCTGGGCCTTTAGGGCTTTAAAACCGGGCCCCGGAGCTGGAAGCGGGGTTCTGTTACCGAATGTTACCGAATGTGGGCTGGGCCTTTAGGGCTTTAAAACCGGGCCCCGGAGCTGGAAGCGGGGTTCTGCGCTAAGGTGAGATGCTATGCATCTTCGGCCACGCCGAGTAGGGGCCTCCCCTAGTATTAGCCAGTTCCACCTTTTTGTTGTTTGTCCTTTGCTGTTTAAATTTGTCTCTAGTGCCTTAACTTGTATCTATTGTAAATACTGTACATAAAATTTGAAGTGTTCGCCTTACCCCTGCGTCTCAACTGAACACAAGACCGTCGCTGACGGGGCACCCCTGGTGCGAAGAGCTTCAGTCCTCAAGTTAGATAAACCGTCTCTGGCGGGGCACCTCCGGTGCGTGGAAGAAGAACAACCTGTGAAAATTTACTGACGGCGACAGAACACAGACGCAAAGGAGCGCTACTCTCAACTAAATTTATTGCCAGGGGAAACAGTGATTTTATACACTGGTTCCAGTACAGAATCTGCTCACATTCCGAAGACTGCGTACATGCGCACATGTGCAGCGTCACTTGGCGTGTGCGCATGTACGCAGTCTTCGGAATGTGAGCAGATTCTGCACTGGAACCAGTGTATAAAATCACTGTTTCCCCTGGCAATAAATTTAGTTGAGAGTAGCGCTCCTTTGCGTCTGTGTTCTGTCGCCGTCCTTTCTGAGTCGTTTTGCACTAAAAGCTTTTACTTTACCAAGATGAACCAACTCGCCCAGCCGAACGTGTTACTGAAAGACTAGCATGGACCATGCGTACCGTTGCCCCCTCCGCCGGAGTGCTGTTGCATACTAAGACTCTTGTCCAGAAACACTAGATCCCCCCCCCCCGACACACACACAGCACACATCGGTTACTAGAAACCCACTGACAGCGGAAGAAAGTCCGGGCTGTCAGTTCCGAGAAGCCAGCGTGCAGCTGACGTGGCCTTGCCGGATTCGTGCCAAGGAGGCGGGCCGCCCAAGAGGCGAGCGACGCGCGAGCTTTGAGCGTCAGTAATGACTTGAGCGACGTGCTTTTCGGACGTGTGAGACTCGAGCTTTCCGAGTTACTGCGTTCAGAGGGCTCACTGTCCTTGTGTTGTAAATATTTTTGCATACTGCATATATTTTGTTTGTGTAAGTACATGCTTCGTTCCATACATAAAAGGCCAAAGCCGCCAAAGCTACCACGCCTGTTCGCACAGGCTAAGTCCGCGCTCAAAAAATAGTCCACCATGTAACCAAAGTGAACGTAAGAATATTTTGTTGTGACAAACCATAAGTGCCGCGACTGGGACCTCCTTGACTTCGTTTTGCCTCTGGCCACACTTCCGTCCTGCCACTCATCACGACTTCGAAAAGCAAGAATTACATGTGGCGGTATGATACGCGGTTGGTAGGGCGGGTCGTTTGTATTTAATCCGCGCCCCAAAAGTAGTTCACACTCAGTGAAAATTATAGCCAGAGGGCGCGAGCTCTAACTGCTTCTACTGCGATTTTCAATGCTACCACATTGTTCTATATCACTCTTTGTTTTCGTCCAAACACTCACTGGAGTTCTCTCGAAGAACGAATGAGACTTGGCGGAGTAATGTGCCTTCGTGGAGGCCCTACTTCCGCAGCCTCCGCAGCGTTGCCTGCTATGTATGAAAAGGAGTATAAGTGCGTTCAAGTGCAGTTGCGGTCAAAAGTAAATGGAAGGCGACTTTGTAAAAAAAATTTAATTTCTTTAAATTTAAAGCATAATTGTCCGTGTTTGTTGGTGCACAGTGCAATTCGCACAATCAAAATTAGTCTGCACATATGTATTCAAGGATGCATGATTTGAGCGGGCAATAATTCAATTTTTTTCATTAATATTGCCTTCCATTTACTTTTGACGTCACCTGTACAGCCCTTTGTCGTCACTGGTGCCAACTGTATCCTTCAGACAACAACCTGAATATCACTGAAGGCTTGCGTATGTCTAATGCAGTCATTTATTTGTAAACAAAAAGCTCTTAGGTGGTCCTCGGTGTATCGTTTGAGAGCGTTAGCAGCTAAACATTCTTTGCATCCGAGGTTGACACACAAACGTTCGTTATATCCGCTGCGGTGGAGTTATGTTCGGTATATGCATAGTTAACACACTACAGTTATACCTGAGGTGGCATACTAAGGTTCGTTACATCTGAGCTTGTATACAAATTCGTGTAGGTAGCATCCTAAGTTCCCTCTTATTCCGGTGGACAGGTTGGCACCCTCCACTGGCTACTCGCAGACTGAGGTCACCATTTGCGCTTGCACTGACACAACACACTAATGATAACGTAATAATTAGGAAGCTGTGCTCACGAATATAAGGTATAGTGAATGATTCTACGCTGATAAGCAAAATTTACTGAATATGTTCGAGACGACTGGTAATCAGTGGGACTAGATTAGGTTAATTGGTGGTCGCGCCATTATATGTTCGTTCAGCAAACGCACTCCGGGCTCTTTGCAGCGAATCTGCTGCAGTTTCCGTACAGCGCCTCTTGAATATGAGGGTCGTGTTCTCCAAAACGTAAAATATATCGATAGGTGAAAAAGAGATAGGTGAAATATCGATAGGTGAAATATATCGTTAGGTGATGTCGATAGGTGATATCGATAGGTGAAATAGTTGGTTACGTTATCATCGAAACGATGTGGATTTTGTTCATTCTTTTCGCAAATGCCTAAATTTGTTAGAGAAAGTGGCTCCAACAGCCGCCCCGATTCAAATGGTTTGCCGATAGAATGCAAAGAATTCAGGGGGCACTTTGGCTCTCTAAAGTGCTGCAAAGCGAAAGCGCTTCCTGGCGCACTGTTTCTTATTTCCTTATTATTTTTCATATTTTGTTTTTTATATTTTTTATTTTTGCTCCTTTTCTTATATTTATTGCCTTTTATTTTTATTTTCGTATCTTATTTCTATTTTGTTTTTATTTTGTTCATTTTGTTATTTTTTATTTTTTATTTTTCCTTTTCTTGACTTTATTCCTTTTATTTTATTTATGAAACCTATGCATCCACTGGATGCGCCTTCATTCATGCTCGAACCTTGAGCCTTCGTGGCGGAGTGGTAGCGTCTCCGCTTCAAATGCCAAAGGCCCTGGTTCGGTTCCCACCCTCGGCGCACTTTCTTTTTAAGCAGTGACGCCGAAAGGCGGACAAATCTCCCGACGCGTCTGTCGACACGGCTGCCGAGGCGTCTGCTAACGACAGTCTGAGGCACTAAAGGCTTTCGCCTTAATAATCTATTCGTGTTCAGGGTGGTGGAGGGTGTGATCCTTGGCACGGCCATCGTGGGCCAGGCGGTGGCCTACTCGCCTGACTACCACAAGGCCAAGGCGGCTGCCCAGAAGCTGTTCCGATTCATCGAGCGAGTGCCGGCCATAGACTTCCTCGACACGAGTGGACTCACGCTGGTCAGTACCGCAAGGATCTTTCGCTCGACGCCCTACAGCTGTCAGCCCTAGCCTAATGGGAAGCAGTACTGGCAGCCAAACTCAGTGTAGTTGCCCTGCGCTTGCCCCGGGCTCTGCTGGGGCCGACTGCAAGGTGTTTTACTCTCTGTCTTGGCTACCGCAGGAGACTGTGCGGGGCTTCCTGACGCTGAACGAGGTGACCTTCTCGTACCCGAACGAGCAGGAGACCAAGGTCATGGACCGCGTGACCTTCTCGGTGGAGCCCGGTCAGCGCGTGGCCATCGTTGGCGCTCCCGGCTCCGGCCGCACCACGACCATCAACCTCGTCGAGCGCTTCTACGACGTCCTCGAAGGCGAGATCGTGAGCTTCCCCTTCTTTGTGGATCAGACTTACATTCTCTTGGATCATTTTGGACAACTCTCGGTGCCTTGCGAAGGAAATAGCAACTAACTGCACCATACATTTTAAGGCAGAAAGGATTAAAGAGAGCGCAGAGGTTAATCTTTTGCGGTTCATTTGCGTTGATTAGTCCCTCAGCAGCAACTATTACTCCCTTAGCGAAGAAATGCAAAGCGATTATTCCTCGCACTCTGCTTGTGGGCCAAGTGCTACAGTTTATTCCATTTGACCAATTTGTTGGCTTCGTGTGGCCGTGCGTACCGCCAATTCCTTTAGCGGCGATTAAGTCCATGAACTCAGACGCATCAGCGGCTAAATTTGCTGGATTGTTTCTCAAGCTTGGAGCACGCACTGGCCGCTGTGCTTTGAAGTGCGAGACAGTGAGGACTGCCTGTCACTTAGTCGATTATCTTTTCGAAGAGGTGACAATATTCTTGTGACCAGCTGACATTCGGCCGCAGTTCACTGTCCATACCGGTTACGATTCACGAATTCCATGTAATCTCGAAAATCTCGAGTTTTCGACGCCAGTTTATATTTAAATATCCATTCACATCGGTATGACCTTTTTGTTTTGCCAGCTTAGACAAGTATTCTCGTCAATATAAGACTCGTACCTGCGAGCAATACTATTAAAATCTCGATAATGTCTCCTGTGTATGCCTTCCCAAATGGTCTTTGCGGACACGAATGAGTGCCGCAATTCCATGGATCAAGGAATAAACGTCTGTTGTTCCTGTTCTCCAGAAACAGGCGACCATCATTAGCTTTATTCACTCATCGATGCTGACAAGTGTATGCTGCTGTCCAGGTTGACAATGAATATGATCAGTGGATGTCTCCGTTTGAGTTGTCACAGAATTTTTACATTTCCTTGCCTATTTTCGAGTGAAGTAATTGGGGTCAAAACTCTTGCAACACTGTGAAAGCAAGCGCTGATGAAAACTTCACTCGAGCCATTCAATTTTCAAGAAGTATGGCGCCAGAGAATGCATGAGCTGCTTTTTTTGTGTGTTCGTTGTCTAGCGCTCAGTACCGTTAATAGGTTATATAAGCTTTCAGGTCGGAAAAAACAGCGAGCAAAAATTCGCTTCGAGCGTTACTTGCTTTGACGTGCCATGAAATTGCACGTGTCACTTGCGTTTGATTCAGAAATAACTAATAATATATCTATAAGCCTCAACCTCAAGTCATTTAAATCATCGTAAAAACTTTCTTCACGTCCTACTGCATTGCACTAAACAAGGCGTGTCATTACGGGCGGTTAGGGCACACTTAGCGTCAGTGCACTGCTGCAGACAAATATCATGTCAACGCATGCAGCCTCGAGAAATTAAGCGCTTAATCTATTCAAGGCAAAAACACAAGAGCAATTAACCCTTTCTGCCCAGCGTTCCTCAGAAGCAACACTTGAAATATTTTCTCGTGCACTAAGATAACTTTGATCATTGTGTTGCCCTCTATTCTAAGACAAGGCCCTTTGAACTCATCACATAAAAAAAAACAGATTACTGCTGTCATCTACATTTTTGTTTAAAGCGCACTGATTGATGACGGTCGAACGACCATCGCATGTTCAAAAAAATGTTAATGACGAGTGATTCATGTCATTACCGTAGGTCACAGGAAGCCACAAGTATCTTTTTCTAATCACTTGAAAATGTAAGGGGCTCAATACTGAATCTACATAGCCTAGCTATAGCTTGTGATGTTGAAATTAAGAACAACGAAAACTGCCCCCTGGGCACGTACAAATAATGTTAGTTGTTTTTCTTACTCCATTGCATTGTAAGCTATTACACAACTATTCAGCTTCTTGCACAACAAGATGAACTTTTGGGTATGAAAAGGTTAACAGCTGGTATGCGGTGGTAGCCCACTTAAACTGCTGACAAAACAACGCCAACCACGAGGTCGACACGGATTAAAATGTGTTTGCCGTGTATTCCCGTCTCTTCTTCTCATTTACAACTTAGCCAAGCCGCCGCCATGGCTCCGTGATTGTGGTACTGGGCTGCTGACTCGAAAGACGCCGGTTCGATCCCGGCTGCGGCGGTCGGATTTCGATGAAGGCGAAATTCTAGAGGCCCGTGTGCTCTGCGATGTCAGTGCACGTTAAAGAACCCCAGGTGGTCGAAATTTCTGGAGCCCTTCACGACCGCGTCGATCATAGCCTGATTCGCTTGGGGACGTTAACAACCCTAAACCAACAACTGAGCCAATAAGCAGGCTTCGAGTGGCGCTAGCGAGCTTCTTCTAACTGCACTGCTCTGACGTTGGGCGCAGCTGATCGACCACTTGTCGACCAAGACGATGCGGCTGTCGTGGATGCGCGAGCAGCTGGGCTACCTGAGCTCGGAGACGCTTCTGCGCAGCTACAACGTCGCCGACAACATCGCGTACGGCGACAACGGCCGCGAGGTGTCCCGGGACGAGGTGGTGGCGGCGGCGCGCAAGGCGCACGCGCACGACTTCATCGCGCAGCTGCCGCAGGGCTACGACACCGCGCTGCAGCCCTCCTCGGCCCCGCTGCTCAGCGCCAGCCAGGCCAAGCGGGTGGCGCTGGCCAGGGCGCTGGTGCGCGACCCCCGCATCCTGCTCGTCGACGACGCCGTCAAGGGACTCGACGAGCAAGAGCAGCAGGCGAGCATCCACTCACTAGCACAGGCCGGGTCATTGTTGGGCTCCTGAACTTGCCAGGACATTTCAGTTTGTTAAAGCAGTCCAGTCAGCAAATTGTGTTTTTTTTTTCGTCTTTGGTATATTGCGCAGGACATTAGTACATCCGGTTCACCCCATCGAATTTCAGTGCACCGGTTAATATGCGATTGCATTACGCCATCCATGCTGCTTCAGTAATAGTTCGTCGCTTTGATTCCCGTGGACTCTTACGCCAGCATGCCTTAAGGGTCGCAGTGACAACGAATGAAAGAGAACAGCTGTGAAGCCGGAACTGTTAGTCCTATACGTGAGCTGCAATTAACTTTGGCGCTATCTATGGGCATGGGCTCTATGAAACGAAAACAGCACTAAAGGAAGAGTTCATTAAGTTATTTACCAGGAGTAAAAAATTTCTACATCGCTATTTATGCTCGCTGTTTCATCGAAGATAGCGCGGAAAAAACAGCCTGAAGTAGGTGTCTGTACTTTCCAGATAATATCCTAACTGCGCGCCTTGGTGGCGCTGACATAGCCACTCTACAGACAAATAAGGCTGTTATTGTGGATCGCTACGGAAGAGTAAGAGCAGGCTCAAAGGCCACGTGTTCTGTCCAGGAAGTGAAACAACGGTGTCGTTTTATCTGGCCTCTCTTTCACTATACCGGAACTTTCGCACTTCTGGGTCACAGCCATTGTGCTACCCGCGGCAAACAAGAAAGGGTGTCCGCGCGAGCAGCTGTGATTTGCAGCAAGCGACTGGTGGGGACACTCGTCGCAGTTCCTGGACCACCGCCCAATACAAATTAAAAAATAATTGTACACCCTGCCGGGTAGCCCTGAAAAACGCACTCCACTTGCATGGGCTGCATTCTAATCTCCTGTGGTCACCCGAGCGCCGGGGGAAGTGCGCCTCATCAGCGTGTGCACGTTCCAAGCTCACAAGCTGGAAAGACACAATTTCATTAGTTCGTAATGAATACGTGAAGTGAAAGCGGCATTCTACGTGAAAGACAAATGACTGCGAAAGCTTCGCACTATAAAAAGCTGTTGCTATAAAAATATGGACGCAATAAGTTCAACGGGCAGCTGTCTCATATCTATTGCCGTCGTTGGCTACGTTAAAAGACTTCCGATCGGAGTGGCAGCCGTTAAAATAGATAAGCGAACGGCTGCCCAACTGCTGTCCCTTTTCGCTGCCACGATCATCGCCTAGTGGTTAAGTCAAGACGCGTGAGTTCTAGCGGCCGGCCGATCTACTCCTCGCTTTCCTTCTTGAATTCCTGTATGCATACAGGCGGATAAGAGGAACGTTAAAGGTAGAAACACAGCGTGGACTTTAAGGCAGACTTGTGTTAATTATTGTTTCACAAAGTACTTTATTTCGTATGTTTTCCCATACTACTGTTTCTGCAGGCTTGAAAACGTCGGCTGACTGCGGTACTGCAAACGATGGTAAAGGGGCTTAGCGTGCAAAAGATTTCACATTCATGTCGCAAACAGTATAAAGAGTGAGGTGCCTTAAAGAGTATAGACACCTAAGTTTTGGGTGCGTGTTTTCTTGTTTGTACTGATGCGTAAGGAATTGTTATACATGAATTACCATGTATGTGGCATTCTCTTACGACCGCTAAATGGTTTATAATCGAATTTCCTTCTCGACCGTTTTCGGTTTCGGTTTCAACAGCCGACCAATGACTGTGACGCCAAAGTGTGGCTGAAAGGTCACGTGAGGAATGAAAAAACTGCAATATACTTGCTGCTGCTACATCCATTGTTATTCCGGCTCTTGAGGAAGGCTGCCTTCAGCACTGTAGTCAATTAACAGTGAAGCAATGATTGTATCGAAGTTTTCCTATGCCTCACGTCACAGCCATCGTTTGGCTGTTAAAACTGAAACAGCACGACAGAAAAATTCGATTATAAATTATTTAGCGGTCGTAGGCGAATACTACATGGTACAGAATAAAACATGCCACCAAAATTATGTGTCTATACTCCTTTAAGATTCGCAGTTGTGCGGCATCAATTGTGCTCACGCGGCATTCCCCGCGGACGGGAACTGTTGCGCAGCCTAGATGTCGATATATTCTACAACGTTAGTTGCACAGCTTGCACTCTTCAAGTTGAGCTTCAGACCACCTGAAAGCAGACCAGAAGCGCTTTCTAGCGGTCGCGCCGCGAAACACCGAGCGAGCAGGTGAGTGGCATCGACGCGTGCAGACACAAGAGAGGGATCAGAAAGAACACTATTGGATGCATGTAGTAGCTACCCAGCGAAATGAAGCAACGGTGACAGGTGCATGTGAGCCACCGTTCACGAACACCCCTTCTGAAACGGAAGCCTTCCAATGCGATCCGATGTCTCGAATGTAGAATGCCATTTTTTATGCAGAAGTTAATGTTCACATGAAGAAAGAAACGGAGGTTACTTTATTTTTCTCAACGTAATAAAGCACGACATCTTTGACTTTTACTTCAGTGAGCGTTCATTAACCCTGTCTCATGCAGTCCAAACAATTCAATTATGGCACTTCTCGAGCTAGCTGTACTCAGCCATTCTAATCACATCATCAAGTTTACTTCAATTATACAAATTTACCGCGACTAAGAACGGTGCAAAGATAGAGTGATAGAGTACCGCTGTGGGTTTTCGGGGCTGTAGAAGATTAGTTGGGAGCAGGCTGATCCCTTCCAAAACGGCAGTGTGAGACGCTATGAATAGGATACCCCTTAAAGATGTACAGTGACTATAGGACAGACGAGTCGCGTGCACGCCCTTAGCTAGTCGCTGGTAACTGCACCTTATCGCGGAATTGAATGGCATATTTCTTTGTTTCTCAAGGGCGGCTTAGCACCAAAAGAAGCTGGTCCAGAACAGTTCCTTATGTGTCGCTGTAGGGTGCTCTACGTATCACTCTGGGGATATAATAATGTCAAGTTATTCGGGGGATGTGGAGAGGCACAATGGTGCGCGGGTTTGACGTTTGTAGACGCTGGATGCCCTTGGTGTCTGCCACAAATCCCGAACTTGAAATAAAGGAGAGGACAGTCGGTAGGCTTGCCTGAGGGCACATGCAAACACTTCAAATGAGGCAGTTGAAGGGGATATAGAGTGTCCGGCATTCGAATCGCGTGAGACAAAAAAGTAACGCGCAGTATGAAGCACGCTTGAGGCAAATGAATGAGAAACGATGGGAGGCAAAAAATATACCGACTCAGAATCGCTACTACATGGAGGCGAAGAAATAGATGGCTTGCTAATAAATACAATTGTAAACTATGGAATGCAAATGTTGTGCAATGTAATTCCAAGACTGTTAAATAATCTTAACAAAGGCCATACAATGCATGAACATACTAGAAACCTTGACGTCTTGTACAGTTGATTTTATTTATGGTATATGAATTCTGATGAATGCAGTTAATGTGTATATGTGTGTGTTAAAGTGGTGTATTATGTCGACATTTTTTTACACGGCAATAGAAAATTGCCACTCTCTGGTTTGTGAAATTTGCATGTTATTACAGTATTTATAGAGTTGCCATGTGTTTTGATAATAATTGTTTACAAAATATCTAATTTCCTAATGTTTCGCGCATGTACTGTGTCTGCCCTTGTCCATATGTAACAGGGGGTGCGAGCTTGTCAAGCTGCCCGTAAGGCAGCTTTTTTCTCTCGCCCACTCATGTCCTTTCAGTACATGAAATAAATGAAATGAAATGAAATTCTAGAAAGGAAGAAGCCGATAGTAAGACAACTTCCAAACGAAAAGTACGATTCTCAGAGAATACTCAGTGGTGAAAGAAAATCCTGGATAAGCCGACGCTGGACGTTGGAAGGGAAAACTTTTTCGACAATTTTGGAGGGGAGTGGTTTACTTTTCGACGCCAGGGCTGGGTGCTTAAAGATGTGTTACTGGCAAAAATTTGCCACCACAGATGACGATTGCCCATGCTGCACTCAAGACAGAGAACGGATAGAACATTCATATACAGTGTAACACCCTCCAACCCTAAGCGCCCGATCCCACCGCAGGAATCCGCGGAGCACTAGGGTGTCGAAATACAGGACATGCTCAATTTTCACAAAGTAGAAACAAGAAAAGACGACTGGAGGATTGGTGGAGAAGGTCAAGACAGTAGTTTACAAACAGGAGGCTAATGTTTATCTATATAGGCGCTCCTCAGTTTCTAATAAGGTTTCTATGCCTGCGAAGCCACCTTTTCGAAATTTTTACTTTATAATATCGGCTAAAGCATCATTTGGTGCGATGACATTGCAAACGACAAAGCGAAAATTTGGTTTGGTTTTCTGGGGTTCAACATCCCGTAGCGACTATGGCTATGAGGGGCGCTGTAGCGGAGTTCGTATAATTTCGACCACCTGGGGCAGAGTACGCGGGCCTCCAGCACTTCGCCTCCATCGTAATGCGACCGCCAGGGCCGGGATCGAACCCGCGTCTTCCGGGTCAGTAGACGAGCACCATAACCAGTGAGTTCCACCGCGGCTGCTCAACCAAGGGAATGGCGCACCACCATGCAGAATAGACATTCATTTAATGGAAGAATTTTTCCTTACACACGTGACGCCTATGACGTCCGCCACATAATGACCCTTTGCAGCAAGTATCAAGCGCTTCCCTTGTTTCAAAACAAGCCAGATAAAGTGACTTCGGAAGAAGGCTTCTCGTTGTAGCTCTCCCATTCAGTAGATTAAGTGCTTACAAAAGGGTGTTCTGAGAGAGGGGTCACAGTCATTATCGACAAAAGACAGTGAATTGCCGGACAAATATTTAATTTTAGCGCGACAGCCGTTAATCGCCCATTCCTGGGTTTCGCGTCGCCGTCGTAATAGTAGTAGTATGTTCTAGTCGTCGGCGTAACCGGTGGTACATTACATGATCACTCTGAGGGCGGATACCATGAAAGGAGGAGGGTGCGACGTAAGTGGTGGAATGCGTAACTGGTGGGTGGTTACGAACGGAACCATCCCGAAGGTGGTTACCGTGGAAGAAGGGTATTGGGAGACGGTTAGCGCAAAAGGAAGACAGTATGGTGGATGGGTAAACAGGCATGACCGATGATTAGCTGTCGCGCAAACCAGCCGCAGGGTAGTTGCCCTAGAAGGAGCAGGAGAGTTACCATGGAAGAAGCTAATAACGAGTAGGAATATGTAACCGGAAGGTGCTTGCCATGGGAACCGTCCCGAAGGTGGTTACCGTGGAAGTAGGAGGGTGTGAGGAGTACGGAGGAATGCCCAACCAGAGTACGGTTACCGTGGAAGGTGCACGGTATGGCGTGAGCGTAAGGCGCAAGCGGACGATGGTTGCCACAGGAACCACCCCGAGGATGCCTGCCGTGGGAGGAGGAGGAAGGGTATGGGCCGCACACCTAGAACGGCAGACGGGAGAGGAGAGGTAGTCGAAAAGCAAGTATGTGCGGAAAACTAAAATGACGGCCCTATAACTGTATTACAAGTCATTGATATATCTGGTAACTATTATTATGTACCCCAACATATCGTGAAATATAAATGCCTTAACAGCTGTCGCTGAACCTTGCGTTACTCAGCGGTAACAGTCTTTATTTTCTTTTCTTCATATAACCTCATGTGGTGCGTTTCAACAATATGCACGGGTCCTGTTGCCCTGAAAAAAAAACAAAAAAAAACCGATCAGGCCGCTGTCTGAACACTAAACAGAAAGAGTGGCGCAGTGCCGTCAAATGTAGGCAGACGTTACCGTTTGTTCAGGCATAAAGACAAACCCGCGATAGGGGTAGCGGAGGTATTCTGTATCGACAGAATAGGTGACCAGTCTAGTGACCAGTCTGTTAGCCAGCTTTCGATAGCTTGTCAAACTATGGAATAACCCTGCTTTGTTCAAGGAGATATTTGACGAAGCAGAACAGGAGAAAGAAAAATTTGAGAGGATACTTCAGCTCCGCCATAAGTGCATGACGGGATAGCGTAATGGATTGATTCCCATATGTACAGAATTGTTAATTCTCTACTTTAGATTCATAGATATCACTCGTAGCTCTCATACCACTCTTGACGCAATGGTGCAGCAGTTACGCGGTGCGCAACTGCCCTGCTAAGGCAGGTGCTGCCATGGGTATGCCTTCTGCGACCCAGGTTTCTCTTCCCGAGCGGGCCAATCATTGATTTAAGTGTCACCTGTCATTGCGAGCACTTTGCTCACAATCCGGTGGGCAAGTTGTGATTACGTCGCAAGGTAACGTGACCTAGCTGGCCCGCCTGCGTCCTAGGTTGCTTCTGTGTGGATTGTGTTCGCGGATTTTTCGCTCACAGTCAACGATGCCCGATTTTGTTTGAACCGAGCTCCTTTTCACTATGGTGTTAAAAGTCCAGGTAGCCAGGTTTTTTATGGCGGTAAATAGGAGCTGACAGGCGACGCTCATCGTACGAGCCGTGCTTATCGAACGAGTCACGCTGCTTGTAAGATGCAATCGTACTAACACCCAGTCGTGTGTTTTGTTGCCTGATAAAGCTCTCTTGTTGAACTCTGGAACCTCGTCACGGCAAGGTGCCCGCATTTTTCTCCTCAGGTGGTGCGCGACGCCATCAAGGAGGCGAGCACGGGGCGGACGTGCGTCATCGTGGCGTCCAAGCTGTCCGTCATCAAGGACGTGGACCGCATCTTTGTCATGCAGCGTGGCAAGGTGGTCGAGAAGGGCTCGCATGCCGAGCTCATGCGGCGACAGGGCGTCTACCACAAGCTCTACACCGAGGAGGAGGGAGAGCCTGCCGCCGCCGAGGGAGCCACCGCAGCCGGGACCAAGGACGCCGACGTTCCCGCCGCTAGCGGACTGTCCTTCTCGCCTGCCTAGATTCGACACCCCCCCTAATTCGCCATGACGCTTTCATTTCACTACATACGTTCCCATAGAGACACTGCTTACGTGATATTGTGGTGGTTACGATGCGTGCCCTCCCGAAGACGGAACTTCACAGACTGCTACCTTCATTGATCATCGTCCATGCGCAACCGGGCAAGATGCTCAGGGGGCGCCGGGTGCTGGCGTTCCTAAGCTGCGTTCGCCGAGACTGAATGTGCAAGTGCCCTCGCCTTTCGGAGCGAAGCGCATCTTGCATACGCATATCAAACGATCGATAATTAGTGTCACCGCGCGTGAGTGCAACGCCAGAGCACTAGACGCTGGAGAAAATTTATTGACCTCTAGTCACATACACACAAGGGCTCTGGTC
Organism: Amblyomma mixtum; assembly: GCF_055824585.1. Classification (NCBI taxonomy): domain Eukaryota; kingdom Metazoa; phylum Arthropoda; class Arachnida; order Ixodida; family Ixodidae; genus Amblyomma; species Amblyomma mixtum. The sequence goes on along the minus strand of NC_143016.1, from coordinate 147,677,736 downwards.
CTTGGAATTGCTGATACGAACATCGCTGCAGTGAAAGCATTCCTGGAAGGCCCGCCTGGATCCAAGGCCTTCGTGGGAGAGCAGCCTTAGCCAGTTATGACTAATTATGCTTTCCTCCACACAACTGCATAACTAGGCGCAATAACTGGCGCTACCCCAGCCCTTTTTGCTGCAGTGGTGATTGCAGGATGCCTGTCACTTTTTTTACATTTCCGTAGCGAAATTTTTGAACTTCTAATTCAATGCCGTAGGTATCTTATTGTGTAAATACTGTGATTTTTCTTGTTAATAGCCAGTCAAGGCGCATTGTGGTTCGCGCTTTCCTAATGACGACCTTGCTCTGACAGCTATTTCAATACAGAAAGAGACGGTACGCTTTGCTTTCCGAGGAAAACACGGCAGTACCCATTTGTCTGTTTTGCTGAACCTCATTATCTTACAGTGACCTCGCATGCCCCTATGTAATTGGCACTGAATCCTTAGTTCGTATCACAAGACAGCCCTAAAAAATTGCCGCCTTCACATACGATTTTCCGCGGCCATTCGAAATCGTGAGCTTGGGATGCCATCCTTAAAATATATTTCTTCTGCCTTACAAAGTCTTGGTACCGAACGTACCACACAGAAACGCGGGGGAAAAAATGACGACGTGCACCGCCGTTGAACGAGAACAAATTGCTGTTTAATGCAGTGCAATTGCCCGATGAGTGTCCGGGATGCCTATGGTTGCCCGGAGGCAAACTTAAACTCGCTGACGTTAGTTTCTGCGTACCTTCTCATCACTGATTTGCCGCGGAAAAGCCGTAAATCATTCACTGCTTTCAATCAAAACCGCCGCTTTATGAAACAGAGGCATTGTTCTATTTCTTGTTTCCAAAGCGTACGCCGTGGGTTCCTGCAACGACACTTTACGATTAGATGCAGCAGCTTTGCTAGCCGTGATGACCACACTATGCGTATCGCTTCTGTCACATATGCGATCTTCGATCTGCTGTCATGTCACACTGAGGTCCAGACGCTGCAGCCTGATGCAGAAACCAGCACATAGAAAGGACATGAGAGTTCCTCATTTTCGGACAACCCCACTGCCACCCAGAGAAATCATTCCGCAAGGTACGCCTGGATCCGAGCCTACGTGGGAGATCAGTCTTAGCCAATTAATACTAATACTGTAGTGTAAATAAATACATTTAAAAAGTGTCCCGGCTCGTGCCACTAAATGTAACTGGATGAATCCAGTTAGAAGTAGAAAACTGAAGTACCCATTGGTAATGTAGGAGCCGGAGCCATTGGAAGGGCCTTAGAAAAAGGGGAGAGGAAAAACACTTGTGAGCAAAGATAAGGAGGGAGACCGCCAGAGGTTGAGCCCTTAGTCCAGGACCGCATTTGCCGTATTTGTTTGGGTAGCCCGGTCGATGAGGTCCCGCTGGTCATCCAGGGCTGGGCTATACACGACGGCTCGCCACTAGGACTTGAAGGTTGTGGTATGGAAGGAGGATTGAGGTATTTTCATGTCTAATGGTAGAGGGTTGCATGCGTGCAACAATTCATTCAATTGTACCCTTAAAGGCCCTTTTCGGGCATTACATAAGGGGGGGGGGGGGACAGTTGAAATACAAAGTAAAGAGAATAACAATGTTAATACAGTAAAATAGAACTCAATGCAATGCAAAAAAGAAAAAAAAACAAAAAAAACGAATATACTGTGAAATATCAAGATGTTCAATCAATACATGGGGGCGGATAGGCTAAAGGAGGTAACAGTAACAAGAAAAATAAATGGTAAAAATCAACGCATGAGGTTGATTTTTCATTTGCTGTAATGTTCAATTAGTGCGCCTCCAAATTTAGTAGCTTCACGCTTGTTTACAATGTGGTCTGGTGACTGGTTCCACTTTTCTATTGCTGTAGGTAGAAATTATTTATTTAAGGCTATTGTAGAAATATGTAAACGCTGAACACTCAGGGAATTGAAGAGGCGACGCGATGTTTTGATGGGAGGTAGGAGTAATGAGTCGCGGAGGGAAGGAAAGTTTAAGAACGCCATCAAGACCATTATTGTTTAACTGTCATGCCCATCCCTCATGTAATGCTCCATACCAGGGGCCTTTGAGGTTAAAAAAAAAAGTTGTAATACAATTTATGAAAAAGGCGAAGTCGTGAGATTTTTCGACGGTTCTCAAGTGGTAGAAGGTTGAGTGTTGATTTAATCCTGGTGATGCTTTAGTATCTATCATAATTTGAGGTGATGTAACGTGCTGCGCGGTTCTAAATAGCTTCAAGGGTGTTAAGTACGCTTGATGAGGGTTCCATATAGAAGATGCATATTCAAGTCTACTACGGATGAAGGTTTCATATGCTAATTTACGGACAGAAGGAGGAGCCAGTATAACTATCGTCTGATGAAGCCGAGTGATTTGGATGAATTGGCTGCTAATTTCAAGATATGTTCGGACCTGGTTAAATTGCTGGAAATGGTGACTCCGAGGTATCGGTAGGATTGCACGTTTGTTAATGTGTTTGAAAGCAATGAATAAGCGTAAGTGAGGTTGGAATGTTTGCGAGATACTTGCATGTATTGGCATTTTGAGACGTTTAGCGACATAAGCCACTCAGAGCACCATCGTTCAGTTATGTTCAAGTCGTTCTGGAGTAATAATTGGTGCCTGTTAGTAGCAATGCGGCGATAAAGAATGCAATCATCTGCAAAAATGCGAATTGTGGAAGAAATACCAGATGGAAGATCATTAATGAAGATGAGAAAAAGAAGACGGCCAAGGACGGACCCTTGTGGTGCACCAGACAGCACTTTAGTAGGACCTGAACAATGATTATCAATTACCGTGTACTGAGAAGGTTCTATTAAAAAACAGTGTATCCATGCTAAAATTAGAGTGTCAATAGACAGACCGGAAAGTTTAGACATAAAACGATGGTGGGGTACGCGATCGAAAGCCTTAGAAAAGTCTAAAAAAATGATGTCAGTTTGGAATGAAGAGTCCAGGTTTAAGTGAAGATCAGTAATCAATTCAAAAAGCTGAGTTTCGCAGGAGAGACCGGAGCGGAAACCATGCTGTTTAGTGAAAAAGAAAGAGTTATGATCGAAATGCGATGCGACTTGAGTATATTATGTGGTCCAGAAGTTTACAGGCAATGCATGTCAAGGAAATGGGGCGATAATTGGGTGGGTCTGATCGGTTACCAGCCTTAAACACCGGCACAACTTTACTTATTTTCCAATCTTTAGGTAGTTCACCCGTTGATATAGACTGTTCAAAGATTACTTTCAGGAATTGACTTGAAATGTCCTTAGTAGTTTTAAGTAATTTCGCGGGTATTCCATCAGGCCCAGGTGCGCTCGATGTTTTAAGATTGTCAATTATTTTTGTTATACCATCTGTTGTAATGCAAACTGGGGGCATCTGAGAAAATTTTGAATCTGGGAATGGTGGCATGTTCAAGGGAGGTTCGTGGATGAAAACTGATGAAAAATATGAATTCATGACGTCTGAACGGTGTTCAGTGGGAACAGATGATTCAACTTGGTTGATGATCAATCTTGGTTTGTGAACGACTGGTGCTTGGCGTCAGTAAGGTTTAAAATTTCTTCGGGTTTGTGTGAATAATATTCATCAGGTCCTGGTGGAAGAATTTTTTTAGTGCTCCGTAACAAACCTGTATATTGGTGAAGACATGTAAAGTATTTTTTCCCATTTTGAAGGAAAATTAGAATTATTTGCCTCACCGTAAAGGCGTTTTTTTCTTTGTGATAGTCTTCTTAGCGCGCTAGTGTACCACGGTCTTCGAGCATCCCCACGTATACGAATGAGGGGAACGTACGCGTCAACGAGTGATAATAGTTTGTGTTTATAAAGTAGCCAGTTTTCATCCACTGTTCGACTACATGGCGATAATCAGAAGTCCGAAAAAAACAGACTCAGCTCGATGTTGATCTTAGCGAAATCGGCTTTCTTGTAACTGCGAATGTATTTTATGGAAGGTTCACTGACGGGAGTTGAAATCGAGAGATCGAAAAGCAACATTTCATGATAACTGAGGAAATCAACACATGACAATGACTGGATGAATTCGGGATCTAGGGCAAAGATAAGGCCAAGAATGTTTTTGTCACGGGTTGCTGTTTTAACTTTTGGGTAAGGTTAAACGAGAGAGTCATGTCAAGAAATTCGTTCGACTGATGAGAAGGTGCATGCAGGTTATTCCAGTCAATGTCTGGGAAATTGAAATCTCCACAAACCACGTGTTCAGCGTTTGGAAAGAGAGAATGCAAGTTCAAAAGGACACTGTTAAGCTCGTCAACAAAAGAGAGATCACAATCAGGCGCGCGGTAGCAAGCAATAATAATGACTGTAATTGACGGTAGGGATATTCGGACACACATTATTTCGTGGCTGCAATTAAGTTTGACAGGAAATGAGGGTATACTATATTTTATGAAAACAAGCACTTCGCTTCCCCTGCGCCCCTCCCTGTCAAGCCTATGAATGGTGAACACTTTGTCATCATGAAGTAGCTGGCGGTTTTCGATGTCGGAACTTAGCCATGATTCAGTAAAAATGGCGATGTCGGTGTTATCATGCAGGAGGGATTCTACGCCTTCTCTTTTAGATAAATAACTGTGGATGTTTGCGAGCACAACTGCCATGGTCTTATAAGCAGGTTTTTCTATTCAGACCTGTTGAATAGGGAGGACGACGGGGAAGCGCAGGCGTAGCCGCCGGCGACAACCGCTATGTCTTGGTCTCTAAAACGCAATCAGACTCGGCATCGTAGAAAAACTGCTTTTCGTCCATGAGAAGTTTATCGAAGCGGATCTTGTACTTTCCGCCATGCTCCTGAGCAAAATTGTACAGATTTTGACGGGCTAACCGGACACGTGCTGAGTAGACCTCTCGAATTGAGTAGGCTGAATTTTTTAGCTTTGGGGTAGCGGACAAAATCTTTATCTTATCTTTATCTGTCTTATCTTTAAAGTTAGCAAATGCGGCAATAATGGGGCGGTTCTTTCCGGGTTTGAAACGGCCAAGTCTGTGAGCGCGTTCAATCGCATTCTCACTGATAGTTATGTCTAGTTCCTTTGAGCAGACAGAGATTACAATGCGATTCAGATTGTGTCCATGCTTCGTCACTGGCATCAGGAATTCCAAAGAACAGCAGGTTTGATCGGCGAAGACGGTTTTCCACGTCATCGCATTAGTCGTTTAGCCGTTCAACTTGCGCTGTCGGTTTTTCTACATAATCTGAGCCTACATTGCTTGACTTCTGATTTTCTGCTTTTTCCAATGCGTTTACCCGCAAAGAAAGGCTGCTCACAAGGTTCTCGATGTTTGTCTGAGCTGAACGGATAAGTGTAATTTCTGAGAGTACGGAATTTTGTGCGGCTTCTAATAAGGCTATCGCCTCAGAAATTGATTCAAGTGAGACACCTCCGCCATTTTCGTCGGGTCCGGGATTTTCGTTGGGTCCGACATCACCAGTCACGATAAGCCGTAAGTAGACAGAACAGGCGTTGAGCGAAGTCCAACATACATAGCGTAATAGACGACGGCAAAAATCACTCGTGTCGGGGGGCACGACACTGCGAAAAAGAAAGGATCACTAGTGCGAACGCAAGCAGGGTGCGGAAAGTAACCGACCTGCTTTGCAAAAAGCATGTTTATAACCGTATCCTCTGTGGCGTCGTGCCCCAACTGATTGCAAGGAGTCGGTGGATTTCTAGTAGACGAGTAACGCGTCCCGCGCATACATCGGGGTTCGGTTGCCAGACAGGTGGTTGGCAGAGTGCTGCAAATGGCGGGCGAGAAGTGGCCTCAGCTGCCGGATAATTCTTTGCCCGTAGGTTCCAAGCAGATCCGTTGCTGTGGTCAGCCGGGAAATCGCTGTCACTGGCGTTGAAAATGAACGTTATGCTCCATAGCATCGCTATTGTGGGGTAGCGTGCGCCAGAGCGCAAGGTTGGGAAAGTGTTAGTCTGGATTTGGCGCTAGGAGGTCGCCGCCTCTTTTTTTGTAGGTTCTGCGGGACTCCTTTTTTTTCCGGCGGGAAAAAAAAAACTCATCGGCAGGTGTTTCTACCGATGCATGCAAAAGGGGCAGTTCCAGAGTACGTGTCTAGTGTCCGCCTCGCAGACAGGAGCGGGACAGAAACGGCGGGAGCAACGCACTTCTTCGGTACGCTGCTCATAAAGCAAAACGTATCTGATTGACAGATTTCTCCAATTTATAAAGATTAAACTAAAAATGCAATTTGGAAGCATTTGTAATGCGCGAATATGTTTAGGGCAGAAAAAATTTCAGGCAGGAGAATGATGGAACAACACAAGAGGATGACTTTCAAGAATTATTTGGAAACATTTCCCTTACAGTCGATAAGCACTGTTCAAGAAAACCATAGATTCCAAGTAGCAAAACACTTTGAAAATAGTGCCAGATAAATGGTAAGAGGAGCAAACTGATCTGTCCACAAGTGGAAGTTGTCATTAACAAAACAAGTGACTTTACACCTGCTCCTACTGCTCGTCGCATTTATAGAGCCTTTGTTTTATGGCAAGCTCTGTGCCGAAACAAATCGTGCTAAATTAGCTCTTGTGTCATGTCAACCTGCTCATTTTTCATTAAGAGCTTTTTTTTATGCTGCAGACAACCAGAGAGGTTCTGATAGGTTCATGTGTGGCGTTATGTGGGCACAATTGCAAGTCGTGATAAGTATGCCTTTTGAACTTGGCACTAGGAATGTTCGGGATGTTTTCATGTCAAACGTGATCTCGCGGCCCAAGTTCTTGCCATTGAGTGAGTGCAACAACTTTGTCTCTCTCTGGACGTGTATGATTGGATTTTAAGCAAGCTTGTCATGTGACGTAGGTAGCCATGCAAGTCGCTGTATTTTGCCTTTGTTGCTTTGTCTGCAGTTTTCCTCACTAGTCTAGCAAGTTACCTGCAGTCACACTTTTACATTCATCCTGTTTACAGAAAATTTGTTGGAATAAGTATGGCGGTACAAGTCTTGGTTATGCAACTAGACGTATACCAAAGGAAATGTCGGTTGAGACGGCAAACCACTTCGGTTGGCAAAGTGTCTAAGGGAAGCCACATTTCAAAAGTGCAGCCTGCTATCAAGTAAAGTTTAATGTAAACACATGCATGCTATGGATTTTTTTATTCAGAGATGGAACCATTCAGTTATGCCCAGTGTAGTGAACATTGCGTGGCCCGGCCAGAAAAGCAGTTAGGCAAACGGCTCTTATCGATCTATGGGCCTTGGTTTCTAGCTATTGGTGCCTATAGCGTGTCAATGACTAATATTTACACTCCCGAAGCAAACAGTGGTAATTCTTTTTTATTATTCATATTTGCAGTATTATAGTCAAGGAACACATTGTTTTTATCTTTTTATACTACCTTGTTAATGGCTGCTGTTCACAAAGGTACATGACATTCCCAAGAATTCTTTACGACAATAGCACAGCAGAGAACAGAAATGCTACAATTGTTTTGAAAGTACAGCACACAGTAAGAGAAAAAAGGAATAGGGCAGTTCGATTTAAAAAAAACGAAAAGCATGAATGGTTTGACTTCTAAGCGCAGCACGTGACACAAGCTTGTTTTTAAAGCAGACTGAGTTCCTTATATTCTAACTATTCTGCAAACCTGTTCATTCTTTTTGCCCTGTAGTTTTTATGGCAAACTATTTTTGCATCGAGGGTTTGCAAGAGTTCATTTGACATCTTTTTAAGATGTCAGTTGTTTAACGTCTATTGTACTTGTGCAAGGATGTAATTTTCTTGCAGATGTTTTGGATACTTCTTTGTTTCGAGAGGGCACTCCATCTCAAATTGAGCAGGCCATCAAATCATGACTTCGGCTCAACAAAGATTATTGAAAGCAAGGCTATCAAGAATGCAGTAAATGACAGGCAAGCGCATCTTTTTTGGATGTTCATGCACTCACAGTAGGTGTATGTTCATTGAAAACCAATAGAGGAGCGTAATTATTAAGCAAAAAATGCTGACGCTAGCAACATCAAATGATATTTTTGAGCTGATGTATAAACAAATCGAGGCCACCAGACAGCTACTGCAACAGATGGCTTCCTTTCAAGAGGGTAAACATCTGCAAAACGGTACCTGGCGATGTGTCTTAAGTTCTTAAAGCAATCAAAAACTGGAGGGAGCACTTGAGCTCTGCCTTAAGGATATGATGCGAAATCGTTAATAAGTTATTTTCCACATATGGGGCTTTGGTCATTCGCTGCTTTGCATTCATAGATCTCTGGGAGTCCTCATACCACTCCTGGCTCAATGGTGCAGCGGCTAAGCGATGCGCCACTGCCCTGCGATAGAGGGCGCTCCCACCGGTGGGGCTTGTGAGACCTATAGGTTGCTCTTCCCGAGCAACCTCTCGCGACCAATCATTACTTCAACGGCCACTTGCCACGATGCACTGTTTTCTCACAGTCCGGTGGGCAGATTGTGATGACGCCTTAAGGTCACGTGATAGAATGATAGACAAGCTACTGGTAGCTACTGATAGACAAGCGAAAATTTCTAGTGCTATGACGGCTGGCGCGTGAGAATGAAACAAAAGAAAGCTTGTAGACTGCGGCTAGTGTACTGATTAAAAAAAACAAGAGACCCTAATTTTATGAGTGTCTCAGCGGAGCCACGGATGCGGAATTTTTAAAAACCTTTAATACTTTCTCATAAATATCGAGTTTTGTTCTCGAACTGCTAAATACATAAAACATTGAGCTTGTCGCTGCTTTATAGATAGCATCAAGTATTGCTTTGCACTCCTGACACTCACGGAAGCGGAAAAGAGTAGGACAAGCTAGTTCTAAACACGAAACACTCCAGTTTCTGTAATACATTGCGAGCTCAGAGGAACCAGTCCGAGCTCGTTGATTGCCGGCGTAGCTCAGAACGGCCATGCTTTGTCATAGCCTGGCCAGCTCCGCTTTTGTTCTCGTCGTGAATCCGAACGGCGTGGCCGAGCACTGGACAACCGCCTGCCTGTACACGTTGTAGTAGCGTATGGTGCTCTGCGGCTCCATCTCGTATCTCTCGAGGACGAACGGCAAGGGTGACGCGATGGACTGCTGCAGCTGGCTCAGAATCAGGAACGCCTGCATTCAGCGAGAGTGCAAGTGGCCACGGGTGTGTTGTAAGGAACCGTCTTTCTGCACATCCCTTGACACTGCCTAACAGCTGCCTTAGCTGCATCAGCTAAAAGGTTTGGTTTGGTTTGGTTTGGTTTGTGGGGTTTAACGGCCCAAAGCAACTAAGGCTATGAGAGACGCCGTAGTGGAGGGCTCCGGAAATTTCGACCACCTGGGGTTCTTTAACGTGCACTGACATCGCACAGTACGCGGGCTAAAAGACGGGCACACATTGCACTCTATTCGCTATTTCTCTCTGCCGTTTGAATTTAAAAAGAGGACTCCCATGCTGAGGTCTTCTGAACTAAGCGCCCATGTTCAATTATAAAAATACGGAGTCCTTTTGATATGTTTTTAGTAGGGCATCTGTACATTTTCTCTATTATTCCACAGAAGGTGCATCACTTAAACGGAGTACGTATGTTTTTCGGCTTGTCCGCATACGTGCACTGCATAGACTCTGTGTTTTCATACGGTTTCCATATGAGCTACACGGAAAACATGCGTAAATATGAAAATATTCAGATGGAACATCTCACCACTGCTGCAGCAGTTCAGTGTAACAAAAAAGCCAACAAAAGTAGCAAAAACACTTAATGTGCGATGAATTTTGCTCCCACAGACTACTTTCAGAGCAGCGATATGTCCATCAATACTAAAGATTTATGGCGCCTTCTGAATATCTGTTCACCTCATCACGAGTTTTAACGCACATTGAGGCATCAAGACTTGCTTCTACGGTCGGAACGAGTCCAGGTCTCGTGTCCATACAATAAAGCAGCCGGAATGTTTTAACTATTGGCTGAACAAGCTGACTAAGTGTCGCCAAGATCGGCCATATCTTATTTGCCAATCAATCCTGTGCTGTCTCGCAGAGTAAGATGGGAAAACCATTTCCATCACCTCTACTACGAGTAGAATTGGCAGCAAAAAGTACTGGACAGTGCTTGGTGGCTGAAAAGAACAGGTGCGGGCTCAGAACTGTCGATTTTGAAGCGTGTGTTGTCTGTCTACATAAACCCTGCCAGAGTGTGCAGATATACATCTATGTGTTTTGCGCACAACTGCACAACTATCATAAACAGAAGCTCTGTAAGCGATCCACCATACAGAGCATAAGCATGGGAAGAACTATTATTGAATACTCAGAAGCCACGCCTATTTTTCACTTGTAGTAGTGTTGGCCGCATTGATAACTTCATGTTCTTAACCATTAGAATTATCGTGCTTTTACGTGGAAAACATATTCCAGGTTTTAGGACTCTTGCGGAGGATATATAGCTAATACGTAAAGTGCTTGATAACATTTTCCCTCCGCTCCGTAATTTTTTTGTTAGGGATAAAACTGAATGAAGTTCATCCTGCAAAGTTGCTAGAATCTCTACTTCCCCTTGCTAGACATAAGTTTCTGAAATTGTGCTAACAGCGTCGATGTACATCCACCGCTGGTCTCTGCATGTCATTCCAGAACAATGAATGTGACTGTTCTACCTCACCAACCTTAGAACGCCAGCAGCAGCCTTCCAATGCAGCGGGCCACTCATGTCGTCAAGAGCTTCTCACATTCGTTTAGAACGGCTTAGTATAGCATTAGTTACCACAGGCGCTTAATTCACTTGGTGGTGGTGTTGAAACTTTATTACCAGCGAATACACAGGAGGATACTTGAGGCTCTTGCTGTGTTGCGCCCTTTAACAGTTTGCAGGAGAGGAGCCATGAGTGGCTTCCTCTGCACGAAAGCGCCGTCCCTACTCTTAATTATAAAATATAATCCTTATGTTTTGCTCCAGGGCTACTAATAGAAAAAAAACTTTTATATAAGCAGGCTACACACGAAAATCGGTATTTCTTAACTCTGTCAGCGTTTCGAATAGCGCAACACTCCGACTGCGTCACTGAAGGGTAGTCAACAAAAAGATACGTTCAACAGGCAATGCCTGACTGTGACCAACCTTGGATGCAAATGTTTTCTCCACTTCAAAGAAAACGTCCTCCGTCAACGTATCGTCACCCGCGTAGCGCCTCGTCATCAGCGAGTAGTGCAGGCTCTGGACGAAGGCCGGAGTTATCGTGCATATCTGTGGAGAGAACGTCAAGGCAAGAATTCCCTATAGCGCCCGTCGCTTGAGCATTCGCCCCCCTTTTGTGTGCTTCGGTGTTTTCGATCCGTCAAAACGCTGTTTTGCGAGTTCAGCGAGAGCTGTTAGATAGGCGCTTCGCATTCTTGCGGCGTCAATATCTTTCTAACACACCAGGCGCAATGCGCCGTGCTGAGAGCTAAGAACACCAATCACTTATTGGTCAGAACACAGTGACATCACAAATAATTCAAAAGAGCTTACTTGTGGCGCTAATACATTACCATAAACGCAACAAACAGTACGGCATCACTAACCAGAATTACTAAAAACTCGCCAACTGGCATCAGTAGTTCGTACCACCTCAGCTGTCGCTGGTATTATCACAACGATAACTGTCCAGTAAATGTTTCTTGTTTTCAATATGATGTGCATTCTTGCATTTGCCTTTTTATATCAACAAATTCAGTTAAACTTTGTGTTGCCTTCTGAAAATCAAGAATAATGGAGCCATTCTGAAAACCATTATCGAGTGTGCTAAATATGTCTTCTGAAAATTCAGTTAGCTGTGTAACCCAAGACCTCTCTGATCATAACACATGCTGATAACCTACAAAGAAATTGTCATCAAGATGGGAACAAATGTTAGTGTACATTACATCTTCACATGTTGCACATGTGGCTTCTGTTACGGACGTTGGTGAAGCATACATGCAAGAGCATTGCGCGGCCAGCAACATTCTTGCATAATTCGGCGACGCCGAGATCTCTACAAGAAAGACAGAGATTAGAGAGGGAAACTGTTCAGGCCTAAGCAAGCTTTCACTCTTAAACTGACACGTGCCGAAGCGTGCCGCCAGAGGCTTTTTTTCCGCCCGAAAGGGCAGTTCCTCTCTACGAGCAACTTGATTTATTTCTGGACAACTACAGCTCTTTTGTCTTTTTTTTTGTTCATTTTTTATCGTTCTATTCACATTTAATTCGTCGTGATTTGGTTCCAGGTGGCGGTTAGTCTTCTCTGCTTCTAATCTTGCATGTCGCTTATTACAGTGTCGATATATTTGACGTGAGACACTTTTTGAAGCTCCAATGCTGGAGTGTCTCACAAACGCTACGCAGTGCGCTTGAAATCAAAATCTTGTAGCATTTACAGGTCGCTGCGTATAAACGCGTGAGTATTGAATAAAAATATATTTTCTCTTGTTTTTAGGTATTCAGCGTTAATTATCAGTAGAACTGTGCGACCTTCAATGAAAAAACACTGCGATTTCACTATCAGCGCTGGAAGATAGACCACAAACGTTAGCTGCAATAAATTTGCTTGAGGAATCAAAAAGAAGTTTAGCAGTCAGGGCCTTCTTAGTTAAATGAAGTAAATAACTTCTTACCGGAAGGGTGTGATTTGTCTGTGTCACTTTTCTAGCTTCGCCAGAAAGCGAAAAAATGTATCTACTGATGGCAGGTGGTTGTAATGACGCGCCCTATCACAGCGGATGAATTTAGAAATGATTCGAGCTCTTTTTCCAAATAAAGAAAGACTGCGGTCAGGGAAAAATTGTGAACACAGAATTAATGCCCATTCAGGAATAAAACGCAAAAACTTCGCTTTCTATACCGGGCATTTTTTTCTTTATTCTGCCAGCGAATTAAGCAATCGCGGGCAGGAGTTAAAAAAAAAGTTGCTATGGCTCAACTCAGCTGAGCCACGATATGCCAGCGAAAACTCTGTCAGCAAGCACTGTAATTATATTAGCGAGAGCCAATCACGTGATTCATCACGTGTCACAAGTGCAAGGACGAGCGTCCAGAGCGGCAGTCGGCGCAGAGGCGGACGTAATTGCCGAGCGCAAGAGCGAATCACGTGACACGTTACATGTCACAACTGGCGAGGAGGAGAGGCCGAGCAGTAGCCAACGCAGGGGCGGATGTGACTGCCAAGCGCGCAGCTGTGGCGTCAGCAAGTCACATTGTATGACGTCGTAACCACATGAGGCGCGCCTCCCGTTAGAGGAGGTCAAATCTTGAGGCTCAGCATGGGAGGAATACCGCTTTTCGCTCAAAAATCGGCAACTGCATTTCGTTTTCACACTTTGAAGGACCCTGATGGCAAATGGAACTTGACCCGCATCGATATATTAGCATGTTTTGATGACAAAAAGGCGAATTTCTCACTAGACAATGCTTTTGTAAGCTATTGAATTGTCAAGAAGCGAAATTCTCTCCAGCAGAATTCTCTCCAGCAGAAACATCTCCAGCACAGGCCGATTTTGCAAGTAAGCGGCTGTGCTTCGACACAGATTCAAAATGGTATTTGGCCGCCACGGTGGCTCAGTGGTTAAGGTGCTCTGCTGCTGACCCGGAAGACGCGGGCTCGATTCCGGCCGCGGCGGTTGAATTTCTTTGGAGGCGAAATTTTAGAGAGAGAGAGAGAGAAAACTTTTATTTAAAAAGAGGAAGGTTGCTCGAGCAACTTGGGTGGCACCCCTAGTCCAAGGCGCCACTGGCTTTAGCTGACTGACGGACTTGCTGAACCAACTTAAGTTGCTGATCCAGGGTCTCGCTGGTCAGGGCCACCTCCCACTGCTCATATGTCGGGTTGGATACAGTTAAGTGTTTTGGTTTCGTTGTACATTCCCACGATATGTGGTAGAGCGTAGGGCAAGCTCCACACCAAGGACATGTATTCTGATATTGATATTGATATTGATATATGTATTCTGATATTGATAATTTTAGAGGCCCGTGTACTGCGCGATGTCAGTGCACGTTAAAGAACCCCAGGTGGTCGAAATTTCCGCAGCCCTTCACTACGGCGTCTCTCATAGCCTGAGTCGCTTTGGGGCGTTAAACCCCATAAACCAAACAAACTAAACCAAACCAATCAAAATGGTAATCACGGAGTCCTTTTCCTTTTAGACGTCACAAATTTTAATCCAATGGCGGTAAAAGCTTCAAGTGCAACTTTTTTCAGCAATACAGGCGCCTTTTGTTGCCGAACTAACATCAGCATAACGGAAAGAGCCATAGAGTCTAATTTCAGGCTACAGACACAAAATTCCGAACGCAAACAAAGAACATGATTTGTTTTATGGGCGTAAGGAGATGCCTGGTGGCAAGTTTCAATAGACATGTTTCAATATGATTTTGAATGTTGCCCAAAGAGCTGGTCGGCATTTTAACCCGAATCAAGTGACGTCAAGTTGCACTTCCCCAATTGTTGTGACGTCACCGAACCCAATGCTTGTTCACAGTAAGAACCAGGGCTTGCCTAAGGCCGACGTCACCAGAATGTGGTAGCACAGGTTCGCAGGTCGACCGTGACGTTTTGGTGCACTACACACCTTGCGCCGACTGAAGCCGAAACCGCCGGTACATGGTTGTAACTATTTATTAACGCTGCGCACTGATGTTTAGGGCCCATTTTTATGATTGCTAGGCCCGTAGGCCTATTCAACGAAAAAAAGAACGGAGACCCAAAAAACATTGTCTGTACCCCTTTAACAACAACAATTACATGGGGATGCAGACGCAGCTTACTCACATGCGTCATGTTTAGGGGGATATCGACGCAGGCGCTGTGTGCCGCGTAGCTGATCACGGTGTTCTCCGGGCAGCGCCTCGCCATCAACGTCATGGAAATGGCCACAGACAGACGGCCAGCCACCGTACTGAGAGGTCCGGCCAGGTCTTTGTCGATTACGGAACTCTGAAAAGAAAAGCGCCCTTTGAGCAGCGCAGAGCAGGAACCGCATGCTGTCTTTTGCTCCGTATTTCGTGATCAACCTCTTTCTTGCCGCTACATGAAACTAAGACAAAGTTTCAGGAAACTTGCGCGTCTTAGAATGTAATGTGGTTGTCCAGTATTTACGTGCAAAAATGGTTTGCACATTAGCAGACGTAATTAGCGCTTCTGAAAACTTTTTTTTGTGTAGACGCGTGCTCGAAACTGCGTGTGAAAAAATGATGAGGGTCTAGCGTCGCTGTTATAAAGATACGATTATCAGCACTAAGCAGTTCAGAGCCACCTCCGTATTAAAAGCTGGTGCGAGTTAGATACTCATGCTCCTGGCATTCAGTGAAACCTGAGGGGCAAGCACAGGAATCGGTTCACTCGAACAATTTACTTTTATCACTTAAGGAATACTTGCTGGTAAAAAGAAAATTAAAACATACGACGTATAAACCTTTACCGCAGTTAGCATTTACTGAAGAATGTTGTCCCACTCTGCACGCAGAGTGGCCCGCTATTTGTGGGGAAAAAACATATATAGTGAGAAAATATGAGCTTCAGTGCACCAACTCACCAAGTTCTCTTCGCCTAATTTCTTCGAGTAAAAGTTGTCGATATAAGGGTGTGTAAATATGCGGCTGATTCCCGATACCCGGTACACAAAAGTGACTGACGGATTTCTGCGGATGGAAAAGATGATTCAGTATGAGAAAGTTTCAACGCTCGAAGCTGAAAAGAACATACAAAAGTGCACGTGTGTGCGTTTTTGTGTTTGTTGCTGTGCGTAGAAGAGCGGCTGTTTGTTTCGTTTCCATATTTATCATGTGATATTGCACTACAGATTTACAGCTTGCACTTTTCGCTAGCTGGGACCTGGGACAGAAAAAGAAACGTGTTTTCGGCGCTTTTCTGAGTGCTAGGAACCACAATTAGAATACAGGCTCATTTCTTCAAACGTCAGTGACGTTCATCTGGATCTCCATAAAGGAATAGTCTATCGAGGGCCTGCCTTTGGAAGCGCATCGCTTTCTGGAGACAGCGTGGCTTCAAACTGGCGAGTTCGTTTGCCTTTGCGAAAACTTTAACTCTTAAATCAAACGGCAACTTGAAAAATATGAATTTGTGCGAGTTTTTTCTGAACCTTTGAGTGTACAGCCGGCCAAATCTTTAGCTGGCGTGCGCGACAGCCGCGTTTTCCGTGCCCCTGCAGCTTATAGCGGAGCAAACTTGCAAAAATAGCAAATCTAAGCATAAGCTCACTAAGGCATGCTTAGTATTGAGCTTTGTACAAGTTTGCTGTGTCGTAAAGCGCAGAAAAAGCGGCGGTCACGCATGCCAGCTAAAGATTAGCTGGCTGTACGTCGGCTATTGTAACTTATATTCCATGTGTTCGGTGAGTGCCACTCGTCTTCGAAGTAGACATAGGGCATAGCTCTTGCCTTCCCTGAAAAAGCCTAGGGCACAGCTCTTAGAAACAAGGAACGCTGTACTGCTCTTGGTAACATGCCTTCTCGAGGAGCAATAGAGCCCGCGAAAAGACCTAAGAAGGGACAAACAGCTATGCTACTCACATCGGTTGAACTTTGTATCATAGTCCTATGTGCCGTAGACACAATACTCTGCTAGATGTCCACTGTTGAACATCTACTGGCTGTTCTCCTATGCCACACCTAACGAAAATTTGTGCCAAAAAAAAAGTCTGCAGAGACATTGAAGACTGCTTACGTGTGAGAAGGCGTAAGCCCGTCCGCTCACTTCGTGAACGCAGCCGCCTCGCGCTACGGCATGATGTAACCCGATGCCGTACAGCTGGCAATTCTACCTCTGCATGGCTCTACGGAGCCGCCGCAGCGACGCCGGCGAAACCCTTCTCATCTGTGCGCTAACTTCGTAAAGGCAATCGCTGCCCTACAGCGGCCTGCTCCCCCTTCCGCGTCAGCTGTTGCGTCAGGTTACATTCGGATGAGCCTACTGTCTGCATGAGGTCATTCTCAACTTTACATTCATTGATCCCTGGGAGTCCTCATATAACTCCTGCAGCACTGGTGCAGCGGTTAAGCGTTGCACAACTGTCATGCGATGGCGGGTGCTGCCACCGGCGGGGTTTGTGCGATCCAGGCTGCTGCTCATGAGCAACCTCACGTGACCGATCAATAATTTAACTGCCAGTTCCCTTGGGTAGCAGGTGTTGCCGCCGGTGGGACAACGTGCGATCCAGGCCGTGAGTGTTAACACACACACAAACATACACACATACTGGTTTTCGTTAAACGGGGCAAGTAAGGCTTATGCCTTTAAAAAAGACGAACTTTTCACCATGCTTGCGCGTAGACAAGTTAAAAGCATATCTGTATCGTCCCCACTCCACACATTCCATGAAAGTGCACTTGAGACCCAAGTGCGCCGCGCCCCATAAAATCATGACCACGTTAAACAGCATTCACACTCTGTGAAGAACTCCATTCTTCTCTAGCGGACAGCATGACTTCGCCAGCCAGCCGATCTCCATAGCCTGCGCCCAATTAACACGGGCAGCTAGGGGTCGAAAGGGACATCACTAGACACTTTAAGAATAGTGGGACCCTATCGGTTAGGGGGATAGGGGAATAGCGGAACGCCAGTGCGCATCACGCAGAACAATAACCTGAGAGTCGCTGTTGACCTGCGGCTGTGCACTGACGCCCCGCTATTCTCCTTTCCCCGAATTTATAGGGTCACCCTATTGTAACATTGGCCACTTTTACCAAAGGAACCGCCGGCTAAGCGAAAGGGCGCCACGCGGACGTCCCGCATAACACGAGCTATGTTGTTCTCGTTGGTGCACCCGGGCAAACAGTTTCCTACCTGCTGCCTGTCAAAACTCGTGACGTTGCCGTCACGTGATGTCATGTCGCCATGACCTGGAAAGGGATACGTCGTCCGTGTAAATACCGCACAGTTATAGAAATACCCGTTGCCGTTCTTGGAGTAATCGCCCCTCCAAAGGAAGCAAAGCACCGAAACTGACTCCCTGTCGAAACAATGCAGCGCCGGGAGCAGAGTTCGCCCTCAATCCCAGCGCAGAGTACAGTTCGACGCTCATTACTGGTGGCACGAACCGCTGCAGAACTGATCATCCTGGAATCGACAACAACGGGTACCCGCGGATATAAGTGGAGCACGAGCCGACGGCGAGAAAGACACAGACACACACCGTAATCTATAGAACCATCCGTTGGCACCGAGCCGGCATGCTGCACGGGGCAGTATATGCGTCGGATGCTTGAACATGCGCGGAATACGGACACATGATATGGTTCTTAGTTCGTTTTTCACCAATGCCTACTGCAATTTTTCCGTCTCTGTGTCCATACCTGGCCACATCCAGCATCAGGGACCTCAAAGCCTGCCGGTTTCCGGTAAAGACGTCGTACCTGATGAGGCCGTGGTACAACTGAATTTCATCGGATAGAACCTGTGCGGAAAAACAGAATAGTACAGGTATAGTGCAGGTAGAAGTATAGACGGCGGTGTTGTACGTTGTACTACGTTGTAGCGAAGGAGACGAAGTGCTCGACACAAAATTAATTACGAGTTATTATTTTCAGCAACATAACGTAGTTTTCATCGTCGCTATCTATAAATATTGCCTGAAGAGATAATGCATCGGAAGGCTCTCACATGATGTGGGCCCCTTATAAGGGTAAAGCGCATCTATATTTGTGGAAATGGGCCCCACAACAACACCGATCAAGTGGTCACTTCTTTGTTTGGTTTGGCAGCATTATGGTAGTTTCCCTATCTGTTAATTAAGGTTAATGTTGAGATAAGCAATGCTCGTTCCAAACTGAAGCGCTAGGATTTCTATATTTTGGAACTCTCGATCTTGAACTTGCTATCGTGGCGCTCCTACTATAGGATTCAGCCTTGCTGTGTCTTCTTTAACAGAGGCATACTGAATGTTGATAAAGCATATCAAGCTTTTAAACGAACCTCACAAAGTGAGCTACGGCCTGCTTCACGGTCAAGCGCAATGATATCAATTTCAAATTATTGGTACCTCTAATCTCATGCTTCTTGTCTATGTGCGGTAAGAGACACGCGAAAACAGTTTCGCAATGTACGTAGTCAGACAAACAGATTAAACAAATGATTGCGGTATGGCTCGCGTTCCGGTGCGCACGAACATGGCAGCCGCCGTTCTTGCTCTCAACAGAGTCAGCACACTCTGGGACAGTCAGCGCCGCTGCTGGCTGTGTAAATATATGAGTGACTTCTGCATTAAAAAGTGTGCGGTGCATCGAAGGAACGAGACACGAAAGAGGTACGCAGGCCCAGTGCTGACTTACCACTGATGTTCATTTAGCATACAGCCAAATACGAAGTCAGCGAAAGCAAACGCCACGTAAAGAACAGATTCTTGATTTAAAGGCGCCAAGAAACCGAACGGAACACGAAGGAAGACGACAGGACGAAGCGCCTGTCGTCTCTTTTTGTTCCGTCCTGTATATTGAATTGAATTGAATTGAATCCTAACTTGGCAACTTTAATACCAAGAATGAAAATAAATTGACCGACTCAAATGCAAGTTTCCTGTTAAAGGAACAGAACGTGATTAAACAGCGCTGAGAACAGGAAAAGGCAGCGACGGCACATACTGTCTATAGATCGGCTAGTTGGTCATGCCACCTTGCCCGCGGCTACACAGTGCTATAAAGAAAAGAACAACGCCTAAAATTATCTTCTTTCCGTCTCATTTCCTGTTTCTCACCGTGTGCTTCTCTGTGCTTTCATGTGCTGTCTCTGATCATGTGTTTTCTTGTATGCACAAGTACTGTATCACAGTCCTGGCGTACATATCGCTTCTGCCGCGCTTTAAGTTTTACCAAGTAGCCAGAACTGCAACGAAACCAAGTTCTGCATGCCAATGGGTTGTTCAGCCAGGTTTTGAAATTTCTTGGAAATCTTGCGCCGGTATATCAATCTAAAGTAATGAGATGGTGGTGCAATGCAGCCCAGCAGTTTACACTAGTTTGTGTCTGATGCCCTCAGCTGGACGGCATCGTCATTCAGACACTGCAGGGAAAAAATGCACTTTGGAAAATGTATTGTGCAGTCTGCGAATGTATTTTCCGAATGAAATAGGTAGTTGGTACCGTCTCAACCACAATTTGTTAGCGACGCGCAGAAACGTCAGCGCCGTCGAAGGAGATCCCTATTTGGCATACCTCTACCCAGCTCAGTTCTCGCTGTTAAGAATCATCTCATCATCGTTGTCGTAAGAAGCGCTCACTTCTTTAATCTTTCGCAAACAGAAAAAGCCCAGACGAAAGCACAGCTGGCGGTAGACGGGAGTTTTCAGAAAAAGTGAACGCCCGCCCAATGTCAGCGAGGAAAGGAAGTCGTACAGGCCCAGCTCACCTGTGCGTCCTGCGTGATTGCGCCCGTGTCGGCTTCCGTGATCCGAATGTCGCTGAGCGCGAGCCCGTGCGCCCTCATATCGACGACCTTCTGGACGAGGCCCCTCGCCACCGCCTGCGGACCGAGGGTGCCGCGGTGCAGTACGCTTCTGTCCACCGCGATGAGAAGCGCCTTGTCCGGAGTGTTCCTCGCGTGCTGCACTATCTGTGCCTCCAGTGAAGCTGCAAGCGAAATGCGCTGAGTATACCGCCACGAGCACAGACTGGAGACACAGCTAAATATGAACGTTGCAGCCGCACACCGTTAGTTGCATGAACTTTCCGCAAGTTTTCTAACCGTATTCGCGGCCATCGCAGAACGTTTTTCTTATGGTACCGTTCTTATGCGGACCAGACTCGTGACGCACTAATCTGACAGTTCAGTAGAGCACGTTGCAGGAGCACTTGGTTCACCATTGACGCTCAAATTCCATACACTGCACATCAATTAACGTCATCTGTGACCAGCAGTAGCCAACGCCGCCTAGCTAAGTGGGGTTTTTTCCATTCGTAACTGTAAAAATCATGGTCAGAATACTGTGCAGCAATGTTTTTAGCTAATATAAAAATGTTGCTGCGCCGTACGGGGAGATGCTGCGCGAAGGTGTTGATTGAGAAGGTTAAATCTTCATATGTGGCACAAATACTTACTTGTAAAATTAAGTAATTGCGGCGTGCCAAGCATTCAAAACTCCTGTGGTAATTTTGAACGCTCAGCGCCACGTCGCACGTGGTGGCAGCCGCGCAAACTGGAAACGTTTGTTAGAATATTCTAGGCTCATGTTTTAGAGGAAACAGCTCTACGAAAGACAAACAAGGAACTCAAACATTAGCATGGGCGATGCGTTCCTTTGATTTAGAATAATTTGACAATGTCTCCCTGCACTCGATCTAAAATCAGGATGCCCAGCTACATGCACCCCAGCCTCCACCCGGGGCGCTGCACCGCTCAAGTAAAGATGTTTCAGTGTCGTTACGCCGCAAATGTCCATTGTCGCTACCTCGACATCGCCAGCTATGGGGCACGAGATACGATGGCGACAGCAGTCCCTCAAGGCAAACCACCACTTCAGAACCGCTGTCGAATTTTGTAAGCAGCTGAACCAGAAAACAGCACAGATCCAAATTCTAACATTGGTCGGACGAACATAACATAAATCATCAAAAGTGCATCTCTCCGCATTCCAGACCGGGGATTACTTAATCTACGCAACATGCCCGCAGCACGAGCCCCTTTCGCTGCAACATGGTCAGTGTGAGAGCGCCATGTGAGGTTGGCGTCATAAATGAAAGCAAGATATTTTAAAGACTGATTTGGAAAATAATTTGTCGGTGGTAAGTTAGAGACCGAGCAACAGTATCTTGGAGTCGAAAAAGAAGGATAGCGCATTTGTTAACATTTAAGGTGAGCCGTAGGCCACACAACCAACTCTCAAGCAAGTGCCGGTACGATTGCAGACGCGCGCAGAGAGATTTAATGTCAGGAGAAGCCGAGAAAACTGCAATGTCGTCCGCATAGACGTACGTGCGATTCTGGTGATGGCTAGGAATGGAGCTCAGTAGAATATTGAAGAGAATGGGCGAAAGGATTGCCCCCTGACAAACACCTCTAGTTTGTTTGTACCTTTCAGAGTTGTCAACATGGACTGTACAAAAAAACTGCCTGTTTTTTAGGAACGCAGATATTCAAGCAATTAAGTAGTGTGGAAACTGCAGAGTCTGCAGTCTTTGCAATAATATGGTGTGTTCCACACTGTCGTAAGCTTTGGCTACATCTAATGTAACCAAAGCAGCATGCATTTTATGGCGCTGCGCAAGGACAATTCGACTCTCGAGGTCAACATATGCATTCCGTATGGAACATTTTCAACGGAAACCAATTTGCCAATGGCTGAGGGTATCTTCATGGTCCACAAACTACGAAACATGTAGGAGCAAGACCCTTTCAATTAATTTAACCACACTGGATATCAATAAAATAGGTCTAATATTTTCCAGAGAATAGCCGCCGCCATTATTTTTAGGCAAATGAATCACTTTGGCTAGTTTTCATTCTGGAGGAATCCAAGCATGTTTGATGGAATAATTTACTAGCTATAATAAGGAGTTAGCAGACTCCTCAAAGAGGATCTTTATCATTTTTCACTTTACCCTATCAGGTCCAGGAGCAGCTGATGGTAACATCATCACTATCAGAAAAAGTTCTTAAAGGGTAATCTGGGGGTCATGCTTAACTGAAAGGGTAATCTGGGGGTCATGCTTAATCTGATCCACTCACGCTACAAACAAGGAGCGCAAAAAAGTACAGACGAGAAACACTTCTCTAATCCTTTGGCAATGGTTTAACTTGTGCAGTCAGGACACATGGAGGAATATTTCCTGAAGTCGCTATCCTTTTCCGCGATTTTAAAAATCTGAAAAGTGCACGTCGGTTTCCTGATTTCGTTTGGAAGTCGAAATGTTCAGATTCATAATCGTCTTTCGCTCGTGAAATCGTGCGTTTAAAAATATCTGCAATAAACTTATAATCATGCCAATTTTTCGGGCACTGGTTGTGGAGGAGCTTCTTCCGTGCAGCCTTTCTGCGTCTGTAGTCCCGCGAACAATCTGCATTCCACCATCTAGTTGAGCGTTCCTTCCCGCGCCACTGCCCACTTTGTAGTCTTCTAGACCATGACAATATCCCTACGACAGAGTGGCGGGCCTTCACGCTGTCACTATTTCACCAGCTGGGCGGTTCAAGTTCGCGGTCACGATTTTATTCTGGGTGTAAGCGGCAGCCATGCGCCGACCGACATATAGAGGAAGGCATGCTGGTCGCATGGCGATGCGCTACCATACATGTCCAACTATGTCATCTGCTGGTTTCCATCCGATAATGCCAAACTGTATCAAACATTTATCCATCTCTATCAGCCTACTTTCATCCTTGCCTTCGTGCCGTCAATTATGTTTTATGAATATGATTTCCTATATCTTCTCCCGAAGATATTGAAGGCCAGAGACCACATTACTACACTGTAAGAAATGTGTGTGAAATGACAAGCATTTTTACGGAAATTTTCTGTTGACATACAGAGAATATCTGTTTTGCGCCCTTAACAGAAACACGTTCACGAAAAAGAAAGTAATTTTCTGTTTTTGGAGCCGCAACACGCCCATTTCACCGAAAGTTGGTGACGTCAGCACCGCCGTTACACAAAAAAGTGATCCGAAAAAGCTTTGCTACTTTTCATCAATCACGATACATATTTTAAGCGTCAAAAAGTTTCTACTCGCAATATTAGCGCGCAGAATGAGAAGCAGTACAATTTGCTGCGATTCTGCATTCATCGATTGACGGCATCATGGAGGACGGCATGGACGTGATGAGCGGGGAGCTAGGATAATACCGGCGTGCTGTGTCCGTGATTTTCACCGATCAGACCGTTCGCACACAAGGTGAGTGGTGCACATTTTTACCGGCATGAATGATACGCTTTTTGTCGTCTTTTGGGAGTATTGTTGCGGGCTTGTACTGCTGTTGAACAGGGCAGTGAAGCGTGCCCACCACAGCCGCTTTACCGCCGATGCGTCACTGCTGCTTTACTGTCTCTCACAAAAGGTGCACAGCGCGCGGAAGAGAGAGGAACACAAGCGAGAAACACGGAAGAGTGCGATAGTTTGCGGGAAAATGCACAAATTTTGCTTTGTCTGCAGATATGCACACCTAAATGAACCGAGTGAGTAAGGGCGGGAAATTTTAGGCCAGGGAAGTACGCGATTGGTTAGCGGAGGAGGACGTCAAAGAGCGCGGGATTTTCAAATTCGTTTCTCGTCTAAGAAAGGATCATAAGGGTACGTTGTGTCTTTTTATTTTTATTGACGTTTATTCATGCCGGTACAAGTAATGCAGTAATTGTGTTCATTTTGTAAGATTTAACTGATCTTATCTTTGGGCCGAAATAGCGTTGCACGGGTCAACGCAGGCTCAAAAGTTTCTATACAGGCGTTTCATATGCCGTACTTGCGCTGCCACAGGCAAGTTTTTCAATGGCACTGATGTCATTGGAGCCGACATTCGAGATTTTATAGCGCCTTCGACACGCGAGCTCAGTCCGTATCCTCCAATGTCAATCGCCATCTCTTCGGCCAGCCCGTGGAAGAGGTCAAGGGAGGAGTAACTTTATGAAAGATGGCCAAATTATACATATTAAAATACAAATTAAAAAGGGGGGAGGGGGATCCTAGGCTGGAGGCGCGAGCCACCGCCCGATACGAAGGGTTAAGCCACTACCATCCATACAACCGTGCTGCGCTTGTCTGCTTGGGCTCTGTGGCTGTTGAATACGATATCTGCTGCTTGCGTTTTTCTGGTGCTTCTTTAGTAAATAGTTCGTGTACTCGCTAAATGGGCGCTTCGAGATAACAGTACACCATTCAGCATTCACTGCGCTAGCTCGAACTTTCCGCAGCACTGCGCCGATCACGACGACTGCGCACCTTAGTACCTCGTACTATGCTACTTAAAACATAGTCATTTACAAACAATTTGCTCGGTTGCTTGAGATAAAACGCAAGCTGCGCTCTACTTATGTTAAATAATTCCCCTGTGACCTAGTAGTGTGACATTTGAGGGGGCTGGCAGGTGCAAGGTTATTCACTACCGGTCTGCCGGATCAACTGCACTGCTAGGACAGTCTCTTGGCAACACTGGATGGAGGGCCTCTTTTGCTCTTGAGAGGCATTTACACTGTGTTCTTGGGCTGCATTTGACTAAAATGGTGCAATGTTTATGTATTGTAGATAATCCAGCACTTGTAAATGCCTATGCTGATTTTTAGGGCCTTTATATGTGGTTGACGCTTATTTGTATACACTCCAATGCATTTCACCACGCATTGTTGGGAAAAATAAGAGCTTGAGCAAGTGCAGAAATGACTTATTTATGCTTATACTCTGCTGCATGTTTATTTGTAACTGGTTTAAAGTTGCAGCTTTCACATGGTGCTACTTTAGTAGACAATTCTTATACGCATTTAACTCCCTCTTATGCCAGGGATCTGCCAGTGATGACGACATCGGGGACATGCCATGTTCTCCTTTCATCATTGCAAAAGGTATAACTCTGTGGTACCGCACTCGGGCGAGCATTCCTGATTTAAAACTTGTTTGTGCAGGAGGCAGTTTCCTTACTGTGACGAGCTTCAGCATATGCATCGACACCCTGCCAGTGATGCACGCAGCCAACCCATGCCAGGCTTTCAAGCTCATGTTTTTGGTGCACTTTGCTTTCAATGTTGTGTACCCCAAGGAAACAAGCCTCTGCCTGTAGTTCACACAGCAGTAAGTACCTATCTCGCTTGTTAACTGAGTTGTGATAACCTTTCGTGTTTTTGGTTTGGCCACTTCTCAAATACTCAGTGATGATAAAAGTTATAGGTATATACCACTTTATCATAAGACCTTTTTATGAAAATGCTAACAAAGTGCAAAAGCAATTTTTAAAAAAGTAAGAAAATGTTTGCTGAACCCAGGCAACGAATCAGCTATGGAATGAAATTTTGCTACTGCTGCTGCTTGGTTAATGCAGCTGGTAAAATAGCGCTCTGAAAAAAATCTGTGGAAAGGAAAGACAGATAAAACTATTTTTTGTGGAGTTGATCTTCAACCACTTCACAGATTATGGCTATACTACCTGCATTGCATGGTGCCCAGTCACTAATAAGAAAGGGTTGGAAGGGTTACATGGTACTATATTGCTTCTGAGACTATGTAGCAGTGTATGGCTATTTTGGTGGAAGTCATACATGTTGCTTGCTCATAGGGGTCATAGATACTTGCCCAGAGGAGCACAGCACCTGGGGGGGGGGGGGGGGGGGGGGGTTTGAAGAGTGCATATGTGCATGCAATGCCAGTAACCCTTTTGTGGCCATGTAACCATCCATTGTTTATGGATAGATTTGAATGTGTCGCCATGCAGATTTGATGGATTTGACGTCGTAGATGGTACTTCGCAGAAATTGTCAGCATTCTTTCGCTATTAGTAAGTACGGGGACTTGTGTTCATGTAACTGTGCGATGAACTTTGTGATGGTTTGATCGTACTTACACTACGGCTGCTGGAGCTTCTTTGATCTTGAGCTCTGGCAGCTGATGTGGTTCTGGCGTTATTTGGAGGGTATGCTATATTTTGTATTTTGTTTTTGTATTTTGTGGTGCTTAATCGGTGTTCGGATAGGATAATTGATGAGGATTTAAATATTTTTCCAATGTCTGGGGCTTTTCATTGCTGTATTATGTGGAAACACATTTGTCTTGTAATCTAAGCCAATTTTTAATACTCTGCACTTTAAAATAAAAATTTGAAATATGAACACACTTAGTGGAGACAACGTATGCTCAGAAGAATAAAAGTTATGTTAGCCATTTGTGTTAGAGAAATGGAACAGAAAAAGCAAAGATAGCTTCATAAGTCGCATTGAAGCTGGACTTTCTTCAAGAAGAAATCAGCTGCCTCAAATAAGAGCAAATCTATTTTGATTGCAGCGTTTGAAGTTTCAGTATGTAGTTTTTTGCTGTGAATAGATTATGCATATTGTCCATTACCATTGGCCACTGTGTTTTCCCGCCTCTTCAGTATTCAGAGGATTTTGACTTAAATAGTCGGGGAAACCATGGAAAAGTCAGGGAACTGGAAGAAAGTAGCTTGCTTGACACCCTGGTTTAGTGGCGGGTCATGCATGGTGTTTGTACTTATCATGTCAGTCAACATGACTGAAATCATGGTGTAAGTGTACAAGCCTTTGCAACCACAGTGCTTCATTTTTGCAGCCAATGTTTTGTGTACATGTTGTGTCCCCTTATTGCTTTTGTGTGTGTGCGCCCCCTCCTAACGACCACTCGCATTCCCCTCCTAACGACAGTTCGGCTCCTGCCTCGGTCGACGCTGGTCGCACCCTCATCGGC
The DNA here is from genome assembly GCF_055824585.1 of Amblyomma mixtum. Classification (NCBI taxonomy): domain Eukaryota; kingdom Metazoa; phylum Arthropoda; class Arachnida; order Ixodida; family Ixodidae; genus Amblyomma; species Amblyomma mixtum. The sequence goes on along the minus strand of NC_143016.1, from coordinate 147,650,368 downwards.
TTTAAATAAACGAAGTCTTAAAGTACCGTGTGCGTCTTTCGCTGCATTCAACACAGCGACCGGACACGACAGTGGCGACGAGAAAGTGGATTCGACCCGCGCTACGCAACGCTATTGACAAGCCATGGCTACGCGAGGGTTTCCCAATCAGATACCAGAATTCAACGGCTCATCGTGGTCATCGTGGGTTGGACGCCTTCAGTTCTACTTTGAAGCTAACAACATCACAGACCCAGCCTTGAAGAGGGCCAACCTGCTGACGCTGTGCGGGGAGCAGACCTACGATACTGTCTGCGCCCTTATTCAGCCAAGCACACCAGCGGCAGTGTCTTACGACGACATCGTAAAAGCGCTGCAAAAGCACTACGACCCAAGGCCATCCGAGGTCTACAGCCGGGCTCGCTTCCAACGACGAGATCAACTGGGAGGAGAAACTGTGAGCGCCTACGTAGCCGCGCTCAAGAAGCTCGCTGCCGACTGCAATTTTGGAACGCTGTCGACAACAGCTACCGGGCAGGAGGGAGACGCAGCTTCTTCTGCTAACACCACCATGCTTCCCTTGGACGTGATGTTACGCGACAGATTTGTGTGCGGACTGAGTGACGAGTCACTGCAGCAGCGCCTGTTCGCTGAGAAGGACCTCACATTCAACAAAGCTTACGACATCGCCGTTCGAGCGGAGAGCGCCGGTCACCAGCAGAGAGGGATTCGCCGGAACACCGAGCCGGTACACCAGACAAGCAACCAGGTGCGCAAGCCTTCTGTTGTTGTAAAATCGGTCAAAAAGGCACAACGCTGCTGGCGGTGTGACGACCAACACAACCCCCAGGGATGTCGATTCCAGTCAGCCACGTGTAATTTTTGCCACAAGCGAGGGCATATCGAAAGAGCATGCATTACGAAACGGAGACTTGCCAAGATAAAGTCACCTTCCCAGCCTAATCACAGCGTCAACGCCTCAGAGAATACGCCGCTATCTGATCTCCATGGAGCAACATCAGCAACACCATCTGTGTTGTACGACCTGAACACCATGAATCTCGGCACGCGACCGAAGATTTTTACAGAAGTAAGCGTACATCACCAGCTGATTAAGTTCGAGGTGGACTCCGGCGCAGCCTGTACTCTGATCAGTGAGGACACGTTCCGAACTTCATGGCCATCTGACGCACCCGCCCTGCAACAAGACGACACGCACCTGCGAACGTGGTCAGGACAGAATCTGCCACTATTGGGCTCTGCCAACGTGCACGTTAACTACAACGGCCAGACCCATACGCTACCTCTGCTTGTTGTGAAGGGCACAGGATCAAGCCTTCTAGGGAGAAATTGGTTTTCTCCACTAGGCGTGATGATATGCGGCATACACCAGACGCCGAGCCAGAACATGGTTAGTAAACATCAAAACGCCGATGCGCTAAGCCGTCTGCCACTAGACGCAACTGTTGACGAACCATTTCCACCAGGAGACGTTCTGATGTTCGAAGCACTGCCAGAACCTCCGCTTACAGCAGGCACAGTTGCAGCATCTACGCAGAAGTGCGCAGCTCTCCGGCTAGTTTACACAGCTGTTCAACAAGGCAACGTGCATAAACTCAAAGGGGACAACTTCGACGCTTACCGCAGGCGAGCTACAGAGTTGAGCACCCATCGCGGCTGCATCATATTTGGGTCCCGAGTTGTGATGCCGAGAGAACTACGCGCACAAGCTATGTCTCTCATCCACGCCGGACATCGGGGCATCGTTGCAATGAAAAAGTGTGCCAGAAGCTACATGTGGTGGCCTGGCATTGACAACGACATCGAAACAGTGGTGCGAGAATGCAAGCCTTGCCAGAGCAGCCGGAGCGCCCCGCCGAAAGCTCCTGTCCCAGAATGGGAAAAGCCAGACACACCATGGCACACACTGCACATTGATTTTGCAGGACCAATTGAGGGCTGCACTTTCCTTGTGGTCGTAGATGCCTACACAAAGTGGCTTGAGATAAGGCAAATGGGACAGACGACTTCGGCAGCAGTCATTGACAACCTCCGATCACTATTTGCAACGCTCGGCCTGCCGCGCAAGGTAGTGTCGGACAACGGAACACCGTTTGTGTCTGCGGAGATCCTCAAGTTTTATCGCGACAACGGGATCTCATCAGTTACATCGGCCCCCTACCACCCAGCGACAAACGGACAAGCCGAGCGCTACGTAGCCGAGCTAAAACGCGCCCTTGAAAGAGATCAGACAGGCTCGCTGCAGCGCCGCCTTGCGCGCTTTCTCTTCAAGCAGCACACGACGGTTCAGAGCACAACAGGCGAGACCCCCTCGAAAATGATGTTCGAGCGTGAAATGCGAACCCAGCTCACAGCCATCCTCCCCGAGCCAAAGGCAGAGACGTTCCGGGAAGAAAAAGCAATTCCGCGCTGCGGCACGCTTAATGAGGGGCAGCGCGTCCTCGCCCGACAGTTTCTGAAAAAGCCACGCTGGGAGGAAGCTACAATTGTCAGACGCATAGGCCTGCGCTCTTGGCTCGTCAACATACATGGCACAGTAGCACGCCGGCATCTCAACCAGCTGCGTAGATTTACGACGCCGTCGGAGAGCTGTCCGCCAGCGGAGAGAACACGTGCACCATCTTCCCACATAGCCTGGCACCTCTTCCCGGAAGAAGAGACTTCGCCCAGGACAGACCTAGGAGACACAGCGAACAACAGCCAGCCTACAAGTGTTTCTCCCCCGAGCGCACAAAGCCAGCGCGCCTCCACGCGTGAGCGCCGACCCCCTGCACGATACCAGGCAACTTTCTAAGGGGGAAGGAAGTGTTGTGTCCCCTTATTGCTTTTGTGTGTGTGCGCCCCCTCCTAACGACCACTCGCATTCCCCTCCTAACGACAGTTCGGCTCCTGCCTCGGTCGACGCTGGTCGCACCCTCATCGGCTTTAAATAAACGAAGTCTTAAAGTACCGTGTGCGTCTTTCGCTGCATTCAACACAGCGACCGGACACGACAGTACACTAAGTCAATTAGGCTTCCTTGTTCACGTTAGCAGTCATTTTGTGAGTTCTGTCAAAAAATAATCTTCTTTAGCTCCAGCATTTTTTGGAATTGCATTTACCTGCTAAGTCTTTTGTCTATATAACTCACAATGGGGTTATTAAATAGAGCAGTGAAATTTTTGTATGGTTTGCTATCACTACTGACTGCGAGAGGAGGCTGTGGCTAAAGGTACGCCGGATGGACCCGGTGCATTTCCTCCCCTTAGTACTTTGGTAGACCCGGAGCATTTTTTTTTTCCAAATACATCGGACAAATCTGACAGTGTTTTTCAAAGTCCGGCCATTTGATTCTTGCCTGGCAGTCTGCTCGATTTACTCTCACAGTGCTCCTTTGAATTCTATCAGGATTAGTCATACCTTGGAGCTCAAGAATGTTTGCTCACTGCCCGGAATAGGCCAATTGGTGTTTGGCGCACATAATCTGAGAGCTCCATGCAATGAACTGCTTGATCACATGACAAACACCATGTTCTCCGGTTGCACCGTTCACCACATGTTGTTTGGTTAGGGTGTGTGAACTGCAAAATTATTCCTGGCTATTTCCATGCAGCATGGTGCACATGTGTGCTTTTCTGTTGTGTGCTGAAGTCCGCTATGTGAACTTGAAGGTTTGTTTACTTGCGACGATCCGCTGTCCCTCAGTCGAAGCTGAGTGCGTGTGCAGGATCAGTGCTCCAAATACACGTGTGGTGTGTGGCATTGGCTGAGAAGGGCCCATTGGCTCATGCTAAGCTCGAACCACTCAATATGGGCAAATTTCCGCCTGATAGACCAAGCAGCGAGCTAGGCACTTTCCTTGTATTCCCCTCAGAAATGTCAATGTTGGCCCGGAAGTGGTCTGTACATGCTTCCTGCTTTGTGGTTGCTCCTCCACAATGTTCTTGTGTATTGTGGTGGAGTATCTCTTTGAGTCGCCTAGGTCAACGCTGTAAATAAATTCCCCATACTATTGCTTTTGCATGGCTGTGAGGCATAATATAAATATTTTAAAGATGAATATTATACCTGGTGATAAAAAAGAGCTAGCATTATGTTTCTTATGTAATACGGATAGGTGCATCTAGGAAGATGCGTGCTGTGCAGAGCATAGGCGCTCGACCTAGCAAGCATTCTGCTGCCCTTCAGTGCTGGTGATAACTTGCTTAAATTATGAGCAGAGGTGACAGATTACAAGACCAGTGCGAAAGCACCAAGCTGCTGGTGCACGCCACGTAGCTTGCTGCTTACATATGTGAACTGGTGCGAGCGATGGTAGTGCTATATGCACGTGCAACCGGGTGTGAAGACATATATCTGAGATTTTTTGGGAGAGCTGGGCTTGTTTTACTTCATCTGAATGACAGCCGGTGATATAAGAATGGGAGAAATTCCCTTTGAAGCTCCTCGAAAGTCACAGTATGTGGCATGCAACTTGCAAATACTTCGCAGAGAAGAGTGTTGCACGCAGCAGTAGTGCACTGGCTGGCAGCATCCACTATCATGTTGGATGAGATTTAGCCATGGGCCGGCAGCTACATCCTCCATACGCTCTGTGAGAATGAACAGTCTGTGAGGTGTATCTTTAGACACTGCAGGGAAAGAAAATCGGAAATTAGAAAAGGGGAGAGTTCAGCTAGGCTTGTGTTGGATACATTGTGCTGTGGGAAGGACGAAAGACGAAAAAGATGGAAAAAATTCTTTTTACACTATATGATATATGCAGATGCCTCCAGGTATGCGTCCAATGTCTCATAAACAATGGCCGAGGGCAGATCTCTGAATGACATGCAACTTTTCATTTCCAGCAGTTTGTAGCTGTCATGCCAGTGTCCTTGCATGGAGAGAAGGACCCCATATTTAACTAAGTAATCAGTGATGACAGTTACCAAACAACGCTTTGCAAGTAGCTTCCCTGTCTGTGTGCACAGGCGTATACGGTAGCAGAACAGTCCCTCAAAATACACAGTGATTCACAAGTACCACCTTAAGATGTGTCCCAGCCTCCGTACTTTCTTAATTTTCTCCTTTCAGTAAGTGTAACCCCTGCAACATTGCAACATTGCCAGGTAATTGTGGCAGTATCACGTTGCCTCAGGGACAACCTTACCGCACCTTGTGTGAGCCCTTGCTGAGGCCCATACTTGCAAAGCCTCTCATTATGTCCTTTTGTTTATATTACCTTTTTACGTTGCAATTTTTTTTTCGGTATTTTTCAGAGGGAAGCCTAATTGTAAAACAAAATTGTGCTTAACAGTACATTACCGCAAGCTGTGCCCTTAGATGGCTGCAGCCTGAAGGGATACTGCAAACCAATAGCGGCACCCGGAAGTCGCCACCACAATGCCACCGAAGGTCACGGACCACCGACTTTGCAAGCAGATAGTACGGTTTAAAATATAGAAAAGCAAAGAGGCTTGCGACTGAAAGATGAGTTTAGTTACATGAACTGAAAATGCTGACACCTTCAGCTCCTCTTCTAAAAGTGCATGCATAAGCAAAGCATAGATATTATATGTCTGATTAAAATTTCTTTAATAAATCAACCAGTCCAAGGGACATAAATAGAATGGGCATCAAAGTGACACAAGTAGTATAGTTATTCAAAGAGAAGTGGCAGCAACAAGATCCCAGTAATGAAGGGACCAATAAAGTGCTTATTTGGTAAGAAAAAGTCGCATAGAGTGAGCTCCCGACTTATCCAAGAGAGCCAGTTGTTGCTGTTGCAGTGACCCAGAAGCACTTGCACTTGCGTTACGGGGAAAAAAAAACAATACTTATTAGATGGCGCAGCATGATGCACTTTCACCAAGGTATCTTTGCCACCATGGTACACATTCCTTTTCCAGTACTCATGAAATTGCTAGCCAGAAGGGAGGCATCAGAGGCAAAAAAGCACTCACTTCAGTCATTTCATTTTCTGTGAAATGCTTGATCACATTCTTCACCATCACGTGAAATATTTTATTCTAATTTGTTTTGCTGCAGTAGTGATCTACCACATCTGGCACACACCTAAATGCTCTTTTATGACTTTGTCGTATCAACCAAGAAGCTCAGGTAATCGCAGAAAGTTTTCGTTGTTTACAGTGAAAAGCTAGAGCAACACTTTCTGTTGGGCAAAGAGCTGCACAGAAGGCTTGCCTCTGTGCAAGCTTGATATGGTGCGAAGTGATTTGTCAAATATTCGAGGCTTCTAAGAATCTGTGCCATGTGCCTGCAGTCATTTTATCCAGTTGCCGCTGGTGATTACATGGGATCCCTGTCAAAGAGCTTGCAGCAGAAACAGAATACTCTGTCTTAATATGTTAAATATCCGGCGTCCACTGAAGACTGTTGTTTTTGAGGTGTCTTTGAGAAACCTTGTTTAGGATGTATGGTAATGCTCACCTAGGAGAAATTAGGAGAAATTGATTAAAAGGAAAGGATTCCCACTGGAAAATATTAAATAACAGCCATGTTGAACCTCAGTTCTTAGATGAAAAATGTCCAAGGAATACATGGTTCTAATGTATCCCACCCCCCTCCTTCAAATCCCCCCTCCCCCCCTTCCATTTGCACCCATGAATCTGCCCCTGCAATAACCACTAAAATGTCTTGAATGGTTGTAATATTCGGTCACGGACGGGACCGGCCAGATTTACTTTGGTGTTATCATAGTCAACATACCGTATTTTCCGGTGTATAAGACGCACCTGTGTATAAGACGCACCCCAGTTTACCCAGTTAGGCTAGTTAGGCTTAATTAAACACGCTTGCGCGACTATCGCGAAATGCACCGTACCTGTGAGCAATTCTTAAGCAACGCTAAGTGATCGAAAAAGGCAACACTCACGCCATACCCGTCCACGTTTTAGCAAAAAAGAAAGAAAAAAAACGATACAGCTCCCCATATGCCCATAACAACATTTTATTTCTACTTGAAACCTTCGAAGTCTTCATCTTCAGATGCACTATCAATAGGTTCACCCATTTCTGGAAGCAACTCGGCTGAAACATGCACTACGTACACGGAGCAAAAAAAGTTGCAAAGGGTGACTAAAAAAGAACGCCAGCTTGTCTTGACAATGGCGAGAAGCGCGATTGTCATTATCTTTTGGCGCTTCTCATTACTTTTGCTTGGGGCCTCTGCAACAGCCGCGCGTTTGTGATCCCGGAAGTCGTCATCCTCGCCGTTTCATGATAAAGATCACCTAGAATGTCGCGCACGGCGGTCCCGGTATTGAAGTATTAACCGCGTTACAACCGCGTCATTGGTAGTGATATTTTTTAGGTGTAAAAAGCTTGAGCATGAACCGGAGTAATCGATGAACTCGCAAAAAAAAAGATGAAAAATTCGCATATAAGACGCAACCTTGTATAGGATTCACCAGCAAGATTTTCGAAAAAAAGCCGCGTCTTATACACCGGAAAATACGGTATGTTACGTTGGTGTACATATCCGTGAAGCAGCAGAGAAGTGGTATCCAGATTTTTAAGTTATGCGTTAGTTTCCTAGAACCATGAGTACACTCCACCTGTCCCACTTTTCATGCAATCTCTCTTCTCTGGGTCGCTGTGTTTGACGATACTGGCCTTCCCAGGGCATTTTCGCTTCTTTTGAAACTATTATTTAGCTCATGAAGCTGATGTTTTAGTCTTGCCTGCTCCGCTTTTAATAGCGCCTACAAAAAAGCCAGCATAACAAAATTTTGATAGCGTTAAATTGGGTGACAGCAGAATTGAAACCTTTTTCCAGTTGGATATGTAGAAAATGGTACAAGCGTTATATTTATCATCAAGGATTCCTTCTGTTCCTAATAACAGTGCCTTGGCTGCAGACTGGTGTGAAGAAGGTCTGACGTACTTTTCTGCATACACATGGGCAAAATTTTAGTGGGGCGAAACAGCTATTGTCGACATGAGCTGAACTTACTCAGGTGAAACAGCAGGCCATGCAAAGTTAGCTAGGCTAGATCAGGTTAGTTTTAACCTTACTACGATAATTCATCTTGTTCCTGTACTTTAAAAAGGGCTTTTTCCATCGTCTCTGCTTTTTCTTGAAAACTGTCGCAATGCACCAGCAATTTTAGCACTTCGGCATTCTTTTTCTTTCATAAATTGTCTTGCTTAGAACTGCGCATAAGGCAAGACAGCTTGTTAGGAGAGTTCATTTGCACAGTCCATGGCTACAATGCAAGAGGCAGGACAGGTGATTGGGTAGAAGCAAACGAATTTCAAAATAAAAACAAACCATGCCGACATAATGCCAGACAGGAAATCAAATCTCTGTTTCTAAGTTGCCAGAACCCTGCACAAAATTTTTGTCTACATCTATGCACGTAGCAACAATAGTAGCACTACAACCATTCTCTACAAAATCATTCAAATTTTCTGTGCCCATTTTCTCGACATTCAGAATTAAAAACATTTTTTTGTCCAACACAGGTATTTCTTATGAACGAGTAACTATGGGCTCACAGTCCAAAATCCTGTGAGTCTCAAAGATGATGATTAGCAAAAAGCCCAGTCTACATTTAGGTCTGTAATTAACGCCTAAAATCAAGCAGTGCTACTCTGCAGCACTGGGTGCCTAAAAGAAGTACTAGCTATAATGAAATTCTCACAGAGCAGAGCATGCAAAAGGGAGAGAAATGGTGCACACATTATTTCCTACCACCATTAAAGGCAATACAGCTTGACACAGTCAGATGTGTTCTGATTTAGATAATGCACAGGGCGTGCTGAAGGCAGTTTTAAGTTCAAAGATGGAAAGAATCTGCACAACTGAGACGGGACAAGGGCTAAGCAGTGAACTGACAAAGCTCTCTAAGCACAACTGTCCTCCCCTACCCCTTTCCCTTCTGCCGCAGCAGAGCTTACAGGTGGAAAGAATGTCATTTAGATGGTCCTGCCCGCAACAAACGACGCCTGAAACTATGCCGCGTCTGTAAGGTACATGCACCCTTTGCAACCCTCTACAGTAGCGAGTTATGCACTCATTTTGGCATGCTTCAGGCATACATGTTGTCTCCCTCATTTTGAAGAGCTCTGGAAATGTCTGTTTTGAAGGTCAGGGACAGAGGGAGGGCGGGTAGAGGATGGGAGGATGTAGCATTACACCCACAGGGCAACTCAGCATCCCCATTTTGGTGATGTCTTGTGCGATTGCACTGGTCACCCTTCCCTAAGGCTGGCATTGCTCCCACTTGTCGGAGACAGGTTCACTGCTAATGGGATGTTTGGGTTTTTTCTCTTTTGTATTTTGATTTGCATTCATTTCAGCGTGAACTGTTAGGCAATGCTTCATGTTGTGACTATAGCTGGATACAACTGAAGAATGCGTAATGATTCTGACGACTTCATGGTTAATTCCCATGCACTTGCTAATCCATCACACCAGCTGGCAAAGGGAAAGGATAAACCACAAATTAGCCAAAATAACCACACAATCGTAATGGTTGGTTGGTGCCGTTGACTGGAAGACTTCCTTTTTGCGGTATTTGAGCCTACAGTCTTGAATTGTATACTATGCAAGATAACCCATGCATACAGCATTGCATATTGTTGTGGCATATACCTCGCTATGTGTGCCTCAATAAACTGGCTCCTCAGTCAATTACTTGAGGATTGCTGATGAGAGATACAGCAGTGTTATTGGTGCATTTGACATGAAGCTTTCTTGATGGGTGCGCTGTAAGCCGCACATATTTCTTCCAAAGTGCATCTGTAGGGGGGAATTTAGTATATGTGGAAAGAGTGAGGAGCCTAGGATGCTGTACAGACACGCTCAAACTGACAACTGTTTAACCTGAGTAAGTTCAGCTCATGTCGACAATAGCTGTTCAAACTGAGCATAAGCCAGGATACTGAAAAAGGATGTTAGTACTTGCATTATTGAGGCCTGCATGTGAGCTGTACTAGCGGCGTGTGGGGAAAATGCTACAGCACTGAAAATGTGCGACTTCCAATGCTCAACCAAAAGTTTTATTCGAAGCTATTGCTTAATTTTGTTTTGATTCTGCCTACAGAGAATATTTTGTGTGCATTCTGCATGTTTCTTTAGCTGGGTTATTGCTTGAGGTTGTGGCCAGAAAAGTTTTTTACTCAGGGCAGCAGGCACTTTGCACTATTCTGGGACAGTGGAAGCTGAGTGCAGATGTAAGAGGGTAACGTCACATTCACGTAACTGCTTGCTCTGCAGCACTAGAGATCATTTTAGACTTGCGTATCACTAGTTGGGCATTAGTAATACAAACAAGCCTCTGCTCAGTTCTGTTAATTCCAGCTTCACTAAAATGTGCATATCCCTCGTCATGCATCTAAATCTCTGTAAAGACAAAGCACGTCAATATGTGCTGCAAACTTACTTATTACCTGTCAAAAGATTTTTGCTTACGGCTGTACTTTCGGGTGACACAGAATAGGCATGCTGATGATTCGACCTGTGTATACATAGACATTGCTACTCTGGTGTCAGAGAGCACTTTGAAGGAACATTGAATGGAAACTGAAGTTGGCCTTTGTCGAGAGGCTACTGTCTGATTGCAAGGAGACTGAAATGGTGCTTTTACAAGCTACATAAAATGAAGAAACAAAGTACAGGTGTTGTCATCATTGCCTCATTTTCTAAGTAGACTGCAGTCTACTGACACGTCAGATTTCTGGGTGCAGATAACAAGGCCCTAAGCAGCCCCGCAACTAACTTCAAAATGTGGTCATGGAGTCCTTTTTGGTGTATACGTCAGAATTTGAATTTAGTGACCGGCAAATTTTTAAATTTAGTTTTCTCAGCAATAAATGCATTTTTTCGCTGCCACACTGACATCAACAAATTGGTTTGATTCGATTTATTGGGGGTTAACGTCCCAAAGCGACTTACGATATGAGGGACGCCGTAGTGAAGGGCTCCGGAAATTTCGACCACCTGGGGTTCTTTAATGTGCACTGAATTTGCACAGCACACGAGCCTCTAGAATTTCGCATTCATCGAAATTCGGCTGCCGCAGCCGGTATCAAACCCACGTCTTTCGGGCTTGCAGCCGAGCACCATAACCACTGAGCCACCGCGGCGTGCAACAAATTGAGAAAGTGCAGACAGAATGAATTTTTCCCAAGAACAACAGGTTACATGGAGTTGTTTTTGCATCCCTTTAAAAACTAGTGTTGGAGTTCAGTGAGCAGCTTTCACACAAGTAACAAAACACTATGGTTGTTAAAAACCTTATTAAAGTGAACATTTAGGAAAGGTTTATTTTGGCTTGAAGTCTGGTTTTGTACTGAGTACTAAAGACTACTATATATTTACTAGTGCCCACAATGAAACTGAAATGTGGGCTACAAAGGAATTAAAATTTGGGGTAGGAGGAGGGGTGCAGTCTTCTTGCAATGTTTATTATTTTTTTGAAGACAGCATAGATATGCTCACTGTCCGAGGAGTAACAGTGCTCTGTCCTTGTTTCAGAACCATTGCAGCTGTGAATCCTATCTGGGGAACGAAGGCAGAGCACTCGAAGAAGCAACACTGCCCCTCTTCAAAAGTTGCTTCCCTCATCATGCAAGACTTTGACTTTTAACTGTTCTGAAATTTGACAACTTTTTAAATCAATATTTTGTGTACGCTGTGATAAACCAAACAGCCTGTGGCATGCCTTATCATGCAGTAGTCACAAGAGTGGATGTACTATGTATTGAGAATCAATGTTATATGGTTACACTGATAAGTCAAACAGCTTGTGGCATGCTTTATGTCCTGTGGCTTCTATCTGACTTCATTTCGTACTAGTGTCAGGCAAGACACAATTTGTTTAAGATGCCTTATTTATGCTTATACTTGCTGTTACACTTCAGTGGCTGGTTGTATGAATTGTAGCACTACTTTCTATCTTGTCTGTGTTACTTTTTTCATTTTAAAGTTATTGTAGTCTCAAGATAAGACGTACTAACTGGAGTGAAAAAATGTTTTGCAGTTACACTGTGATGAGGAAAACAGCCGATGGCATCCGTTATGTCCTGTTGCTTTCAACTTGCTGCTTAATGCAGCACTAGTCATGAGCAAAGCATATCTTTCCAATACTCTCCTTTTGCGTATGCCTGCCATTAGTTTAGTGACTGCTTGTGTTCATTGTTCAGGTATTATTACTTTGTGTCGTATTCATTGTATTGTATTGCTATTTTAGAGTGAATCGTGCCATTCTGTATGACAGAAAGGCACAGGTTTCGTTTCTACTTTACTTGCCATTACTGCATATTTTGCATGATTCGTCAAGATACAGAAGAAGGGACTCAGTGACGGAAATGCTGAACTCATGTGGGCTCGAGTCACTTCAAAATCGGAGAAAAAAATCAAGACTAAAGCTTTTCTTTCAGATAATTCAAGGACACTTCAAGATAAAATCAGATAGGTATGTTCAGCCTCCGGGAAGACGCAGCGCGAGAACAAGCCACAATCGATCAATCAAGCCTTACGACTCACGTGTTGATGTTTTTAGGTACTCTTTTTTTCCTGATGTCATCGAAATGTGGAATGCTTTGCCAGTTGAAGTTGTTGAGCAATCGGATGTGCACAAGTTCGAACGTTCTATCGATATTTTGTGTCGGGGCCACCCAACTTGATGTTATGAGACATGAAATTTTTCTGTTGTACATTGCATTTGTATTCCCTCCCTGTAACGACCCTCAAGCGAGGGTCAACAGTATCAATAAAAAAAAAAAAAATTTTACTGTATGCCTGTAGTGCAGGCAGGGCAACTTAAGTTTCTTTTTTTCTTCGGCCACCCTCCTACTGTTTAACTTAATTCAGTGGTGCTGAAAGATATTACTTTATAGTAAAATATCAGCCATGATTGCATTGTTTAACACTGCATATTTTCCAATATTCTTGAATACTAACTTGCCTTTGCTTGTGATTGTTTAGAAGCGGTGAAATATTTTATTGTATTGAAATGTGGCAGCAGTCCTAATATTCTGTATCTGTTTTTATGTCAGTCATTAAAAGTTGATGTGATAGAAATAGTGTATGAAATGATAGAACATGGAGCTTCGCAGAATATTTTTGTGACTCATGAAAAAAAAGCTGTTAAATGACAGAAAATATGGTAAGAGAAAATAGAACATCACAGAAGTTTTCTGTTAGCAGCAAACCGAAAAACCTGTGAAATGACGAAAAGAAGTAAAAACAGAAAATTTCTGTCATCCTCACAGACATTTTCTGTTAATTGCAAACAAAAAACCCTGTGAAATGACAGAAAAAGTAAGAACAGAAAACATACAATAACAGAAAATTTCTATCCTCTTCACAGAAATTCTCTATTAGTCGAAAACAGAAAAGATGTGCAAAATGACAGAAAAAGTAAAAAACCGAAAACATAGCATAACAGAAAATTTCTGGCAGGCCAGCTGCCAGAAAATTTCTGTTTTTTTCAATAAATATTTTTTACAGTGTACAGTCATCATGCCTCTAGTAAGCACAGAGACCTATTTCACATCTTATGAGCTCTGTTGTTTTTGTGAATGACGCTGCTACATTCGTGTGCCATTATGTTATCCGCTACTCCCTACAGTCTACAAAAGCGTTCAGACAGCTAGAGGAGCACGCTCGGGTGCAGACTGGCGACATTTACCGCAGTCGTAGGGGCTCTATTCAACCTTCTGGGGGATTGCAGGTAAACTTCGGTCCATGTCTAATCACAACGAGACATTCTTTCGAGCCCTATACGACTCTTGTAAATAACGCCAACGGACTGTCCACGCTAACTTCGGGGCTCCAGACAAGTCAGCGTAACACGGCACTTATGCGAAGTCGCTTTGAGGACTGTATACCTGGGGAGGTTTCGATGGTCGCCAAGTACGTGTACAAAGGATGGCGTCTGGGCGAAGACACAGGAACATCGACCATGACGAAGTCGCAGCTGGCCGGAGTGACAACTGCCAGGAAGGCTTGAGCGTGCGTGTGGCACAGGAGACCTTGAAGATCTGGTGGATTGGAACGATGAAGTCGAGACGCAAGTGTCAAGATTACGAATATGCCGTAAAATTACCATGAGTTATCCGCTAATACTGGGTATTTTGGCAAAAAGTGTCATGCATCATGCATGCGACGGCAGCAACACCTTTGTTTATGCACTCGTTCTGTGTGTCCAGTTGTAGTCCTTACTCGGTGACAGTGAGAAAGCAAACGTGATTTTTTTCTTGAAAACACTTTTGATTGTTTTCGCAAGGCAGCTGACAAGAATTAGGGTGATGTATAACCTGATTTCCGCAAAAAAGAATGCAACCCCTTTGTCTTAGGGTTCGCTTGTCACTTAGGAGAAGAGCAGCATCGATAATCTTGTAGGAGAGGTAGGAAGGCGTGTTCGCATAATATAGAACATTAGAGAAGAATGAAGTGGGCCTTTTAACTTAATTTCTCGGCAGCAACGAAAAGCTTAGTGTCTAAAACTCTCAATTTCGGAACACTTGCGTCATAAGTACCAGGAAATAACTTTCGCAACTTTGAATTTTGGGATCAATAGCCACTACTTTTATCTATCCGACTGATGGGAACGCTAATCAGTGGTCGCACTGCCGATCGTGCGCGGCAAGACAAGCCGAATCAAATGCGGAATGGCACTTTTCGTTGAACATAGGGACCGCTATCTTCGTCTATGCCCGGAAGACTATTATATTCGTGCTAATACATGTATGAAACGAAGGCGCCGCCGTATTTTCCGCTTTCCCGCGTAAACTCTCAACCCGTTAGAAAATGCGTACACGAGAGTGCAGCAGCACTGTAACTTGACATGAATCATTTTAACGAAAAAAATATGATGACTTGCCAGCAATTACGTTATCCGTACCAATGTGTGGCCATGTTGTAAGACACCACGGCAATACGGATTTCATGGCAGAACGTCGGTTCATCCCATTTATCCAATCTTTCCGTGCAGCATTAAAATTATGGTATCTCGTTTACCTGTTCCCCATACTCCATTTCTTTTACTGTTTTGTGTAAACTATATTTCCTTTTAAGGCATAATCGTATTAAACGTCCTCGTTAGTAATACGTTACTTTGGAGAAGCACTGGCAGCTTTCACACGATATACCATACCCCTTTATATCGGAATTTATGGCGTTTTGGTCCTGACAGGTTCTCAAAAATAGCATCATTAGCACATTATCTGTGACAAAAAAAAACTGCAGGACATGTTCATTTACATTTCCTGGCAAAAGTCCTACCGCTCCCTTATTGGGCTGGTTTTCCTTCGGGGCTCAATGAAGACGCAGGAGACGGCACTTGGTAAGTTTTCATACTCTGTCATCACAAGGG